>NW_026000101.1:24300913-24350416 GCF_001458135.2 Marmota marmota marmota
TTTTTTTTTTTTTTTTTTGCCAAGTCAAGGGTTGGTTTGTTGGCTTAGTTTTATTTTCCACTAAGCATATTAGAAGTTGAAGAAAAAACAATTGAAAGAGGGAAATTGATTTACATAGAAGATTCTGTGGAATTGAGTGGGATGAATACAATTGAAAGTAGCTAACTTGGCTCTCCTATTTCAAAATTTAGAATTGAGGAACCATAGAAATGGAGTGATTTTTTTCGGGAATAAAGTTTGAGGGCTGCTTTGCAGTCTAAACTTAAGGCCATTGTTTTTCTTTGATTGAAGTTACTGCTCAGTACTAGTAAGGTAAATAAAGCCCGTGCTTCCCTATTGAACATCTTTTATTTTATAAATATTAGGGTGGGTCTTTGAGCCTTGTATAAAGTAAACCAGTGCACTATCCTTCTTTATAGTAAAAAAAACCTATGTAATGTTGACTTTAAAAGTAAATTGCATAATTCTAGTAATTGTTATGATGGTAAGTAAATATTTAAAAGTTATATTAAATATGTATTTCTGTGTCCATTTTCAGTAATTTATAATATAGAGTAATGTGCTGGGGTCAGTATAGTGCTATAAATGAATACATAGTAACATTTCTCATATTCACAAATGAATTTTTGCTTTGGATCATTCAGGTGTGGAATGTTGATATACTATGGCAATGATTTTTAAAATCATTGTGTTTGTTTTTTTTATAGTGATGGTATTATTAGAGTGTTTACAGAATCAGAGGATCGGATAGCAAGTGCTGAGGAAATCAAGGCTTTTGAAAAAGAGCTCTCTCAGGCAACCATTGATTCCAAAACTGGTGATTTAGGGGACATTAATGCTGAACAGCTTCCTGGGAGGGAACATCTGAATGAACCTGGTAAATATTGCAGTGTTTCTAATAGCAGTTTAAAATGTCACCACATTTGCCTTTGGGAATACTAAGAACAGATAAGAAGGGAGAAAATGTTGTTTTGCTAGTGTTTCATTGTTATTCTCATTGCCAGATTCTGTTTTTTGTGAATTTTTATTACCACAGGTAACTGCTATGAGAAACTATGTTGCTCTTGCACCTATCTCACAGTATAGACTTTGAGTGATGCTTCCCATCAGGAATTTTTCCTTTTAATAAGAATCTCAACACTTAGCTCAAAAATAGTAAAAACTTGAAAAATACATAGGTAATACTTTTTGGCTAATCGAATTCCCTGAAAGAGTTATAAAGACTAAACACAAAAGTGAATTCAAATATAGTAATGTCTACAAGTTAGGGATCATTTGAGTTTGAAATCCAAGAACAAAAGTCATCTCAAGTAAAATCTTATGGATATATCCCTGACCCATTACATCATCACTTCTCAAAACTAGATTCATAGAACCCTGGGGATCTGAAATTTGTTAGGATGCTCATGAGGTCAAGGCTACTTTTATGATAGTAGATGTTATTTGCCTTTTTATATTTTGTAAAGGTTTGCACTTAGGATGCAAAGGCAATAGTGGGTAAAATTGCTAGCTCTCTAGCAGAATCTTTTTTTTTTCTTTTGGTAATAAGTATTGGGATTTAAGCCTAGAGGTCTCCCACATCCTAGTAGTACACTACCAATGAACTATGTTCTCAGCCTTTTATATTTTATTTTATTTTATTTTGAGACAGTGTCTTGCTAAGTTGCCCAAGCTGGCATTAAACTTATGATCTTCCTACTTCGACTTTCTCAGTAGCTGAGAGGGATTACAGACATGTGTCACCATGCCCAGCTTAGAATCACATTTTTTAAGCCTTGTATTATTTCGTAAAATTTCTTTACAACCATTATTTTCCTTTGGTCACTTTCTACTAGAATTATTACTAAAATAAAATTCTCTTTTAAATCTCATGTATAAATTTTAGTATTAAAATTTTTCTTTCTAAATGTTTTCAAATTTTACTCTGCCATTCTATTTTTGATTCTTACAATTTTTGTTTTAAGGTACTAGAGAAGGACAAACTCGTCTAATCAGAGATGGGGACAGAGTCGAAGCCTATCAGTGGAGTGTTAGTGAAGGAAGGTGGATAAAAATTGGTGATGTTGTTGGCTCTTCTGGTGCTACTCAGCAAACATCTGGAAAAGTTTTATATGAAGGGAAAGTATGTTAAAGTACTTTCTAACTATCATTATCTTAGACTATTAGACAAATTATAGGTATTTTTTTCCCTGTGCTGATAAATTTTTCTTTGGTGCTTTGACATTGAAAACTATATTACTGTGGGAAAATTATCTTTTTACCTGTCTTGAAATAGATTTTTAAAATATGTCTTCCATGTAGAGGAAACTGCACTTAATAGGCAAGTTAGCCATAATCTGTCTTTTAGAATTCCCATACATAACTTTTCCCACTAATTTTGGATTGGGGACTTCTGTTCCACCTCTCATCTAATGCTACATCTATTGCTTAATGCCTGGGTGTGTTTAACTTGACAAGACTTGAGGGATCCTGCAGGGCAGTGCTTATAATGCCAGCAGGTTTTGGTGAGTAGGGTACCAAACAGGTGATAACTTTTCTCTTGAGATGAACCAGTTGGAAATCTTCCTTTGGTTCTTCCTTTGTCTAATAGAATTAATGTTATAATCCATTTCCCATCTCCTTTCTCCCCACCCCCTGTGAAATACTAATCTTACAGCACATAAAATTACAGTTAATCTTTATCTGCCAAAGAGGAAGCTTTTAGCATTGCACTTTGGAGAAAGTTTAGGCATTGTAATTATTAAAATAAAGAACACATTGACCTCTGTGTTATATATATCACTAACATATGAAATTTTTTTTTTAATGTTCCCATTATAGGAATTTGATTATGTTTTCTCAATTGATGTCAATGAAGGTGGACCATCATATAAATTGCCATACAATACCAGTGATGATCCCTGGCTAACCGCATATAATTTCTTACAGAAGAATGATTTGAATCCCATGTTTTTAGATCAGGTGGCTAAATTTATTATTGATAACACAAAAGGACAAATGTTGGGACTTGGGAATACCAGTTTTTCAGATCCATTTACAGGTAAGTTAGGGTTTGTATTAACTCATATCCATCTGTGTTAGCTTTCTGTTACTGTGATTAAATACCTAAAATTTTAACTTAGAGGAGGAAAGATTGTTTTTAGGATCAGGGTTTCAGAGATTTCAGTCCATGGTTATTGGTTGTATTGATTCACATCATGATGTGGGGAAGGTGTGATACAGCAAAGCTGTTACCCCATGGCAGACAGGAAGCAGAGAGAAAGCAAGAGAAAGGGGTCAGGGACCAGAAATAGTCCCCAAGGGCATGCCTTAAAGACAAAGTCCCTTGGTACCACCTCTTATAATTTCCGACACCTCCCCAGTAGTCTGTTGAACTATATCAATCCATTGACGAGGTTAGAGTCTTTGTGATCTAATCACTTCTCAAAAGCCCCCTCTGATTATGGGACTAAGCTTTAAACATGAACCTTTGGAGGATATTCCAGATCCAAACAATCAGAGTTAGTTTTTGACTTTGACCTTTTTGAGGGGTGTGGTGATTAAACCAAATGCCTTGGGCATTTTCTAAGCACATGCTATACCACTGAGCTATATCAGCAGCTTGGTTGACTTTTTCTGATGTGTTTAAAACTATGATTAGCTGTTTAAATTCTTTTTAAAAATCTACAAGGGATTTTTACCTCACATCTATGATTGATATATTTTTAACCCTTGAATTATACAATTCTGTGTTTAGAAATAATTATTCTTTCAAAAATACAGCCTCACTGTAAACTAAATAAATTAAGAAAATTTGATTCAGTCATTTGAAATAAAAAGAAACTTCTAAGTTCCTTTATATAGTTCCCCTGTTGTGCTGGGGTGCTTTTAGAGACTCCCACATGCTAGGCAAGTACTCTATTGCTAAGCAATGCACCTAGACCCTAGTTTCCTTTTGTTGTTGTTGTTGTTACCAGAGGTTGAACCCAGCGATACTTAACCACTGAGCCACATACCCAGCCCTTTTTATTTTCTATTTTGAGACAGGGTCTTGCTAAGTTGCTTGAGACCTTGCTAAGTTGCAAAGACTGGTCTGGAATTTGTGATCCATCTGCTTAAGCCTTTTTAGTTGCTGCCTTGATTCCAGGCATGCACCTTAGTTTCCATTTTATAGTAATACTTAGTAAAATGAAATTGTTTTCACTGGGTATAGTGGCAGCAGCTGAGGAGGCTGATGCAAGAGGATCCCAAGTTCAAGGCCAACCTTGAGAACTTAGTGAGACCCCATCTCAAAATAAATAAAAAGGTCTAGGGCTGGGGTTATGGCTCAGTGGTAGAGCGCTTGCCTCACGTTTGTGAGGCACTGGGTTTGATCCTCAGCACCACATAAAATGAATAAATAGAATAAACGTATTGGGTCCATCTGTAACTAAAAAAATTAAAAATTAAAAAGGTCTAGAGATGTTGCTTGGTGGTAAAACACCCCTTTCACTGGGTTCAATCCCCAGTACAACACACAAAAGAAATTATTTTCACATGAAGGTAAATTAGTTAGTTGTACATCAACTCTAGGGCTGAATTGTGATTTGCATTCCACATGCTTATTTCAAGTTAGTTTTTAACATTTTATGTAGTATCTGAAATGTTATAAATGGGGTTAGGAGTGCATGCCAGTCTGTAAAGTAGTATTAGCCTGAAACTAAAATTCCAGTGATTTTTTTTTTTTTTCTAAGTTCTATTTTCTTAACTTTAATGGTTTTCTGTCTTGGTTCCAGCACATAAATACTAAAATCACTATAATCTAATATAAAAAGAATTGCAGGTGATCTCTGACCTAAATAATATACAATCAATTCCTATCCCATTCCTATATAAATTCACTAAAATTCCTGCTTTCACTGTTGCTATCAGGACGATGGGCATTAAATGCTAATCTTTTAGATTTTTAAAAGATTACTACTAATACTAATTAAGTTAATTAGAATTAGCTTACTAATACTAGTAATTACTACTGATAATTAGTAAATACTAATAATTAGTAAAACTAGCATTAGTCTGAATTTTGGCTCCCAGAAAGTAGATTATGATCCTAGTAGTATTACCCTGAGTTCTAGATCTAGAAATCTGAGGAAACAGAATGCCGCATCTTTGTTTAAGGCCTACTCTAAATAAAAATTTGAAATAGGTAGTTTATTGTTAATTATTTTGTTGTTGTCGTTTCTTTGTATGTGTGAGAGAGAGAGGGGGAGATACTGAGATGCTGGGGATTAAAACCAAGGCCTTCAATATGCTAGGCATGTACTCTGCTATTAAGCTATATCCCTAGCTCCCCATTGTCTTACTGACTTAATTTTTCACATGGTAGTGATTCCCTTGATCTACAAAAACCCATAGCCTCTTCCTGTCTCAAATTCTTACATAGATCTGTTCTTCTCTTTTGGGTACTCCATGTTTCCACATTTTCTCTCTTCTCCTTCTAACCCAATGTAGATTGCCCATTTATAAAAATAAAACTAATCTCACCTGCATGTTGGCTTAAACAGAATTCACAAAGTAATTTACTACTGAACTAAAAATGATTTAGCCCTCCAAATACATGCAGTTAACACAAAAAGAAAAAAAAAAAATTAGATGCTTAGTGCCTGGATATTTCTCTTGTTGAAAGTTCAGCCTCGGGTCAAAAGAATGAACTCTCAAAATAATAAACTCTCCCTGCAATGCTGGTTAAGCCATCTTGTGGGATGAGGGCAGGTATCAAGGCAGTTGGTTGTGCCTGGAAACCTAGCAACTCTTTGGCTTATTTTGCTCTTCCCAGATGTTATAAACATTCTTACATATCTTTTTGTGGACAACCTGATTATTTCCCTAGAGCTACTAACACAACATGTATTCTCATATATTGTATGCTTGTAAATGTATAAATGGAAATATTTTTTTGGTAGCATTCTTACCCTTTGTAATTCTTTCCACCACTAGTTAGTTATAAGCTTCAATGGATATAAGCAATTTTTCTTCCCTGCTGGATCCCTGGAACTGAGTCTACTGTTTGACACCTGAATTAATGAACCAGAGCTTCTCTAAAAGATTAACATTCAGTGCCTGTGGTTTTGATAGCAACAGCAACAGCAGGAATTCTAGTGAATTTGTATAAGAACAGGAATTTACTATATGTGTATATTATTTAGGTCAGAGATCACCTGCAATTCTTTTTATTTTAGAATACCAGTTATTTTAATATTTACATGCTGGGGCCAAGATTAAAAAAAAAAAAGCATTAAAGTTTAAGAAAACAAAACTTAAGAGAATCACTAAAATTTTAATTTCTCCCCAGCCATAATGCTCTATTGTATTCATGTGACAGCTTTTCTCTTCAGCTTTTCTACAAGTTTGGGTTTTTCTAATGTAAGTATTATACTGTTTATGAAATTCAGAATTTTGGTATACGTCAGCTTTTCCTTTATTTTCTACACACAGGTGGTGGTCGGTATGTTCCAGGCTCTTCAGGATCATCCAACACTATGCCAACAGCAGATCCTTTTACAGGTGGGATGCAAGTTTTAACATATTCTTCTTTACCACATAGATAAAACATTTTGCATTATGTGGTTTTACATTTTAGAGGTATTATCTAGTAACTGATAATTTCCCTTAACTACATTTTCAATTTTGATTGATCTCCTTTTCTTTAACTTCTAATTTTTGCTTTTTCCTGGAATAATTTTGTAGATCTCCTTATGATTCTCGAATAGCCTATTTTTAGAACCCATCATTTTCTCCCATGGTTCTTCCTGCCAGGAGAGTAGAATAGTACAAGAATATAGGTTTTAGAGTCAGACAGACCTTGGTTGAAAATCTGGCTCTACCACTTACTTGCTATGAGGAGTTGGCAAGTTACTTAACCTATCTCAGCCTATTTTTTTTATCTGTGAAATTAGATAATAGGGGAGCCCATCAACCAAGACACAGCATGAGCGCCATCATTGGTGAGATGCTACCAGTTACAAGCAGAGAAGGAGCTGTGTGAGTCCTGATATTGGATGGAGCAATGCAATCAAGAAGTCAGCCCAGGCATATTTTACTTAGCGTGGGAGGAGACATTTCACCTGACTGCCCAGGATTAGTCTTCCTAATCTAAATTATTAATGGCCTTCCTGCAGCCCATGAAGTGTCTTTGTATCTCATGAGAGTGAATTACTTACTGAGGTATGCAAGCCTCAGTGTCAATACTACTGGAAAAAAATCACCAGAGTTGGACTTTAATGTAGCTGAAGAAGTCTATATTTCAGAATGGCTCTTGATATCTTTTGTGATGCTGTTGTTGGATCTTCAGGCAGAGTTCTTGGACAATGTACCAAATTTGAGAAGAGATTCATAGCCTTTATGGAATCCTCTGGCCTTACAGTCTTAGTACTGTGGGCTATAAAAATGACCACCCTACGATCTGCTCAGCCATAGATTGGGCCAACACACAACCTTAGGTCAGTGTCGTGAAATTGTGAATTGCTCTCAATGAGCTTCCTTTTTCTTGTGGATGAACTGGTGGCCCAGACAAAAGTAGTTACACCCTACGCATTGATAGCCAGTGTACTAAAATAACGAAGTATCAAGCCAAATGATGTGGCAGTACCTTGACTATTAAGGAAGTCTTTGATGACATAATGTAATTTCAAAAGACCTAAAGAGTGGATAATTGATGACTTTATCAGCAGTTCTGGAACAGTGATGCCTTGAAAATTATTCTAACAGAGTTCCAAAAATGTCACTGGTGGCTTTTTTCTGTTACCAACAATATCAAAAGAATTCCTGGAACCATTCATCATAACCAGAGCATGTCTCACTGTTGCACAGTGTCAGTAACAGAAAATGCAGTAATTGTATAGATATGCAGATAACATACCAAATGTCTAAGAGAATTGTTTTTATGATCATTGAACTACACTTATATAAAAAATTAGATAAGAGCACATACCATATTGAGATATGAAAATTAAATGGCAAAATACTTATAAAATGTTTAGCAAAATGCTTGAAATACAGGGCTGGGGATGTGGCTCAAGCGGTAGCGCGCTCGCCTGGCATGCGTGCGGCCTGGGTTCGATCCTCAACACCACATACAAACAGATGTTGTGTCCGCTGAAAACTAAAAAAAAAAAAAAAATTAAAATTTCTCTCTCTCTCCCCACCCCCTCTTTAAAAAAAAAAAAAGCTTGAAATATATATAAGGAATCAATATATATTAGCTATATTATTATTGTTGATGTTGCACCCCCAAATAGCATTGAGGCCCCAAATTTCCCCATATGGCTTACACCTTAAATCAACCGTAATTCATTTTTCTTTTCTTATTAATTTATGCACTACTCACATTTCTTATATCTATTAGAATGATCTAAGAAACTTATTTAAATTAATTATCCCAATGTTGTACCCCCAGAGATTTTGATTCCCTCAATTAGTGGGGAGATTAAAAATGCTTATACTTTAATCCTTCACCCAAGGATTCTGATTAAATGGTCTTAGTTCTGGTTTGCTCTAATGTGTCTCTACAAGTTCCCTATTTGTTTCTAGAGGGGCACCAATTTAGAGTACTATGTTATGAGTAGACTCTGGGAATCTGCCTATTAAATAGGTAACTGATTCAGGTGATCAGAAAACACATTTAGAAAAGTGTAGGACTATAGTCTGCTTTTTAATAGCATAATGCCTTGGGCAAGTTATTCAACCTAAAATATTGTGAATTATAATGGTGTTTAGTTAATATTTGAATGAATGTACATATAAGATGCTTACCATGCTGGCTGACATAATTAATGCTCAACAAATCTACTTATCTGTGGTTTCATTGTTGTTGTTATTATTTTTGGCAGTACGGAGAATGAGCCCAGGGCCTCATGTGCTAGGCGAGCACTCTACCACTGAGCTACATCTCCAACCCTTTTTAAGTTTTTTTTTTAAATTTTGAGACAGTGGCTCAGAAAATTGCCGAGACTGGCATTGATTTTGTAATCCTCCTGCCTCATACTCCTGCAGATATACGCATGTGTCTCCACACTTGGCTTTTGTTTATCGTTTATTTTATTTTATTTTTTGTTATAGTTTTTTTTTTTTTTATGTTTTCTGTGTATGTCACACTGATTATAGCAACTCCTACATTATATACAAACTCAGGCCGGAACATGAGCTCATCTTCCTCCTTTACTCAAAGGCTAATCCAGTCCTCTGAACATCTCCAACTCTTGCTAATTCTGCTCTTTCCCTCTCTCCCTCTCTCCTTCCTCCCTATCTTCCTTTCTTCCTTCAATAAGACAGCCACAAGTATGGTCTCAAATGTAAACTGGGCTGTTGTCATAGCACCCCTAACTATTATCTAAGTCTCTTCCAATTGTCTTATGTGCTCGCAGGTAGCCTTATTCTTTTCTTTTTTAGTATAGGGTTCACATTTCATTTTGGAAAGCTTTCTCTTTAATCCACTTGTTTTTGTAACTTCCTGAATTTCTATAATTATAATGTATAAGACATCCAATGTTTATTTTGTCACTTGAAAATTACTTTTTTACCTAACATTTATTGGGCACTTATTATATGCAATGCACCACTCTATTTTCTGTATTAAATTTTATAGCACATTTATTATGTATATAAAGGTGCTATTCTGGAAGTATGTCTAATACTAAAAATAAGTTATGTAAAGAAAGAATAGTATGGACTTTATAATTTGTAGTTACTTTTGCTTACCAGGAGTATTATTACATTGCAGGTGCTGGTCGTTATGTGCCAGGTTCTGCAAGTATGGGCACTACTAACATGACTGGAGTTGATCCATTTACAGGTATATACTCTTAATATTTCTCTCTCTTTTTTTCTCTTTCTCTCTCTTAATTTTTAGAATTCATTGGAACTTTTAATGGAAAAGTAAGAAAATTTGTATCGTTTTCTTGATTGAGAAATCTTTTCATAGTAAATAATTTTCTTGGCTTGGCTTTTAGAATTTTGTTAGAATTATCTTTTACTACACATTAGAGTCATCTGGGAAGCTTAAAAAGAATAAGCTCAAGCTCATCCCCAGAGATGCTCAGTGGTTTAATATTGCTCTAGGTTAGGACCTTGACAAAGTTAGTTTAATAAACTTTCAATTTGATTTTAATATGCACCAAGAATTGAAAACTAGTGTAGTAAGTTGGGCTTCTCATTACCCTTAGAAGAATCTATATTTATTCCAATCTCTGTTCCTTCATGCTTTCTTAATATGCTGAGAGTATTACTCACTTTATTGTTATCCATTGTTTGTTTTTTTCCCCTGTATCTGAGAATTATTCCAATCTCTGTTCCTTCATTCTTCCTTAATATGCTGAGAGTATTATTCACTTTATTGTTATCCATTGTTTGTTTTTTCCCCTGTATCTGAGAATGAACCCAGGAGCATTTAACCACTGAACCATATCCCCAGTTCTTTTTTTTTTTTTTTTTTTTTTTTTNAGTTCACTCTGTTGATCAGTTTCTTGAGCATGGTATGCTGCTTTCTACTTCAGGAGCTTTGAACACAGTTTTGTTTGGGGATACTTAAACCCTTTGCTTTGTTATGTTATTGATTGTTTAACACCCCCTTACACACACCTATATGTGTCCTTTGCCATATCACCATTCTATCATGTTCTCTTTAAATTCTGTATTTTTCCTTCAGATAATTTTATTGTACTTAATTATTTGGATATTTATTTATACTGTCCTTATCACAGCTTGTAGACTGTAACAACCAGGAGTGCAGGTAGTGTCTTTATGGTCCATCTTTGATCATGTCAATGAATGTTTTATACTTAACAAATAGAATTCATTTTGTACACTTATTACTTGGTGTATTTTTATTTGCCTTTACTCCTTTCTATCCTTTATATAATCAGAATATTAAATCTGTCATAATTTTTGCAAAATACCTTAGTTTTACATTAGAACAAAAATGGAGTATAAATAAAGATTTAAAATGTTAAGTAAGATAAATTAAAACCAAATGAGGTAGCACACACCTGTAATCCCAATTACTCATGAGGCTGAGGCAGGAGAATCCTAAATTTGAGGTTGTCTGGGTATCTTAGTGAGACCCTATCTCAAAAATAAATAAAGGGCTGGGGCTATATCTCAGAGATAGAATGCCCCTGGGTTCTGGGTTTTTTAAAATTCAAAAATTAAAAATCTTTTTTTTTCAATTAGTGGCTCATAGAAATAATAAATGGTCATTTTTAATTGTCCACTAACAATGAAAGTGCTCTATTGACTTTGATTGCTTTCGTGTCATTTTTTTGTTTTCTCAAAAGAAATCCCAGTATAGGAAAAAATGTAAGTAAATAAAATAAATTAGATTTAAATTATACTTTCATTGAAATAATTTTATTCCATTGAATTAACTGAATTGTCATCTGGTGCCAGCCTTTATCATCAGATACTGAATTTTGGTTACTGTAATAGAGACTTAATGAAATAAAAATGTTTAAAAGAATACAGGAATTTGCTACTTGGGAATTTATAAAGAAGATATAGAAAGTGATTAGAGAAAATGACAATGACTATCATTTAGAGTAAACAGTAAAAGATATGAGAAAGGAGAGATCATTATGTTAAAGAAGATAGGAGTGGAAAGTTTCATAATTGTTTTGCATTTAGACAGATACAATACCTTTACTTATTGATTTTATGTGGTGCTTAGGAGGATCAAACCCAGTGTCTCACGTGTGCTAGGCAAGTACCCTACCACTGAGCTCCAACTCCAGCCTATGTTTTGCGTTTTTTGATCGTTTAAAAATACACAATTTCAATTAAATCCTTAAAACAGAAAGTAGAAAATATAAAAACTAAAGGCCTTCTTCTACATGTAAGCTTCCATTTTCCAAAGCAAAAATGTTTATATCAACAAATATTTCTTGTGGATGGGCTTTTTTTTTTTTTTAAGTTACATGTTTTTATTACATGCACTAGTAATTATATATCTCAGTACTTGTGAAAACAAACCTAGGAAAATCTCATTTTTGATCATTCCTTGTGATTGTCATGATTATTTATTTTGTAAATAGGGAATAGTGCCTACAGATCAGCTGCATCTAAAACAGTGAATATTTACTTCCCTAAAAAAGAAGCTGTCACTTTTGACCAAGCAAACCCTACACAAATATTAGGTAAGCCTTTTTTAATTAATTTTTTTCACAATCCTCATACTGTTGGAAACACTGTGAAAGCTGTTTTTCTAAAATGTGAGAAATTGGGTACTTGTATGAATAGAGGCTTCTATTGTGGTATTATACAGCTACATTTACTACAAATGTAAAACTTGGTGATGGACCCTTAATACTTTGTAAGATACCTTACCAAATAAAGGATAAATATTTTATTATGACTTTAATGAGAATAAAACTATAGGAGGGAAATATAAGTTCCACCTCACAGTCATTTCATGTTGTCAGAAAAAAGAAAGTGAGTAAAGCATTTGAAAAACAAAGATCTTATTTTTTTTTTTAAAGAGAGAAAGAAGAGAGAGAGAGAATTTTTTTAATATTTATTTTTTAGTTTTCGGCGGACACAACATCTTTGTTTGTATGTGGTGCTGAGGATCAAACCCAGGCCACACGCATGCCAGGAGAGCGGGCTACCGCTTTAGCCACATCCCCTGCCCACAAAGATCTTATTTTTAAAAATTTAGTGGCTCATAAAAATAATAAATGGTCATTTTTAATTGTCCACTAAAAATGAAACTGCTCTAATGACTTTGATTGCTCTCATGTTTTTTTTTTTTCCTCGAAACAAATTAACAGTGTTGTTTCAGACTAAGAGAATTACTATCTCTACCACAAAGATTATGGTGAAAATTAATTGAGATAATGTAACATTTGTATCTAAATAGAAGGCAGGGTTTTTGTTTGTGTGTTTGGGTTGCTGTTATCCTTCATATTACCTTTGTAAAAATCACTGATATTAATAGCAATTTTCTTAATTTTTTTGGAGAAAAATATATATGCACACTTTTGTACATATATTTGAAGAAATGATATTAGATGACTCAAAGTTTTTGTGATAATAAGGACATAGATATTAAAGATACATGTGATAACTCTGAAGGAAATTATAAACACGAAAGTCAAAGTAATATTTTATTAAGTTTTAAAAATATTGTATGTCAAATATGCATATTGAACTCAGTATATTTTAAGTCAGTTAATGCTTTACTGTTTCATTGAGTCATAGAAGTTGGCATAATTTGACCAAAAATTTGTTATAAATTTTCTCATTGGGGAAGTAGGAGTTTGACTTTTACTTGGGTATATATAATATAATGTTGCTTTGAAAATCATTCAAAATGGTTATAAATACAGTATACTTTAGAACTAATTAAAATATATCATTTTCTATTAAAAAAAGAAAGCGTCACAGGGTAAAATTAAAATGATCACAGTTATCTTTTTTTTTTTTTTTTTTTTCAATCATATAGTACTTAGCCAAGAAATACTCACAACCCTTATTTTTATTTCATGGTCTAGGCCAATTGCTGAGAAAAGTCTTAATGTCATACAGTAGGATGTTCTTACTGAAGGAAAAAAAATGCCTTTTATGATTATCTGGCTAACTGTAGTTAAGAGGATTCTGAAGATTTCTCTTTGGGTTTTAGGTAAACTGAAGGAGCTTAATGGAACTGCACCTGAAGAGAAAAAGTTAACTGAGGATGATTTGGTACTTCTTGAAAAGATATTGTCTCTAATATGTAATAGTTCTTCAGAGAAACCCACAGCCCAGCAACTTCAGATTTTGTGGAAATCTATTAACTGGCCTGAAGGTAAATAAGCACTCTTCCACATATAACTAGAAAGCTTTTATTTCAATCCCTACAACTGGTGTTTCAAGATTAAATAAAAATTAACCTGAGAAGTTTGAATCCAAATTGTGAAAACTTCACAAAGGATTCACTATATCATTGTAATTCATAATCTTGTTTTGATTACATGCCTTATGAGAATCTGAAGGTACAAGCTGAGTATACCTTATCTGAAATGCTTAAAGCCAGAAGTGCTTTGTATTTGGGAGTTTTTCAGATTTTGAAATATTTACAGACTTTACCAGTTGAGC
The DNA here is from genome assembly GCF_001458135.2 of Marmota marmota marmota. NCBI lineage: Eukaryota > Metazoa > Chordata > Mammalia > Rodentia > Sciuridae > Marmota > Marmota marmota. Next base: position 24,314,996 of record NW_026000101.1, read on the forward strand.
ATCCTTAATCTGAAAATTCAAAATCCAAAATACATTTTGAAAACCTGGCATTTCAGACTCGGCATTTCAGATTAAGAATTCTCAATCTGTATCCAGGCATGGTGGTGCATACATGTAATCTCAGTAGCTCTGAGGGCTGAGGCAAGAGAATTGCAAGTTCAAAGCCAACCTCAGCAACTTAGCTAGGCCTTAAGAAATTCAGTGAGGCCTTGTCACTAAATAAAACATTTTAAAAGGCTGGAGGATTGGTTCAATGGTTAAGTGTCTCTGAGTGTAATCCCCAGTATGGGGAGAAAAAAAAAAAAAACCTCAATCTGTCATATCTGTCATATAATGATTCCTGTATATACAACAGTTTGTATACCATTTCAGCATTTGTGCATCCCCTGCAGGTGATCCAAGAAATTTTTTGTGATTTTTAATCTTAGGCTACAAACACTTGCTATATGATATTTAACCTCTCTATTATGTCAATTTACATCTTAATTGCAAAAGTGTCCTCTCCCCCATTTTTTTCATGTCATTTATTTATTGGATAAAAGGTCATTTTGTTCTACAAAATGTCCTACTTGGTAGATTTGACTGATTGATCACTGTGTTCCACTGTGTTTTTTTTTTTTCTAGTAGCATTATTAGATTTTATTTTCATTGGCTTATTACTTATTTTCGAAGATCCTTTATCTTTTTTAAGATCCTTTGTAAATGATGCTGCATACTACTTTTATATTGTGGTGCATATAATATCAGAAATATCAGGTTTTCTCACTTGGAGTAATGCCAAGATTATTGCATGAATTCAGATGTATCTATCCAATCCCTTGATTACAAAGCTCCCACCAATCTATGAGTATTCTTATGGCATTTGTTGGTTGAATTGTTCTCTAAAAAACTTTCCCTGTTCAACCCATTAGTATTGTTATAGGAATTTTATAAACAAAATCCCCATTACATTAATTCAGTTCATTATTGACTACTGTGTGTCATGCTAAGTTACCTTATTTTATAGCATATCTGGATTTATAGCAATAAATTCAGTAAATATGAAAAACCAACTAATGTATTTTCCAAAAATATGTGTTTTGTGGAGCAAGCACATGATTCTTTTTTAACATTTTCTAAGATGAGCATATCTTAATTTTGTAGCAGAAAGAAATAATCCTTTAAGAAAGCTTAATAAGAGCTAGGTGAGGTGGTACATGTGTGTAATCCCAGATGCTTGGGAGGCTGAGGCGGAAGAATTTCAAGTTAGAGGCCATCCTTGGCAACCTACCAAGACCTTGTCTCAAAATAAGAAGGGCTGGGAATTGTAGCTCAGTGATAGTGTGTCCCTGGGTTCAATGCCCAGTACCACAATGAAAAACAAATTTTTTTTTTATTAATACTCAAAGGAATTTTCTAGATTTTCATAAACATTAATGAAATTTTCTTTTTAATAGATATTGTCTTCCCTGCACTTGACATTCTTCGGTTGTCAATTAAACATCCCAGTGTGAATGAAAACTTCTGCAATGAAAAGGAAGGGGCTCAGTTCAGCAGTCATCTTATCAATCTACTGAATCCTAAAGGAAAGCCAGCAAACCAGCTGCTTGCTCTCAGGACTTTTTGCAATTGCTTTGTTGGCCAGGCAGGACAAAAGCTCATGATGTCCCAGAGGGAATCACTGATGTCCCATGCAGTAGAACTGAAATCAGGGAGCAATAAGAACATTCACATTGCTCTGGCTACATTGACCTTGAACTATTCTGTTTGTTTTCATAAAGACCATAACATTGAAGGGAAAGCTCAATGCTTGTCAGTAATTAGCACAATCTTGGAAGTTGTTCAAGACCTAGAAGCCACTTTTAGACTTCTTGTGGCTCTTGGGACACTTATCAGTGATGATTCAAATGCTGTACAATTAGCCAAGTCTTTAGGTGTTGATACTCAAATAAAAAAGTATGCCTCGGTATCAGAACCAGCTAAAGTAAGTGAATGCTGTAGGCTTATCCTAAATTTGCTGTAGTATTGGGGAATGGGGGCTGAGATTTTAAATTGATTAGTGTTTTTTTTTTCCTCACATTTTTCATGACTGATTAAAGATTATTAAAAAAAATACTGTGGATTAAGTTAAAGTTCAGATCTTGTAAACTGGCAAGGAGGGGAAACAAAGGAGAAATAAAATTTTTGCACTGATGAATTGTGAGATTTTTCCTGTGTAATGTGGATAAATTTTCAAGAATATAGAAACAAATTAAGAAAAAACTGTAATCAACAACATCACCATCACTATGTCATTTTTCTCCATACCTTAGCCATTCAGAAGAATACAAGGGCTTTTATATAATCTGTTTTTACTAAACTGTTAGTTGTTGGTGGTTATCTTTTATTTTAACTTCTTCGATTACTTTCATTGTTGGGTTCTATGAACATCACTGACATATTTCAAGGTTTTGTTTTAGCATTTACTATACATTTTTAAATATTGTTATACATTGAAAAGATAATTTCTTGATTTAAGTCATTTATAAATAGAAGGTATATTTGTTTTCTAGCTAATTTTTAGATGAAAAATCAAATAGATGAGATAAGTTAGATCATATATCAATTTAGACGAGAGGCCTTAAGTTGCATATAGGTTATATCCAGTTTCTTTTCCCCTTCCATGTTTGAGATAGCTTCATTTTCATTCCAGCAATGATATTTGTTTACTTTCAGTTATTTCCATTATTTAAAACATGTTCAATTTTATTAGGCACTATGTAAGCAAACCTGTATCAATCTATGTTATTTGTGAAATTAATGTCTTGGATCCTCCAATATGACCCACACAGTATACTACACACTTTGACATTTACTTCTCCAACCAGCTTTAAATGAGGGATGGTATTATCTCTGTTGCAAGTCTAAAGATAATGGAATGAATCATGATAGGAGAAAAGAAAGAAAACCCAAGAGTGAGTTAACTATTAAAAGTACTATAATTTCTCAGAGAAGGTGGTCAAAGAACATCCTTTCTGAACATCTTAGCAACTAAAACAAAGAACCATCTATTAATTTTAGATGATTGGTTGTGTCTAACACAATCTAATTTCTTAAGCAAATTTTTATTTTTTATGTGGGAGAAATGTTTTCACCAAAAGGACTTGGCCTAAAATCATGAGCAACATTCTTAGCATTTGTGGTATTACCGTGGGGGTTTCCTAGCCAATGCCAAATTGAACTCTGAGAAGGACCTTTTTTCCTAGCATGGGAATAAAAGTTTCTGATTCTTTAGATTAATCAAGGAAAAACTTCTGGATATCAAAAGGAAATCAGTAAAATGTAAATAGAGGGGGTATATACCTTGATAAGTATTAAATCGTACCTTCTCGGTGTGCACCTGGACTTTAAATATTGTTTGCTAGCTCAGAAGCCTATGCTTTATTTTTTGTTGAATCAGGATTTAAATTGTTACATCACACTTAAATGACAAAACTAAGAATTTAACCTGGATCAGACTGGTTCCATTACAATACGCTGCCCTCTTAATACGTCAAGTCTACCATGTAATTATAGGTACAATTTGGCTGCAATATTTTGAAAAACTAGGTACCCTTGAATAATTGGACATAGTCTTATTTAACAATATGAGTTCACTCTACACAGTTTAGGGGTGGCAAACTGTAAACACTGTTTGCCTTTTACTATGGTGAAATATTCTTATAACATTTTTATTATCTCATTCCATGTTTATACAGTTTAGCAAAAGGAAAAAAATAATTCCACTTGAAGGATGTGTTAAATAGTGGTTTAATTATTTAACGATTTTACGTTTCTTTAAACTTTTCTGTGATTCTCCTAATGTTTTTATTTCTAAATATAAAAGTAATAAACATTCATTGAGTAAAACACACATTCACCTCACCCCTCCAAATAAAAATTGCCTGTAATCTTATTGTCTAGAGAGAACCATTCTTAATATCTTATGGCATGTTGATATGTATGTAAATATGTGTCATTTTTGTATCATGCAAAATGTTCGATCTGATTTTTAAACCTAACATAGTACACATATCTCCACCTATTAATAAATATGATATTTCATTATATGAGTATACCCATGACCTACTATCTGACACTGTTTATAATTCTTTGCTATCAAGCAGTGCTATGAAAAATTTCACAAGGAATATGTTTTGTACACGTAATTGATTCATCAATTAATCAATTTAATGAATGTACTTAAGACTGATACCCATGGCCAAATCACCTCCAGTGGAAAAACTCTTAACAAGTAGTATACTTCAGATTGCATTTGAAAGTCCATTGCCACTGGGTGTGGTGGCATATGCCTGTAATCCCAGAGGCTGAGGCAGGAGCATGTGAGTTCAAAGCCGGCCCCAGCCCCTTAGGCCGCAAGTAACCCAGTGAGACCCTGTCTCCAAGTACCAATACCTCCTCCCAGCAAAAAAAAGAAAAGAAACCCCATTGCCTGCAAAAGACATAATTATTCACTTTTTAGATACATATGTTTGTGTTGTGGTTCTCTTATGACTAGCTGAGTTTGATATAGCAATCAATATATGACCAAATAGCAATGTGATTAAATGTTATATATTTCATAATCTTCCTAAGTGATAAAAGACGCATATCTGAAAATATTTCAAAGATAGTTCTGGGGATGAGTTGGAGATAGGTTACTTAGTAATACCATTGTGTACATTATGATTATTCTGTAAGGAAATGATAAAATGAATAGAGGACTATTTGTGATGTATCATCATTCCTAGAGGTCTTGAGAGAAATTATCCACTTGAGATTAGAAAATGTTAATCTTCTAAAAAAGTAATTTGAAATTATTCAAATTTTAATTCATTTTTTCTGTAGAAAATTCTATGCAGTATAGTTATGACAAATACAATTTGAAGACTTAATAGTTAATACCATTTTACCATGAGTTTTTCCTTTAATTTTTTAATGCAAATGCTCATACATTAAAGTGCTCTTCAATTTATGAAGGGTTATAGCCTGATAAATCTATCACAAATTGATAGTATCTTAAGTCAAAAACACACTTAATACACCAAATCTGCTGAATATCATAGCTTAGCAACCCCAGTGAACTGTAGAGTATTGTGTGCTCACTCTCATGATTGTGTAGTTGACTGGGAGCTGCAATTTATTGCCCCTATCCAGCACATGAGAGTAGTTTACTACATATAACTAGCCTGGGAAAAGTTCAAAATATGAAGCAGAGTTTTTCTTACTTCTTTCACATCATCATAAAGTAAAAAAAAGTAGAACCATTGTAAGTTAGGAACTATATAATCTACAATTGTTAATGTTTTGTCATATTTTCTCTCTCTGCATGTAAACTTTCTTTTGAAACTGCTTAAAATTAAATTGCAGAGGCAATGTGCAATGACACTCAGCTGTAATTCCAGCTATTTGGAAAACTGAGGCAGGAAGATTATAACTTTTGAGACCAGCCTACGCAGCTAAGTGAGAACCTATCTCAAAAAGGGCTGAGGTGTATATTATCCATTCATCTGTTTGAAGGGCACCTAGTTTGGTTCCACAGCTTAGCTATTGTGAATTGAGCTGCTTTTAAACATTGATGTGCCATGTCACTAGTGTATGCTGATTTTAAGTCCTTGGGGTATATGCCAAGGAGTAGGATAACTAGATCAAATGGTGGTTCCGTTCCAAGTTTTCTGAAGAATCTTCATTTTGCTTTCTAGAGTGGTTGCGCCAATTTGCAGTCCCACCAACAATGTATGAGTGTACCTTTCCCCCCACATCCTTGCCAACATTTATCGTTACTTGTATTCTTGATTGCTGCCATTCTGACTAGAGTGAAATGAAATCGCGGTGCAGTTTAATTTGCATTTTTCCAATTGCAAGACATGCTGAGCATTTTTTCATATATTTGTTGACTGATCGCAACTGGGTTAGTTAGATTAAGTTATTTTGGCAAGAAACTCCATGGGTGATATGTATTTGCTCTTTTGACTTGATTGTATCATATCTGAACTTAAGGAAGCCTTCTGTGAAGTGTCTGTTCATTTCCTTTTTGCATTTATTGATTGGGTTTTGTCTTTTTGGTGTTAAGTTTTTTGAGTTCTTTATATATCCTGGAGATTAATGCTCTTTTTGAGGTGCAGGTGGCAAAGATTTTCTCCCATTCTGTATGCCCTGTTCACATTCTGATTGTTTCCTTTGCTGTGAAGAAGCTATTTAGTTTGATACCATCCAGTTTATCAATTCCTGATTTTACTTCTTGCATTTTAGGAGTCTTGTTGAGGAAATTGGTTCCTAAGCCGACATGGTGGAGATTTGGGCTTACTTTTTCTTTTAGTAGGTGCAGAGTCTCTGGTCCAATGCCTAGGTCCTTGATCCACTTTGAATTGATATTTGTGCAGGGTGAGAGATAGGGGTTTAATTTCATTTTGCCACATATAGATTTCCAGTTTTCCCAGCACCATTTGTTGAGAGGCTCTCTCTTCTCCAATGAATGTTTATGGCACCTTTGTCTAATATGATATAACTATATGTATTTAAGTTTGTCTCTGTATCGTCTATTCTGTACCATTGGTCTTCCTGTTTGTTTTGGTGCCAATGCCATGCTGTTTTTGTTACTGTAGGTCTGTAGTATAGTTTAAGTCTGGTATTGATGCCTCCAAGAATCAGGGCATTTTTAATAACATTCTTTATAATTGTAATATCATTGCACTTAAGAAAATTACTAATTTCATAATATCTAATATCTAGTCCATATTTCAGATGTTCTTGTTTGCCCGAAGAATGCCTTTTGCAACTTACGCTTTGAAAGGATCTAACCTAAATAATCAAGACTTATTTATTGTATTAGTTATATAGTCATATGTCTCTTTAGTCTCAATCTAGAACAGCCCATCTTGTTTTTAAAATATTATCTTTGAAGAGCCTAGGCTACTCTAGAATGTGAAGCCCCACAGTTTTTATTTATACTATATACTTCTAAAATCCTTATGTATTATCTATTTTTGCTTAATCAATCACTCCAAAAATTAATGGCTTAAAAAATATGGACTGGGAGGTATAGTTCAGCCACAGGCTACTTGCCGTACACGCACAAATCCCTGGGTTTGATCTTGAACACTTAAAAAAAAAAATTCCCCCCACTTATCTCACAGCTGCTAGCCGAATCCTCTCATTTGTTTCACATGACACTAAATCAAGGCATCAGTTAAGGCTGATAAGTCACTTTTAAAGGCTCTGGGGACAGATTTATTTTGAAGCTCACATGAAGCTGATGTTCATGTCTTCTTGGGTCCTTGGACTGAGTTCCCAGCTAACTGTTGGCCAGAAGGGTTGTCCTTGTGTTTTGTTTTTCTTTTTCTTTGGTCAACACGACAGTTTGCTTTATCAGAGCCAATAAGAGAGAGTCTGCTAGCAGGACCAAAGTTGGAATCTTTAAAACCTAATCAAAAAGTCATATCTCAGTATTAAGTATTCTGTTGGTTGGAAACAGGTTACTCAAACAAAGAGGGTGGATTACTAAAGGCTCTGAATACCAGAGATAGGATCCTTGGACACCATCTTAAGAGTCTGCATATGAAAACTGTTTCCTATAAACTGAACTGAAAGCTACAGCCAGAGACTTGGTTAGATTAAGAGGAAATTATTTTGGCAAGAAATTCTATAGGTGATATGTATTCTTTTTATTATTATTTTTATTTATATGTGACAGCGGAATGTATTACAATTCTTGCTACACATATAGAGCACAATTTTTCATATCTCTGGTTGTATACAAATATATTCACACCAATTCGTGTCTTTATACATTTACTTTGGATAATAATGTCCATCACATTCCACCATCATTTCCAACTCCATGCCCCCTCCCTTCCCCTCCAACCCGTCTGCCCTATCTAGAGTTCCTCTATTCCTCCCACGCTCCCTCTCCCTATCCCACTATGAATCAGCCTCCTTAAGGCCCTTCTGTAAAACAGATATTACCTGGTATTCATCCTAGCATTAAAATGAGTTGCTGGGGCTTCACATTTTTCCCTAAAGGAATATTTTAGGGACTTTTAACACAAAAGAGCCAAAATTGACTCAAGGGACACCTTGAGGAGTTAAGCTCATGAGCAGAACGTTTGACTCACATTCCCTTTGGTCACAATCAAAAGACTATAGGAAACTGCTCATGGGAGCATGGGCTTTCTCTTAAAGAACATCACCACTCCCCCACCCCCGCCAAAACTCCAGGTGGATTTATGTAGCATACTTAGGACAATGGGCCCACAAGATGTGGGACAACCCCAAATCACAATTGCCCAAATGGGGTCTTTTGAACCCAAAATTGATATATTTGTGCAGTCAATTGCCAAACGTTAGTTTTAAAAACAGAGTGGGAAAATTACTTTTAGTGGTACCTAGAAGTATCCAAAAGAAATTCAAAGAATAGTCCTTCTCCAGGAAATGAAAAAGAAATTGTCAGAATTTATTTCAGAACCAAAAAAGGGAGATACCTGGATTTTAAAAAGTTCCAGAAACTTCTACCACCTTCCATGCTTCTCTTGCTCCCCTCCCAGCTGCTCCTTAAGCACCCCTTTTACATCTCTTGTTAAAACTTTCCATACCAAATCTACCCTGTTCTCCATCTCTTCCTGAGGTAATACTTCCTTCTTTTTATCCTCTTCCTCTTCCAGATAAAACCCAATCTGCTAGAGTCAGCCAACCAAGACTTGTGTTCTGGCTGTTCCTTTCAGGAAAAGTCAGTAACTGGTAGAGGAGCACCAACCTTAATATTATGAACTCTGGAATAAATCTGAATTTGAAAGAACTGTCAGTCTAGGTGTGATGGCATATACCTGTAATTGAAGCTACTTACAAAACTGATGTAGACGGATCACAAGTTCAAGTCCACTTGGACAAATTAGCAAGATTCTGACTAAAAATAAAAAGGGCTGGAGATGTAGCTCAGTATTAGAGTGTTTGCCTAGCATGCACTAAGGCCCTGGGTACAATACCCAATACAAAAAAAAAAAAAAAAAGAAAAGAAAAGAAGAGTATTGTTAGGGATTTTCCTGATCCAACCAAGGCCCCCATAGGATTTGCTAGAGAATTTGACCTAAATATCCAAACTTTTGATCCAACCTTTATCGGTTGGTTCACATGTTAGTTTCTGAAGGAAGAGCTAAAGAATGGTTAAAAAGGCAAACTGGTATAATCCATTAGAGGATTTTAACAATGTAGATGCAAAAAGCTGTAACCAATCTTGCACTTTAACTTTTCCAAAAGGTGGTAAATTGAAAGAGAGAATGAGAGAGCAATGACAACAAAATGCAGACAAATCTGTGCTTATTACAAACTTTCTTTGGGAAAAAAACTTTCAAAGGCTATTTTGGAATGGCTGATGGTCAAGTTTTAGACCTATTAGAAACAATAAAAAAATCATTGACTATTATACATTCCTGGACATTCAAAAGTAGATTCCCCTGAAAAGAAAAGCAGTCATCTAGTAGATGTTATGCATCCTCGATCTAAAGGACAAATTTATTGAACAGCCTTCATAGTTACTATTAAAAGAGGTACAAAAGTCCCTGAGAAGCACTTACAAATACAGAATAGTAAAGGAACAACTATCCCCTTTAAAATTACTGTATGGTACCCCAAATGACAGACCAATTCTCCCCGTGGGATTTTAGTTACACTTCTTACAACATATCCATGAGTGAACTCATTGGAATCCTGACATAATGATAACCTGGGTATAACAATATTATTGGAAAACATCTATTATAGTTGCTCAAAGGGTGTATTCCCATTGCACTGTCTGTCCCAAATGTAACCCTGGAAAGCTATTTATGGGTCACAAGGACAATTCCTTTGCCCCTGGGACCTTTTGAGATATGACAATCAAAATTTGTTCATTTGCTACCATATCAGGGATATGAATACACTTTGGTAATGATTTGCACTTTTTCTCATTGGGTTGAAGTACTTCTATGCTACAGAGTCATGGCCCAAATGGTAGGAAAAATCCTACTAGAAAAGAATATTTCTTCTTGGGGAGTCCCTTCTGAATTCCACTCTTAATGGCAAATACATTCCTTTAGCTAAATAATTCAGCCTATTTGTAGGCGAATGGCCAATGTTTCAACATTTTCATTATGCTTATCATCTTCAGTCATCGGACATGGTAGAATACATAAATGGAATAGCGGAATTGGTAGAATAGATAAATGAAATAGCAACAATCCAACAGGCAGAATTGACAGTTTTAAAAAATGTTTTATTAAGACATTGTACATAATTGTGGGGTTCATTTTGACATTTTCATACATGCATGGAATATAATTTGCTCCATTTTAGTCCCCAGTAATTCCTCTCTTCCACCCCCCACGTTCCCAATGTTCCCCTTCCTCTACTTCACTGGTCTTCTATTTTTTTAAATTGATGCTTTATAGATAGGCATAACGGTGGAATTACTGTGGTATATTCACATATGAATGTAGCATAATTTGCTCTTTTTCATTCTGCAGTTCCTCCCCATCAAACCCCTTCCTATACCCCTTTGATCTTCCTTCTATTTTCATGGAATTCCTGCCCTTTCTTCTCATATTTTGCTTTGGTTTCCTCATGTGAAAGAAAACATTTGACCTTTGACTTTGAGTCTGATTTATTTCACTTAGCATGACATTCTCCAGTTCCATCCATTTTTCAGCAAGTGACATAATTTCATTCTTTTTGGTGCCTGAGAAAACTTCATTTTGTGTTTGTGTGTGTGTGTGTGTTTATGTATGTGTGTGCATTACATTTTCTTCATCCATTCTTCTGTTGATGGGCACCTACACTGGTTCCCTAACTTGTGAATTGTGCTGCTATAATCATTGATATGCCTGTTATCACTACAGTATGCTGTTCTAGTTCTTTTGGATAAATACCAAGGAGTAGGATAAATAGGTCCGCTTCTGTCAAGGTCTTACTAAAATTCTTGCAAAAAAAATTCAAAGTTGAGTAGTTCCATTCCTAGTCTTTTGAGGAATCTGTATACTGCTTTCCACAGTAGTTGTACTACTTTGCAGTTCCACCAACAATGTATGTGTACCTTTTCTCCCATATTCTTACCAGCATTTATTTGTATTTGTGATGATTGTCATTCAAATTGATGTGAGGTGAAATCTCAGTGGTTTTTTTAATCTTTTTCTTTTTTTAATATTTTATTTATTTTTTAGTTTTTGGCGGACACAACCCGGGCCGCACGCATGCCAGGCGAGCGTGCTACCGCTTGAGCCACATGCCCAGCCCCCTCAGCGTGGTTTTGATTTGCATTTCTGTGTTTGCTAGGGGTGTTGAACATTTTTTTTTTTTTTGTATATTTGTTGGCCATTTGTGTTTCTTCTTTTGAGAAATTTGACAGAGGTTTCTAACCTTCCCTGACCAAAGACTATCCTGCTGAATTTATTCAACCTTTGTTCCACTCCATTTGGAAAACACCAACTTTCTCTTTGAAATAGCAGGGAACCTCACGAACCTACCTTAATATATCCAGGTCTTCTCAAAAGAGAAATTCTCCATTACTGTCAAGGTCTTACAAAACTTCTTACAAAAAAATTGCAAGTTAACTAAGGATTGTTTTAACAGACAGTTCCTGGGAGACAAAGATATTATGAAAGATCACAATTTTCAACCTGGAGAGGTTTTCTACTAGAAGTGAAATCAAAAGACTCTGTATCCAACTTTTTAAGAAGGGACACAATCAGGTATGGTTATACAGTTCCTGTGTAGCAAAATTAAAGGGCATGGACTGGATTTATCTTTCTCATATAAAAAATGGACCTCCTCTGGAGTGGACCTCCATACTCACCAGAGACAATGAAAATTAACTCCTAGCAGAGTACTTTTAAAATTAAAATAATGTACAATTTAAAATTGTTTAATTGAACATATTAATAGTAATGTGAGGTTTCTACACAGGTATATATTGTGTGGTATTTAAATCAGGTTAAGCATATCTGTCTGTCACAGGTGAGTGGGGTGCTGAAGCTCCAAACTTTAGTTCTTGTCCGGATGAAAGAAAATCTAGAGTCAGACACTAAAATTTTATTTTAAATGAAAGTAAAGCTCAGCAAAGATTACTCTCAAGAAAGGAAAAGAGTGGGTTGCCTCTGAGCAGAGAACCCAAAGCAAACTAAATACTACTTCCAAATGTATTACTTATTTGTTGCCCTGAGAACTGAGGTCTGCCTTCTGCAGCTTTCTGCAGCAGTCACCAATCAGATGTCTAACTCCTCCTTCACATCAAGCAGTGGAATTTTTTACTCTAGTTGATCCTTTCTGGAACTATCATCGCAAGCATCCCATTCAGGGGGGCTTCATCTACAAGCAATTAAATGTTAACGTGGGCTCTGGGGTCAATAACTGGGCAAATTTCATCTTAGTACATCTGTGCTACTGAAGAAATTTTCCTCTGATACACACTGATAAACCTATGGCCATAAATCCTAACTGTACAATGATCCCAGTTAACCCTTTCAGGAGTTATCCCCATCACGTTTCTTTCTTGACGTATTTCTTAATTGACTCCCCTCTTGCACCTGCCCCTGGCTCCAGGTTAGTATTTCTGCTGTTTTTCTACAAGTTGTTTGATTATTCATTAGTCTTCAAAACAATTTAAAGAAAACCGTGATCTTATGTTGTAGGTTTGCTTCTAATGCTGATTACTAATTACTACCTAACACCTTCAAACAGTTATCATTTCTTCCTGGTAGATTATGATTAGCTCTACACGAGGTGAAACTGCAATCATCTGGTATATTCTGACCTAATTTGCATGTTTCTACAGACTCCATGATACTTTTTTCCTTCTTACCATAATTCTTAAAAGGAATGTATAACATAAGTGAACAACCACCAATTGATGTCCTGTGTTATTTTTGTCAATCAGTGCAATATTTGAACAACCTGTTTGCTGTAACCTTTTTGTTGTTGGTCTATAAAAACCCAGGCTTCACTGGGTGTGGTGCCTGCCTGTTGTCACACTCCTTGGGAGGCTGAGGACAGATAGTTTGAGCTCAGGAGTTAGAAGCTAGCCTGGGCAACACTGTGACACCTCTCAAACACAAAAACAAGCAGCAAAAACCCAGATCTCTCTTATGCCATTTTGGGAATACTTACTCTAGATAACTAGAATTCACCGCCACAGGTGGCCATCCTAATTTTGGTCTCTAATAAAACTCTCCGTTCTTACTTTCAGTGTGCCTCAACTTAACCTTCAGGTTGAAAATACTATCACCAAATGTCTTGCCTTTTGAATGTCTTTTTTCTAAATGCCTCCCCACCCCCACCCCTGGTACTGGGGATTCAACCAGGGACACTGAGCTTCATCTGCAGCACCCTCGGCCCCATCTTCTTAAATTGCCCGTAATGGCTTTGGAACTTGCAATCCTCCTACCTCAGCCTCCTGAGTAGCTGGGATTACAGGCATGCGCCAACCCACCCGGCTCTGGGCACCTTTCGAAGTAACGTGATAATATGCCTAGAAATGACTCCTAATGAAGAAAAAGAAAAAAAAAAAAAAAACAAGAGGCCCAAGATTCTCATTCTTCTACAATTCCCTGAAGTACACTTTCTAAAAAAATTTGCACCAGTGACGGCAACAAGATGAAACTATTTTTCCCTAAAATTTGTTATACCGTTATTAGTGTACAATTTAGAGACCAATGGGGAGCCAGCAACTACACCGTTGCTTTGTACTAACACCGAAAAGAGGTATCCAAAAGGCAGAGCAGCTGCAAAGCTCCACCTTCTGTCCTTTGTAGACGCAGAAACTCAAAAATAATCCCAACGAGGTCGCCAATACTGCGCCTAACCCGCACCAGTTTATCACCGCAATTGGCGTGGGCAGCGCGTCAGGTCGCGACACCGCCTCCAGGAACAACACACCACGGTCTGCGCCAAGGCCGGAAGTGACGCAAACCCGCGACGCCAGCGCTCGCCGGCCGCTGCTGCTGGAGTCAGATTCAGTAGCTCCGGAGACGGCGGGCTTTCCCGGATGGTTGCAGCGAAGGGATCATGACGGGGAAGAAATCTTCCCGGGAGAAGCGGCGCAAACGAAGCGGCCAGGATGCGTCCGCGGCACTCGCGGCCCCCGCGGCCCCGGACCTCGTACCGGTCCTTGCCAGCAGCGGCAGTGGAAGCACCAGCGGCTGCGGGAGCACCAGCGGTTGCGGGAGCGTCAGCTGCTGCGGCAACGCCAGCTTCAGTGGAAATGTCACCGGCGCCGGGAGCGGAGGCAGCTGCTGGGGCGCTAGCGGCGCGGATCGCGGCGAGCGCCGGAAACGGAGGAGCACCGACTCTTCTTCCAGTGTCTCGGGCTCTCTGCAGCAGGTGCGTGCTCTCCCCTCTCGCCGCTTCCCGCAGCTGCCGCTGCTTCGGAAGAGGGAGGGCTACTAGACCCGGTGGGGCGGAAAGCCCTAGGGTCCACTGGTTCCCGAAGTTCACGGTCCTGAGCCATGGTGAACCCACTCCGATGTCTTGAACTTCCAAGTTTCCGGGTTTAGTGAAACAGTTAACTTTGTTATTTTTTGAACTTTAGGTTCTTTCCACTCGTGGTTTCCTTTTTTTCCCTAAAGAGTATGTATGGGTCAGGAGCTTGGTGGCCTTCAATGCCCTTGTGAGCCAGACGATTTATTTCTCTATCTTAACCTTTTGGGTTAAGATTAACTCCACATGAGAAAAATTGAGGCCCAGAGAGGTTAAGGAGCAGGAGTTGTTAGTAGCTCCTAGATTTGAATCCAATGTCTGGCTCCACAAAAGCCATGTTTTTATGCACCATATTTTATGCAGGTTTACTAACATACCGCCATTTTTAAATTAATTTATAATTTATTAAAGAACAAATGAATTCATACTTAAAGAAAAAATACGCAAGGCTCTCTTTGTGCCTCCACTATAATAGTTGATAGGCAGCCTGTATGAGCTGAAGGAAGAACAGGTTATATTTGAGTAATTCAAAGGCCATTTTTCTGAACGGGCCAAATAAATAGTCTGTATGATCCCAAGGGCAATGTGAAGTCATTGATTTTGTTTTGTTTTGGAATTGGGTATTGAACCCCAGGGGTCTTTTATCACTGAGCTACAACCCCAGTACTTTATTTTATTTATTTAGTTTTGTTTACATGGTGCTGGGGTTTGAACCCAGTGCCTCTCGAATGCTAGGCAAGAGCTTTACCACTGAGCCCCAGCCCTCAATTTTTACTTTGAGATAGGGTCTTGATTATTTGCTGGGACTAGCTACCAATTTACAGTCCTCCTACCTTAGCCTCCTAAGTAGCTGGGATTACAGCCTGCTTCACCTGTAACTCTTGAGACTCTGGAGGCTGACACTGGAAGATGGCAAGTTCAAGGCCAGCCTAAACAACTTAAGGAGACTCTGTCTCAAATTTTTAAAAATATTTTTGAAAAAGGGCTAAGATTGTAGTCAGTGGTAGAGCACCCCTGGGTTCAATCCTCAGTGGTGTCCCTTCAACAGAAAAGAAAATGAGTGTTTTAAATTACTGGAATTACTTTGGTTGCTTGGAATATGATTAAGTTATGTAACACTTTTAGAAATAGTGGCTTATGGTAAATTTACTGCTTATGATATTTATGATTCCTAACATTGTATTGCTATTTTATTTATGTGAATTTAAGGAGAATGACAATGCTTACATGAAACTTTTGAGTAATAGCTACTTGAAGGAATATCCTGATTCACCAAAAGTCTAAAAGTATACTAAATGTTGACTGTGTTTTCATTTGTGTGTCCTGCTATATGTTTCCTTCATAGCTATTTCTTGAATTAATTGTGCAATAATACTGAATATTTAAATATTCTTTCCTGTTTTACATAAATGTGCAAAGAGGAATTTGGAAATGTTTAATAAACAGTTTGTTAAAGTGTTATGATGTTATGTACATGTTCTACGTATTTTAAGTAGTATTATTGAGAGTTGTATATTCTTTTAATTTTAGGAAACCAAGTATCTTTTGCCAACTTTGGAAAAAGAATTATTCTTGGCAGAGCACAGTGACCTTGAAGAAGGTGGACTGGATCTGACTGTGTCATTAAAACCAGTTAGTTTCTATATATCAGACAAAAAAGAAATGCTCCAGCAATGCTTTTGCATTATAGGAGAGAAGAAGTTACAGAAGATGCTTCCTGATGTGTTAAAGGTACCTCATTTCATTATCAGACTGTACTCATACATAGATAAACTTTGTAGCAATCATGTTACTGAATACAATTTATAATTGGGTGATACCATTTAAAACAAGCTACTAGAAGAGGTATAAGAAAAGGAATTTGGAGAGCCATTGATGGCCTTGTATATTTAAAAATGTGCTGAGAAAAAATATTTTAGAAAAATTTTGACACTATGGAAATAATTCTGTTAAATGCAGGCAATGGTAGTAACTACATAAGAAGTAAACAAATCTTTGTGGTACTTCAAGAAATACTGTTGTATGACAGTATACAATGATTTTTGTAATAACTTACATTTCATTAAATTTTCAAGAGTTTCCATATATTTGTTTTTTAATATTTTTTAGGAAATATGTTATTTTGATTTTGCAGTTATAAAAGAGGATTTGAACAAGTTAAGCCCAAGATCATGTATCTAAAGTATATAAAGAATTGAATATTTAAACCTTTAGAACAATTAGACGTAACATAAATAGGCTATGATTAAGAATATCTAGAAACTGAATCACACTTTAGTTTCTTTAACAAACATGGTTTTATTACCATCAGGTGTCTCAAATGCATGAGTTAACTGACAGTTTTTCAGATTTCCTCCTATAAAAAGATATATGTGAATCTACTTGGGGCTTTAATAATTTGTTTTATTTTAATATTTCGTTGAACAAAAATTTTCTCACGATAGCAGTTTTCCTGTTGATATTGGACCTATAGTACGTAAATGCAATTTTTTAAAATGTCATTTTCTTTAGAACTGTTCAATAGAAGAAATTAAAAAACTATGCCAAGAACAATTAGAACTCCTGTCTGAAAAAAAAATCTTGAAGATTCTTGAGGGTAAGAATGCATACTTCTACATTCTGGTAACTTTTTATACTATTTTCAGCATAAGTCTTGGGTATTCTTTCTCATAAATGTAACCGTAAATTCATTTTTGGGGAATCACTGAAAAATATCTTCTGTTTGTACTGAGAAATATAATTTACAGGGATGTGGCTCAGTGGAAGAGCACTTGCCTAGCATGTGTGAGGCACTGGGTTTGATTCTGAGCATCACATAAAAATATATTAAAAAAAAAGGTATTGTGTACATCTACAACTAAAATTAAAAAAAAATATATATAATTTATATATCAGAATAGAATTTCAAGAATAAATTTGATATTTTTTTCTAAATCTCACATAGATAAGAGCATAAATTTGTACACTGTAATAGATAAAATTTAAAATGTCTGTAAAAATACCATTAAAAATTACTGAGAAGATAAAGATTTTCCTTAAAATAATTTTTAATTCCACTTTATATTCTTTATAACTTTTCGTGACATATTGCATGTTATTTCTGCTCTGATAAGACCCAGATGCAGAATTAGAAGAATTCATTGTGATTTGCCAATACTTGTATATCCCCTTGAAGTATGACTACTCTTTGTGATGCTGATTCTTCTAGAATTTTGGATTTTCAGGCATTTTTTTTTTCTTTTGGAACATCAAAGATTTTAATATTGGCATCACAGAAAAATAAACAAAAAATGGATGTGCAATTTTAGACAGAACAACTTTTTAAATGTAAAACGTTTAACTGTGTGTGGTGGCACACTCTTATAATCCCAACAACTCAAGAAGCTGAGGCAGGAGCATTGCAAGTTGGAGGCTAGCTTAGACAACCTAGCAAATGAGACCTTGTCCCAAAATAAAATTTTAAAAAGGGCTGGGGAGGGCTGGGATTGTAGATCAGTGGTAGAGTGCTTGCCTTGCACATCTGAGGCACTGGGTTCGATCCTCAGAACCACATAAAAAAATAAAATAAAATAAAGGCATTTTGTCATGTACAACTAAAAAAACTTTTTTTTTTTTTAAATGAAAAGGGCTGGGGATGTAGCTCAGTGGTAGAGTGCTTGCTTAGTGTGCATGAGGCCCTGTGTTCAATCCATTGTACTGCCAAAAAAAAGAGGTTTAATGGATTTTATAGCTCTGGAAATAGATGTATAGGTAAGTATGCAGTCTTTAAGTAAATAAAAATATGTTATTGTGTGTATGTGGTGAAGGGAAGGAAATGAGAAAAAAAGCATCCAGATTCATTTTAAATTCAAATAATTGAAAATGTAAACTTGTAACAACTATAAAGTTTTAAAACATGCATCACTTTTAAAGGTGACACTTCTGTGTAAATGATTCTGACATTTTAAACAAGTTTTCAATAGTGTATTTCATTTACAAGGTGACAATGGTATGGACTCTGATATGGAAGAAGAGGCAGATGATGGCTCTAAGATGGGATCTGACTTAGTCAGTCAGTAAGTTAAAAAACTTTCATTTTCATTTCAAAATTTATTCTTTTGGCAGTTCCTAACATCAAGGATATGTTTTATTTATATTAAAATAATTCAATAATGCAATTGTTTACTTGTAATAATTGAGTATTTTAGTATATATGAAGATTTACCTAATTGCTTGTCAGGATTATAGTAATTTTTCATTAACTATTATACATAGATATAGAACAACAGTGATGCTAATCTGAAGCAGAATCACATCTCGTTTGGATTTTGAGTATACTATTCACGTTACTCACGATTTATTAAATACCTACCCTACCAAACACTGTAATGTCTATTAATTTTGGGTGACAATAGTCTGATTTCAGAGATGAGCTTGTAAGGTTTATTTTACATATGTTTACATAATCTTTTACATATAGGTTTGTGTGTATACATACATATTCATATTTACATATATACATGCATATATTTACTTATAAGTATGTGTAATTTGATTATTATGATGACAAAAGTGCCAGAAGTCTTGGGAAGCTTACTAATCAAGAAGCAATGTGCTGATTTTTTTTTTTATTATTCTGCTTTATTACAGCATATCAAACTTTCATTCACTAACTTTAATATCTGTTGATGATTACTTCCTAAAAATCAATTATTGTCTGGTAATTGCCAAAGACCAACATGTATCTCTCTTTGCAAAGCCTGACATTTTCCCAGAAGTGTAAGAAAAGCTTTGTTGTACAGGCAATATCACAAATACAAGATTACCAGAAGCAGTGATATAAATAAGTAGTACATACTTAAGCTGAAATCTAGAATTTTTTGATTTTTAATAGAAGACTGGTAAGCATCACCAAAAAGAACAGTTTCATGTTAAAACTTAGCATCAAATTATTTACTTTTCCTAAAGGATTAAAAAGGTATTACTATATTGTTTGATTGCCTCATAATTAATTGATGGCTTTTGGTCATCACATGCATCTTGCTTAGGGTGCTCCATGGTGATTTATACTTAAATAGAAAATGTGCACATTTTTAATAGGTCTTATTATTGGTTTTCCTTTAAAATACGCATGTCTGTAATCCCATTTACTTGACTGAATCAAGAGGTTTGCAAGTTTGAGATCAGCCTCTGCAGCCTATGGAGACCCTGTCTCAAAAAAAAAAAAAAAAGAATTGTGCTGGGATGTGGTTCATTGGTTAAGCACTCCTGGGTTCAATCCTCAGTACCAAAGAAATAAATGAAATACTTAGCTGGGAATACTTTATATAATATACTAAGCTTCATCAGTTAGTAGCATTTTACAAGGCCTGTTACTTTTTAGTACTTTTGAGTTTCCTTTTTCTCTTTTGTGGAGATGGGGATAGAACCCAGGGCCTCATGCATGCTAGGCAAGTGCTCTACCACAAGCTACATCCCCAGCCCTAAGTTTCTTAAATCATCTTCATCATTTTGTTTCTTGATGTTGCTTATAGAATTCTAAATTGAATTTTTATTTGGCTGCATTAATTTTTCCCTTTATTCAAATCTATTTTTTCCAGTTTGGGGATATTAATATTTAATACCTTTTTTTTCCCCATACTTGAGCACTCATGCCACCTTTTCTACTGTTGAAAGCCATTGAATGGATGCCTAGTTAGAATAGAATCTAATTCTCTTAAATATTACAACAAAGTACAGTACAGTGCTTGACTTTTGAATTATTGTAATAAAAATCATTTCTGTCTGTCTCTCTCTCTCTTTAAAAAAAACATAAAGGTATTCAGCTATTTCAACAAAATTTATGGGCTGGGGATATGGCTCAAGCGGTAGCGCACTCGCCTGGCATGCGCAGGGCGCTGGGTTCGAATCTCAGCATCACATTAAAATAAAGATGTTGTGTCTACCGAAAACTAAAAAAATTCTCTCTCTCTTTAAAAAAAAAATCATGAATTAATTCAAAATGACTGTTGAGAAGAACTCATTCATGCAATGTAGTTATAAGACAGGTCACATGAACTTTTTTTTTTTTTTTTTTTTTTTAATGTGGTACTAGGCATTGAACCCAGGAGCTCTCTACTACTGAGCTAAATCTGTGCCCCATTTTATCCTTTGTGTGTGTGTGTGTGCGAGTGTGGTATTGGAGATAGAACCCAGGGCCTACCCCCATCCCCATTTTTTTTTATTAGTGTATTATACATAATAGTTGGGTTCATTTTGATAAAATCGTACATGCATGGAATTTGATCTACTTCATTTCAGGGCCCAGTGCCCCCTCTTTTTTTTCCCTCCCTCCCCCTATTTTCCTTCCTTTACTGGTCTTCATTTTACTCATTTATTTATTTTTCTATTTATTTTTGGTACCTTATAGATGTACATAAAGGTGAAATTCACTGTGGTATGTTTATACATTTACATAGTATAATTTTGTTAAATTTATTTCGCATTTCCTCAGCCCTTTTTATTTCTTATTGTGAGACAAGGGTCTCGCTAAGTTGCCCAGGCTGGCCATGAACTTGCAATCTTCCTGCTTCAGCCCCCTAAATTGCAGGGATTACAGGCATGCACCATTGCACCCAGTGACATTAAGTTTTTGAGTGCTATAGTGAGTGGGTTGAACAGTCATAAATACAGGTTGAGCATCCCTAATCCAAAAATCTGGACTGCAGAATCCAGACTTCCTGAATGTCACATCAGTGCTCAAAAAGCTTTGAATTTTGGATTTTGAATTTTCAGATTAGGGATGTTCAACTGGTAAAGTTTATGTAAATATCACCAAATCTGAAATACTCTGAAACCTGAAACACTTCTTGTCACAAGCAATTTGGATAAGGGATACTCAAACTATATTTCCAAAAGCTTATGGAGCTCCTACAAGCCAGATCATTGAGATTCTTCTGAATGACCTGAGTATATATATATATATATATTTTAAATCAAATTTCTAAGCTACAGAATATTAAGAAAACATCACTAATAGCTAACATTGAGCATTGTGTGCCAGGCACTATTTTAATTCTTTTGTATGCCTTCATTCATTGAATTTGTTACAACAACCTTACAAGGTGGGGAAGTATCATCATCATTCTACAGAAGGAAAAAAGAGGCCCTAGTTGATTTGTGTGCCTTAGATTCTACAGTTGCTTGTGAAAGGTGGAGGCAGTGTTATTCATTTGTAAAGTGAAGATAACCCTTGTTTCTTAGAATTATAGAGATTAAGTGAGCTAACTTGACTAGTTTGTTCTTATTAATAATATGTTAATTATGAATGAGGGAAATGTTCTGCAAAGTGAAGCAAAGAAAATGGTAAAAGGAGATGATATGGAAATATAATGCCTTTAACCTGACTTTTCTTTTCCTCCTACTTCCTGGAGTAGGAAAATTACCTAAGTGAGCAAACTCATGCAGCCAAAAAAGGAAACATGAGTTTTTCAGTTGTCCTAAGACATCTTAGAACAAGTTTAGGCAGGGAACTTCATTTACCTTGGCATTGAGCAAAATCTGAGGCATGGGATAAAGGCAGGTTTTTTTTCTTAAAGCCTTAGAAGCCTGCTTAAGAGGCCTTAGCTGGCAGAATCCTTTGAATCCTCTTGGAATGTATGACACTTTCCTGTTTGCTTTTGTGCTTAGAGGGACAGTTCAGTCCTCAAACCTCCTTCCTGTACTTCAACAGAAGATTCAGTTTAACAAGTTTTGTGCTTAAAATTCCCATGTTTTCCATAACCTGATGCTTTTCCACTCAAAACAGTAGTCTGACCTATCTGGATGCTGAGGGAACAGTCAGTCATAAATAGGCAAAAAATTAATTAAAGGAATTGAATAACTTGGGTGTGGAAAACTAAACTGAATAGCTAGAACAGGCAACTTCTGTTGGGCCCTGAATTGATAGAATATAGGAAAGAAAACTTTAATAAGGTAATGAAAACCTTCAAGAAAATAAGAACACAAATATAATTTCAGAAACTAAAGAAATTCTGATTTCTAAATTTAGTAGACAGACTGATAAAGAGATTAGTGATGATTAGGAGCTGAAGCATTGTCCTGTAAGATCAAATTGTTTAAATAGATACAGGGTGATAGAAAAACCTCAAGGAAAAAAAAAAAAAAGAATGTAAATCATTATGTGTAGTTCATGGGAGCCTGGAAGATAATTTTAGAAGACCTATCACGCAGGTAAAATAGCTAGGAAAGTCATGATGAAATGATATTAAATGTTTTAAGTTAAATACTTGCCTTTAAGACTGTAAGTGCAGAAATAATGAGGAAAGATCTTGTTACGGACTAAATTGTGTCCTCTCGAGATTCGGTGTTGAAGTCCTGTCCCCCGGCAACTCAGAATGTAACCTTATTTGGAGATTAAAAGGAAAAGATGAAATTAAAATGTGATCTGTAGGGGGGAATGCCAATCCAGTATGACTGGTATGTCCTTATAGAAAATTTGAATATACTGATAAGACACTAGAAACTAATCTGTCTGTCTGTCTGTCTTTCTGAGTGCTTACACTTCTTAATTGGGGGAACTGCCTTGCTGGTGCAGGTGGTCCTATGAAGCTAATAGTGCCACACAGAAGCTTAAGAGAACCAGCTATTGCTGTCAGACTGAAAGAATGTAGCTAGGAAAGCATTGACAGAAATAGCAAGCAGATAGAAAGGAGAAAGTCCCTTCATCTTTTTTCTTCCAAATCTTCTTTGACTGTATCTTCAACATTTCAACACAAAGGTAAAAGTTAAATAAAGGAGAATATAAGAATAACAACAAAGGATAAAAATTCTGTAAACTTTATCTTTGTAAAGATCAGAATATAGAGAAACTCCTTTTGGATTTGATGAAAGAAATAGGTAAAGAATAGTTTTAATTGTGATTAAGAAGGAAGGAGACATACCATAGGTATGTGTGAGTTTAAAAGAATAATGAGAATCCACATGTAGAATTGTGTACACAGACATGAAAATAGCAAATAAATGTGTTTTTTTTTTAGCAAAATACAATTTAAATTGATCCTCTGCAGAAGTGGAAACTTGAAAAGTTTAATGTAGAAGAAATCAGGTGGCTACGGACCTGTTGAGAAAAGCACAAAGATGAGAAGGATTCACATCTGAATTAATACTTACATAAGTCAATACACGTAATGTGTTTACAACTAATAAAATGTTTAATAAATGCCAGCTGTTGTTATTTACAAACAGGTCACACGTGTGTCATCTAAAATAGTCCCATTCCTAGGAAAAGATGAAAATGTCTTCAGTTACAGTTTCTGTAGTTTTAATACTAAAAATCTCATAATGTTGTAAACATAGAGAGGATTATAGTCCATCTCTTTGAGAATATAGATTTGTAGATACAAAAACGATAACTTATATAGAATCTAGCAGTGTATCAAGTGAGTGATTACACTGCTAAGTACAATTTACTCCAGGAATTTACAAGGAGACTTAATTAGAAAATTTGTTAGCATAATTTATCAATAAATAAAAGAAAATTACATGATCATAAAAGTAGATGCTATGCCTTTGATAATATTCACTTGTTTTATTGTATGTAAAGCGTACATGATATTTTGATATACATTGTGAAATGACTACTCCCATCAAGCAGATTAAATTGTCCATCATCTTGCACAGTTATCTTTTTGTGTATGTGGATATGAGCACCTAAAATTATTAGCAAATTTCTTATATACGTTATAATGCAATATTATTAACTGTAATCCCCATGCTGTACATTAAATCTCTAGACACATTCTCCGTAACTGCATCTTTGTACCCTTTGACCTATAGCTCCCCATTTTCCTCTTGTTTCTCCCTGCTATGACCACCATTTTACTGTTTCAATGTATTTGAGATCATGCACTACTTTTTTTCTGTATCTGACTTTTTAAACCTAGCATACTGTCCTTCAAGTTCATATGTTTTCCCAAATGACAGGATCCCATTTTTAAA
Organism: Marmota marmota marmota; assembly: GCF_001458135.2. Lineage (NCBI taxonomy): Eukaryota > Metazoa > Chordata > Mammalia > Rodentia > Sciuridae > Marmota > Marmota marmota. Next base: position 24,339,389 of record NW_026000101.1, read on the forward strand.
AGATGGATAATTCATTATGCAAATATGTATAAATATGTTTATATGAATATATAAGTGTATATTTGTGCAAATGTATATAAATATATATTAATATATATTCCATACTTTTTGTTGTTGTTTGTTTATTTTGGTTCTGGGGATTGAACCCAGGAATACTTAACCACTAAGCCACATCCACAGCCCTATTTTTTTGTATTTTATTTAGAGACAAGGTCTCACTGAATTGCTTAGGGCCTCACTAAATTGCTGAGACTGGCTTTGAACTCACGATCCTCTTGTTTCAGCCTCCAGAGCTGCTGGGATTACAGGCGTGCGTCACTGCGCCCAGCTCACGTTTTTTTTTTAACCACTCATCTTCCAGTGGACATATAGGTTGTCTCCATATCTTTGTTGTTCTGAATAAGACTGCAGTGAGTATGGAAGTAAAGAAACATCTGGGGCTGGGATTGTGGCTCAGCGGTAGAGTGCTCCCCTAGCATGGGCGGGACCCGAGTTCGATCCTCAGCACCACATAAAAATAAAGGCATTGTGTTGTGTCCATCTACACCTAAAAAATAAATATATATAAAAAAGAAATATCTGAAGTGACAACTTCATTTTCTTTGGATAAATACCCAGAAAATTGGTTTACTGTATCACATGATAGTTCTATTTTTTACATTTAAAAATTTTTTTTTCTATAGTTGTGAATGGACAGCCTGCCTTTACATTACCTGTTTTTTTTTTATGTGGTGCTAAGGATTGAACCCAGTGTCTCACACATGCTAGACAAGCCCTTTACCACTGAGCCAAAGCCTCAGCCTGCTAATTTTAAATTTTTTGAGGAATCTTCATAGTCTTTTCCATAATGACTGTCCTAATTTATATTCCTACTAACAACATACAAGAAAGGGTTATTTTTTTTTCCACATCCTTGCCAACACTTACCTTTTGTTTTTTCATAATAACCATCCTATCAAATGTGAGGTGATAACCTCATGGTTTTGATTTGCATTTTTCTGTTAGTGAGGTTGAATACTTTTTCATACGGCTGTTGACCATTTTTATGTTGTCTTGAAAAATATTTATTTAGGTCCTTTTTCTTTATTTTATCGTTTATTTTGCTATTGAGTTGTGTGAATTCCTTATATATTTTAGATATTAACCCATTATCAGACATATGATAGCTTTCATTTATTTTTTATTCTAATTTGTTATATATGACAGCAGAATATATTACAATTCATATTTCACATATAGAGCACAATTTTTCATATCTCACAACATAGAGTCATACCATTGATGTCTTCATGCATATACCTAGAGTAAAGATAGTCATCTCATTCCAACATTTTTTTATCCCCATGCCCCCCTCCTTTCTTTTCCTCCCCTTTGCCCTATCTAGAGTTCGTTTAATCCTCACATGCTCCCCCTCCCAACCTCACTATGAATCACCCTCCTTATATCAGAGAAACCATTCGGCATTTGGGTTTTGGGGATTGGCTAACTTCACTTAGCATTATATTTTTCCAACTCTGTCCCTTTACCTGCAATTTCATGATTTTATTCTCTTGAATTGCTGAATAATATTCTATTGTGTATGTATGCCACATTTTCTTTATCCATTCATCTGCTGGAAGGCATCTAGGTTGGTTCCACAGTTTTGCTATTGTGAATTGTGCTGCTATAAACATTGTTGTGGCTGTGTCCCTGTAGTTTATGCTGTTTTTAAGTTCTTTGGATATAGACTGAGGAGTGGGATAGCTGGTTCAAATGATGGTTCCAGTCCCAGCTTTTCAAAGGATGGTTCCTTTCCAAGGAATCTCCATACTGCTTTCCATAAATGCTGCACCGGTTTGCAGTCCCACCAACAATGTGTGAGTGTGCCTTTTTACCCACATCCTCGCCAACACTTATTGTTGTTTGTGTTCTTAATAGCTGCCATTCTGACTGGAATGAGATGAAATCTTTGATTTGCATTTCTCTAATTGCTAGAGATGTTGAACATTTTTTTTAAATATATTTGTTGATTGATTGTATATCGTCTTCTGAGAGGTGTCTGTTCAGTTCCTTGACCCATTTATTGATTGGGCTATTTGTCTTTTTGGAGTTTAGCTGTTTGAGTTCTTTAATTACCTTAGAGATTAGTGCTTTATTTGATGTGCAAGTGGTAAAAATTTGCTCCCAAGATACAGGCTCTCTGTTCACCTCACTGATTGTTTCTTTTGCTGAGAAGAAGCTTTTTAGGTTGAATCCATTTCATTTATTGATTCTTGATTGATCTGTCTTGTTCTTAGATAGACAGAATTAATATTGTCAAAATGACCTTACTACCAAAAGCACAATGCAAATTTAATGTAGTTCCAATCAAAATTCTAATGACATTCTTCATAAAAATAGAAAAAGCAGCTATTTCATCTGGAAAAATAAGAGACCAAGAATAGCTAAAGCAATCCTTAGCAAGAAGAGTGAAGCAGATGGCATCACTATACCAGACCTTAAACTACACTACAGAGCAATAGTAACAAAAACAGCATGGTATTGGCACCAAAATAGACCAGTGGTACAGAATAGAGGGCACAGAGACTAACCCACACAATTACAGTCATATTAGACAAAGATGCCCAAAACATGCATTGGAGAAAAGACAGCCTCTTCAACAAATGGTGCTAGGAAAACTGGAAATGCATATGCAACAAAATGAAATTAAACCCCTGTCTCTCACCATGCACAAAACTCAACTCAAAGTGGATCAAAGACCTAGGAATTAAACCAGAGATGCTATACCTATATAAGTAAGCCCAAATCTCCATCATTTTGGATTAGGCCCCAACTTCCTTATTAATAAGATTCCTTTAGCACAAGAATTAAAATCAAGAATCAATAAGTGGGATGGATTCAAAATATATGATAGCCTTTTTATTTTGTTGATTGTTTGTTTTCTTTGTAGAAACTTTTTAGTTTGATAGTCTTATTTGTTAAAATTTGAGCAATAGTTCCTGTAGGTGAAAAAGATGGAATAGAAATGACTTAGAAATGCTAAACACCATCTGTCTAAAACTTTACTACCCACATTTGAATTAAAATGAAGAACCAGATAGGAATCCTGTTACAACCATGATTTCAACAGTTTCTTAGAGATTCTAGTGAATAATTACAGTAATATGATAATTTTTTGAAAAAAAAGAAATAAAAGTATCATCTTCCAGCTTATAAGATTATAAACCTAGAGTACTTGAGAGTTTTCAGTTTAAAAAAGATTTAGATAAAATGAGCATATACAAAATGTGTGTAAGAGAAAGTAAATGTTACTCTTTTCTAGGAGAAATCAGGAATTGGAAAAATATTCTGTTTATAATAACTATAAAACTATGATATACTTTCAAGTGCATTTAACAGAAACATAGAAAGAAAACCATAAAACCTACTTTAAAACAAAAAATAGTGGGCCTAGTTTGTGGCTCAGTGGTAGAGTGTGCTCGCCTAACACGTGCTAGGCCCTGGGTTCGATCCTCAGCACCACATAAAAATAAATAAATAAAATAAAAGTATTGTATCCAACTATAACTAAAAAATAAATATTTAGATAAAATAGTTGTCTGAAAAAGTACTTTACTTATATAATCTATGACAGGGGTGGAGGAGTGATATTCTTAAACTAAAATCCTAGAAACTATAAAAAAGTATTTGTGTGAAAAATGTTAAAAATGTTTGAATGTCAAAATATGGCATAAAGTTAGTAACCAGAGAGATGATCTTGAAGAAATGTAGACAGTTCCTGACTTAACTATGATTTGACTTTATTATGGTGCAGAAGTGCACCTCATACAATCCTTCTGGTTTTCACTTTTTTCTGAATACTGAGTTATACTTAGGAATTATCTGGTGTGCAGTTGCACAGGAGGGTGACTATATATAACAGTTATATTGTACGTATTTCAAAAAGCTAGAGAAGAAAGGGTTTTGAATATTTTTTATCATGAAGGTAAATATTTGAGGAGATATGTTTTAATTGATTTAACATTATGTATACATGTATGGAAACATCAATACTCCAGTAATATGTGTAGTATTTATGTTTTTATGTATCAGTTTTACATAAAATCACACGAAAAAATAGTCTTTGTTATAGATGATTTTGCCTAAACATAAGTGGCCCAAGCACAAGTTTAAGGTAGGGTAAGCTCTGATGTGCTGTGATATGTTAGGTGTATTAAATGCATTTTAAACATATATTTTCAGCTTACATTGAGTTTGTTGGGAAGTAACACCATCATAAGTCAAAGAGCGTCTGTACTTGGCAACAAGAGATAATCAGTAATATTAAGCAGAATTGGATTTGGGAATGGAAACACAAGTTGGAGTAATGTGCTTAGAAGATTCTTTTGGAAGGAGCCATGAACAATGGAATATAGGCAGCCTTTTAGGAGCTGGAGAAGATAAGGAAATGGATTTTCCCTTGAAGCCTCTAGGAGAAATGCAGCATTATTTCCATTTTCTGGTTCCTTTAGATTTATGACCACCAGAATGTCTCTAGAATTAATTTGTTGTTTTAAGTCACTAAATTATTGTTTGATAAAGGGATAACAGAAAAATAATACAGCATACTTGATTCAGAAAGACCTGGGCAATAAGCCAAAATTATAGATTGGTTTCCTAAATCCATAGGAGTTTTTGTTTGATCTAAACAATGTTTACAACAAACATTTAAAAGCCTAGTGGCATCACACCAAATTCTGGATTTCTGAGTTGCCTGAAAAATCGGATCAAGCAACTTTTCCTTGAAACGCAAAAAAATTATTTGGGGCTAGTACTGCTACTCTTTGTATGATATGTATATTTTAGTATGCTGCATAGTACTTTACTCACCTAAACATTTAATGTATAAAATGTCTAAGATGAAAAGAAAATACACAAAGGTGGAGGTTGGCTTTGGAAATAATTATGTCAGTTCGTCAGTTTCTTGTTTCCTGAAAAATAAACCTTTATTTTCTTGTCCAAGTTTTAGTGAATAAAAATAGTTTTTAAAATGTCTAGATAAAGCAGTCTGTATTATTAATACATAATTTGATTTTTTCTGTTAATAGGCAACCTATATTCCTTTAGTTTTAATCAGAAAGGATATAACATAAATAGAATTGTCCAAGAAGCTGTAAATTGATATCTTTCAATATGAGGTAAACGTGTAAGTGTGGAATATTGAGTGTGACCTATATATATTAGTTTCCTTTTAACCCATTAAAGTTTTGTTTGTTTGTTTGTTTGTTGGTACCTGGGATAGAATTCAGAGGCACTTGACCACATCCCCAGCCCTATTTTGTATTTTATTTTGAGACAGGGTCTCACTGAATTGCATAGTGCCTCACCCGTTGCTGAGGCTGGCTTTGAACTTGGAATCCTCTTGCCTCAACCTCCTGAGCTTCTGGGATTACAGGCATGCGCCACCATACCCAGCCCATTAAAGGTTTTAAGATACAGAAGTACACACAATCGCTTGTGCACAAATTATAAAAATTCTAAAACTGTCTTTGCATTTTTAAGTAATCTTATTACGTTTCCACCTTTATATATTTAAATAGTATTTCTCCTCTGAGGTCAGCTTTCAAATATATTTTCTTCCCAAAGTTCTCTGATCTCTACTACTGTTTAAAAGATTATTTGCTTACTTTTACCTTAATTTTTTTTTTTTTGGCTACCATAAGTAACAACAACAAAAAACAGTTTTTAAGAATAGTTATAAGGAATTTTTGACAGTGTGCTACTTAAAACTCAAAATTAGTTATGAATTTTAACTTATAAAAATGTAAAGGAAAATGATATTTAGGAACTGTGAAGAATAATGTTCATAGTTTCTAAATATCATCACTTTTAAAAAGGTGAGTGATGGTATTGTTACCTTAGGGAAGCAAATGAGCTAATTTTTACTGTATTGCACATAGTCTAAAAACTTTAGCATCTCTAATTTTTCATTGTTTTAAAACTATTAGGATTGTGACATGACTTACAAAAGTCACAGATTAAGATGAATTGCTTTAACAAAAATAACATTCTTAAGAAAATAAGATAATACATATCCCTGGATATAGAGTGTTGTATCCTTGGAGATGGGCTGGCAGAGAAGCTTTATTGTAGTTAAAATAGCACTAAAAATGAGAACAGGTATTTGCGCTATAATGTTAGATGATTATGCTCCGAAGAATGTGTTTATAATGAAATTTAAGTCTGGAATAGTGCAATGAACTAATCAGGATTGAGATTTTATAGGTAAAGAATAAAAGTACAAACACTTTAGGGAAATCTTTGCAATGTTTTAGAATTGCCTTCTCTAAATGCCTTTTTATGAATTTTAAATGAATATGCTTTTGTTGAGTGATATCGAGGGAGATATCAGTGGAAATGAATTTGTATTTCCCAATAGATAGTAAGCAGTGCTGAGATATTATAGTTTTAGATAATAAATTCAAAAATTTAGATTCTCAAAATAAGTTATACTACAGAGTAAGTTACATGTAAGTGTTCCGGAACTGTTGTTTCTGGCTGCTGCTACTTTCTTAGCTAATTTAGAACTTGCCTATTCTCTGCTATCAAATTCAAATTTTGAATGATTACCTTTTTAAAAAATAAGATACTTCCAAATGGGCCTTAAATTTAGGAAATACATATGCCAAATAGAACCATTTTTACTAAACTATTTAAATATCTAGTGAAAGTTATAGGAAATTGTTTTGTGAAGTGAAAAGTTCCTTGTAAAAGAATTATTTTAAAATCTCCATTTAGGTTGTCTGTTTAGTAAATCTGATATATGGATGCATTGTTTAAAATAGAACACATGGATAGTCTTAAAATACAACAGCTAAAAAGAGCAAGTTACTACTTAAAATTTACAAGCTAATGGTTACTGGTGATACTGGATTAGTTTTGTGTAAAATTTCTTAGATAGTCTATAGTTATTCCGCTCTTCAAAAGAAGAATTGTTTCCTGCACATTGTTTATGGTCAGGATAGGTACTCTAGAGAAGGTAGAACAAAAGAAAAACTTACAGGGGATTTGATGACTGATTTGCAGTAAGATGTTTATTCTCGAGAATTGTGCTATTCCTTTGGCTTGGTCAATTGTATTGTCGAAAGCAGCAACTAGAGTTGTTTGTATGACCATTTTCAGTTGCTGAATCCTAGCAGTAACCTGTGGTAGAACTCTATTGCTGTTTATTGGTTTAATAAACTTTCATATATACAATTTATAGTCCATCTAGTTTCATGGCCCAGTTAGTAGCCAAAGATTAACAGCCATGTTAGTTTTCCTATTGAACTTCCATAACACAACTACCACCTTTTGTTTTTAATAATAGGAAGCATCCATGCCTTTTTTCATGAGTTGGAGCTGCCCAGTCATTAGAGTACTGAGTTTGTTTCAGTTTAAGCAATGTGTATTCCTGGACTGTGTATGTATAAATAATTTTAGAAGGACTGTATTATTCAGCCAGGTGCTGTACTTGAATAAAACTTGAACTTGTTGGGAATAAAAGAGTCCTCCATGAATGGCTGTTATTAAAATTAAATGCAATAAAGTATTTTGAGTATAGTTTGCTGTTCCCCCGGAGAACTGGATTAATCTATAGTACATACTTAATTCATACTTTTATCAATGAATAGAAAAATAAGCTTCAGGTAGACCTGAGACCTGAGACCTGGACTTAATTGGGAATGAGAGACTTGGGAGTTTGACCTGTGGTTAAACAGTCAGCTCATATAACCACTCTGCAATGCATGTGGTTGTTGAGTGGCATTTACTCATTTTGTTTAACTATGATAGAAAAATTTTAACATACAAAAAAGACAGTAATACCATTAACGCTTGCATTTCTATCACCCACTTTATCCCTTCTCATGTTATTAGTTTGCTGTTGTTTTTGGTACCAGGGTCACTTAGCCACTGAGCCACAACCCCAGCCCTTTTTATATTTTATTTTGAGACAGGGTCTTACTAAGTTGCTTAAGACCTCGTTAAGTTGCTGAGGCTCTGGTTTTGAACTTGTGATCCTCCTACGTCAGCCTCCCAAACCCCTGGGATTACAGGAATGTGACACCATGCCCGGCTCCTTCACATGTTATTTTAAATCCCCACCTCTCAACTTTTTCCCAGTGTGATTTTGAAGCAAATTGTGACCTATTTACTTCTAAATGAGAAGCAGGTAGACACCTTTCCAAGGTCTTTGGAGCATACCCTTAGCATAGGAATGAGCTTCCAGAGGCACCAGGTGGGATCTTCATTTTAGTTAAAGTATACAGTCTGCCAATGGTGTTCTCTGTGGGAAACTTTGAGGGATGTAGAAAGCAATGTTTTCTGTTTTGGTAGCTACCTGTACACAAAATAGTTACATATTCTTTTTATACAGAAACCTTAATTTTATACTGTGCCTATTGTCATTTTTCATCAATTAATTAATTGAGTCATCCTGCTGCTCAAGCACTGAGTTAGATGATTTACAGGTTATTTCTCTGTTTTTTATTCTTTCTCCATCACTTGTTTTAAAAATTGAAGTTATTCTTGATAACTTACTTATTGTATTTATTGTCCTTTCCATTTCATTTGAAAAATAAACTCAGTGGTGTTAAAAATGTTCTAAATTGGATATTAAAGACTGTTCTCTAATATGCTGTGCATTTTTCCTACCATATGAATTGTTTGCTTACCAAGAATCACTCATGTTTCTTTCTAATGCAGTTATTATAATTGTACAGTTTATTTAAATTAAAGAGAAGGAGGTGAAATACTAATATGAAAAGAGTAGTTGATTAATTTGAATGCTTTGGAAATACAAAAAGTTGAGATGTGGAAAAGTAATCAGTGGTGGGGAAATAATAATAAAAGATGGGAAGAGACATTGTACAAATATAAACTATATTTTTTTGCATTCAGATTTTTTCATTTTAAATAAGCCAAAACTAGAAATATGACATTGGTTTATGTGAATTGGATGATATAAAACTATTCTGTGAAATTATGTTAAAGGCAAGGCCATGGCCCCATATCTAAAGATTGGTGAATTTAAGGAGTTTTTCTGTTTGTTTATTTTAACCTAAAACTCTTAAAATTATGTTAAGTAACTTTAAAAATTATTTTCCTGTGTTAATAAATTTTTTTTAGGTTAGTGACATTTCCTTTCTATATTAGGGAGTTTCTGTTTTGCTTTTTGTTTCAAAAAATGTCAAGCACATAGAAAAGTAGAAAGAATAGTATAATGATTTTTCATATTTCTGTTGCCTAGATCTAATAGTTATTACAACTCTTCATATTCATGTCATCTATTTTGTTGTCTTTTCAATAAATGATAGATATTTTAATTATAAGTATTTTTAATTTTTGGAAAACAAAATTATAATCCCCATATAACCATTACATCTTTATAATACTCAACAAATTTTGCAATATTTCTCTAATATTGTATGATGTCCATTTTATATTTGTATTTTCCCACATGTCCAATGGGTGTTTTACCTATCTTTTCTCCAAAGCAGAGTATAATCAAGGTCTATATTTTGTACTACCTTTGATTTTTATATCTCTTAAGTCTCTCTTAATTCTGAACTGCCTCCTCTTCCTTTTTTTCTATTCTTTTTTTTTTTTTTCCTGGAAGAGGTGATGGTGCTGGAGATTAAAATCAGGGCCTCCTGTGCTAGGCAAGTGCCCCCTCCCACCTTTAAAAAAAGTTTAGCTTTTTGAGGAAATAACTTTTTCCTATTAATATCTTATCTGCTGGCTTTCCCTAATTTCTTCTTCATGATTTTGTTTGTCTTGTTCCTATATACCCTGAATTTTCATATAAAATGGGAATAATTTATTTTAATTAGTAAATGTGTTAGTTTCCTATTTTTTCTGTCAAAAATTACTACAAACTTAATGACTTAACCTGGACACAGATTTATTTTCTTATATTTCTGAAGCTCAGACAGTAAAATCAGTTCTACTTAGCTAAAGTCAAGATGTCAGCAGGATGGTTACTTTGGGAAGCCCCGAGGGGAGAATCCTTTTCCTTGCATTTTACAGCTCCTAGTTGCTGCTTGTATATTTTGGCTTGTGGGCCAGTCTCTTATCTTAAAGTACAAGACTCCAGTCTCTGCTTCCAGTATGACATTGCCTTCTTTAATTCTGAGTCTTCTTGGGGCCGTCTTACAGTGACTGCTGGAATCACAGTGGACTCACCAGAGTTATTAAAAAAAAAAAAACAACTTCCCAGCTCAAGGTCTTTAACTTAATCACACCTCCTCCCCTTTACCAAATAAACTAACTAACATAGGTTATGGAGATTAGAAGGTGGGGTTATTTGGTGGTCCTATCATTTAGCCTAGCACAGGGAAAATATGAAGCTGAAGTGGGGTGTTGGCACACACCTGTAATCCTAGCTGTATGGGAGACTGAGACAGGAGGATTGCAAGCTGGAGGTCACCCTTGGCAATTTAGCACGATCGTATCTCAAAATTTTAAAAAATTAAAGAGACTGGGTTTGTAACTCATTGATAGAGTGCTTGCCTAGTGTGTGTAAGACCATGGGTTCAGTCTCCAGTAATATAAAGTGAAGCTGAAGATAATAGTTGACCCTTACTGAAAGCAATGGTGTGTGTGTATATTTTTATGTGTTTCTGTGTACATTTGTGTCTGTTATATATATGTACACACATACACATATACTCACATTAAACAAAGGTCTAAAATGAAAATAAAACCTTTGTGTTTTACCTTCCCATCCCATTCTATCCTCCTTCTATCCTTGTCTTTTCTCCAAAGTAGTACTTCTAAACCTTTTGCATGTCAGGAATCCTTTTGAGATCCTTCCTCAAAATAATGTTTCTTTAAAAAATTTTAATTTACAGATTAAAATATAACCACAAAGGAGGGCTGGGTCGTGGCTCAGTGGTAGAGCGCTTGCCTAACATGTGTGAGGCATTGGGCACAATTTTTAGCATCACATATAAATAGATAAAGTAAAGGTCCATCAACAACTTAAATTATATATATATATATATATATATATATATATATATATATACA
>NW_026000101.1:24350426-24388424 GCF_001458135.2 Marmota marmota marmota
TATATACATACATACATACACACACACACACACACACACATATATATTATACACACACACAAAGGAAATCAATTATTGAAATGGTTAATAATATTAAGATATTTTATAGTATAGTAATAATGTATGTACTTATAAACGTGTTAATAAGACATGGCAGCAGTTCTAGTAACTTTTGTAATTTAAAGCAGTTAGGACTATTTTGGATATCTGTGACAGCTATATACGTGAAGGGATCTATGATTTCTGTTGGTGACAGTGTCATAGGCACTTGTATTGCTTAAAAAAAAATGCTTAATTTCAGTTAGATCTTAGTGAAAGTGTAGATTAATTTCCGTCATCTCTGCCTGGCTGACTAAAGTCCCAAAGATATCTACATTCTAATCCATAGAATCTGTAGATGTTAGTACAGTCAGCAAAAAGGAACTTTGCAGATGTGATTTAAATGTTATGCTGAGGTGGGGAGGTTTTCCAGGATTATCTGGGTGGGCTCTAAATGCATTCCTGTGTATTATATGAGGAGGGCAGAAATAAATTTGATACAAAGGAAAATACTATATGGTAAAAGCATAGGAAGGCAGAGTCAGGAGAGATGTTGACTTCGGAAATGGAGGAAGGAGCCATGAGCCTAGGAATAAGAGGAAAATATCTCTAAGTGCTGAAAAGGCAAAGAAGCAGTGTTCCTTAGAGCACTGGGAGTTTGGCCCTACTTGATAGATTTAGGCTTAGACTTTTGGCCTCCAGAATTGGAAGAGAAAACATTTTTTGTTATGATGGTAATATGTTACAGCAGCTTTAAGAAACAAATTTACCGTGCAAGCTCACAGACCACTTTAATTCAACCCACAGATCTGGTGTGTGTGTGAGAGGATGAGGTAGAGATGTTCCAAGGTCCCTTGTGTCAGGTAACTACTGCTAATATTTTCTTGTGTATCCTTTGGGTCAGGAGTGTTATACCTGTACCAGAGTGTTTGTCTTTATCTATCTAGTGCTGTTGTTTAACATCTTATTTGAATTGTAAGTACATACACATAGTTCAAAAAATTTAAAAGGATGTAGTGACAATAAATAAGTCTCTCCTTTTGCCATTCCTCATTCTTTTCTTTCAATAAACAATCCCAGTAAACTATTTCTTATGTATCACTTCAGAGCTGTTCCATACATATACAAATGTATGTGTACATATATATTTTCTCCTTACACATGATAGCGTGCTGTGTAAATTGTTCTTTGACTTTTACTATTAAGTTGTTTCTGCATAACAGTGTTTTTTTCTTGGATTTTTGCCCTATCCAGTACACATAAGGCTTCTATATATTCCAGGATACATTGTTTGATTTAGCAGTATCTAAACAATCTGTTAATAGACATTTAAATTATTTATTATTTTTTGTTACTGTAAGTGGTATGAATATTTATGCAATTGTAGGGCTTTTTTGTATTTATGAAGGATAAATAACTAGAAGGCAATTGTTCAATCAGTTGTTTTGGACATAGACATCACCATGTTTAACTTACACTGTTTAATTTATACTCCCCCACCCATGTGAACTATTTTAATATACTTTAGCTGATATAATGTTAGCCAACACTTTGGTTTATTCTGGTAAATAAAAGAAACTCCTGGAATTTTAATTAATGCTATTTTATGAATGAAATTGATCATCTTACCACAGAGCTGTTTGAATGTTCTTTTCTGTGAACTCTGTCATTTGTTTAACATTTGTGTATGTGGGTTGGGGGACTTTGGGTGTGGGACTTTGGGTATTTGTAGTTTTTCTTTTATGGTTCAGGTTTTAATTATTTTTCCCCTGTGTGTTTGCTTGTTTTGACTTTGCTATGGCTTTTATTTTTGCATGCATAAATATTTCATGTTTATATTGTCTAATTTTATCAATCTTTATGGTTTCTGGCTTTTATATTTAGAAAACGCGTTCTTTATACTTTCTTTTAGTACCTCATAAGAGCTTTAAAATATTTAATTCTTTGACCCATTTGGAATTTATTTTGGTGTAGGTTTTAAGATGGGGCTTTAAAGGTCCCTTTTAGCTTTCATCTTACCATCTCTCTCTTAACAAGTATCATGGATAAACTCAGGGTATTTTTTTTTATAATTCTTAATTAGACTGCTAAGTACTAAATTTGTTCTATGTATTTATCTTCTTTCAGCTGCATTTATTGTTAATTCCCTTGTTTGTTTTGTGTTACCACTTTGTGTGAACCTGTATGTTCATTAATGTTTTCTTTTAAGTGGAAAGGCTAATGACATGGATGTGATTACAAAATCCACAGTACAGAATAATACAAAAAATCGTACTGTGAGAAGTAAGTTTCTTTCCCATTTTTTGCCCTCTGCCCTTGAGAATTATTAGTCTTTTATTCCTTTTGTTCATGTCTTTGTTTTCATTGAAATTTTCCACTTTTAAAATCGTAATTCTGTTTTGATGAATTGAGAGCACATACTACTTTTTCTGGTAAAGAAATATTTTCCTTCTGTGGCTTTGAGGTCAAATTCTGAATGAAAATTGATTTTATGCTTTTATCTACACAAACACACATACGATATAAAAGCCTAAAGAAAGCAGTGAAATAATTTATGATTTTTAGTTGGTCTTTATTATTAATTTTTTAGAAAACATTCATGGCTTATGTATTATTTTTTATATTTATTTCCAAATTTTTTCTTTTAAGCTATTAATGCATTAGAGGATTTTTCTCACAATGAGATCCATTTGCCATATTGACATTCTCTATAAGCTTTAATTCTTGTAGATGGACATACACACACACACACACACACACACACACACACACCACATATATATTTAAAAGTAGCAGACTGAGTTTTGAGCTGATAAAGGATAATAAATTGGTTATCTGGACACACTTGTGCTCTCATTTCCTTTATAAATTGCTATTAGGCTGTAATAGGTAGAATATTCTACATAATAGTTAAGTTTATCTGAAATAATACAATAAAGTTTTCAGGAAATCTTTGGAGAAAGTATTACTAATTATTGACAACATCTTGACTTATAATTCTTAGTATGCCACATTTTCAGTATTAGAACCTGTATGTTTTACCTTTAGAAAGTGAATTTATACTGAATTTTTGAAACTGGAAAACACATGAAAACAGGATTGTATGGATAGAGCAAAGAAGAGATAATCACATCTTTAATTTTTGAAATTACTTTAAAATAGAATAGGTATAGAAAATTGTTTAGTCATAAGTACTTTAGATCCCCTGGCATCGTGTGATGCACACCTGTAACCTGTTACTGGGGAGGCTGAGGCAAGGTTCTCAAGTGGGCAATTTAGTGTTTAGACTCTGTGTAAAAATAATACTACAAAGGGCTAAGAACACTTGCATGGAGTGTGCAAAGCCCTGGGTTCACTTCCCTGTCATGGAAAAATAAAAAAGAAAAGAAAAAGAAACTTGAATTACAGGTTGGCAGTTTATACAGTGAATCTTTAAAGAATCATACTGTGAACCAGAGAAAGATAGGGAATCATAACGTGAACCAGAGGAAGAACTGGGGTGTGTTAACTAATTCTATTATATTATTTGGGAAAAATAAGTGGAGATGTTTTTCTTTAGCAGAGGTAGTGTTAAGTTTTGATGTCTTTTGTGGAATGGAACTGATGAGGAACTCAAAGGTATGAATTGACTTTATTTACTGTTTGAAAAGACTGAGAAAAATTAGGATTGTTTTTGTCTCATTACATAGGGTTTGAAGTTTACAGTTAGCTACCATATTTATCATTGTTCTGAACCAGTTCTAAGGCTTTTATATGCATGATTTAAAAAAAATATGAAATGGTTTTATTTAGCATAGTAAAGTTTATCTTTTTAAACGGAACAGTTCTGAAAGTTTTAATAAATGGATAGATGTATGTCTACCACCATAATCACAGTACAGAGTACCAGTGAGTTTGTAGTCAATTCCTTCTTGCATCCTTACACCCAGCATAACCGACCACTGTTCTGATTTCTGCCCCCTTGCTTTTTCTTTTCTTTTCAGCACATCATATACTGTAGATGGAATAATAAAGTATATGGTCATTTGAATCTAACTTCATTTAGTTAGCACGGTGCATTTAATAATCATACATGTTGTATATTTCCCTCATTGAGGTACTCTAGAAGGCAGAAGAATAGTGTCTTAAAGACATTTATCCTCTAATCTCCAGAACCTGAGAATATATTACTTTACATTTATAAAAAGGGTTTTTGCAGATATAAAATTAAAAGCTTTGAGATTGAGAGATGATCTTCTATTATCCATGTTGGCCCAATTGAATCACCTATGTTCTTAAAAGTAGAAGAGAGAAAAATGGGTCAGAGGGTTGTGACATAAGAATTTTAAGCTGCGAATGGTCTTCAGCTTAAAACCATCAAGGAAACAGGGACCTGCCACCTTAAAGAACTGAATCTGCTCAAAACACAAAGGAATAGGAGGTGGATTTTTATCTAGAGGCTCCAGATAGGAAAACTGCCTGCAGATGTTTTGATTTTATCCAGTGAGACCCATCCCAGACTTCTGCCCTTCAGAACTGTAATCAAATGAATTTATATTCTTTTAAACCATTAGGTTGTTGTAATTTAAAGCAACAATAGAAAACTAATACAAAGGCATTAAAATTGTTTCAATTTTTTATTGTATGGACACACAAATTCATCTTACTTAAGCAAATATTTAGGAGCAGGATTGCTGGCTCCTGTCTGTATCCTTGCTGATACTAAGTATGAGAGTTTCATTTGTCAGCTGTTTTTATTTTAGTCTTTCTAATTTATAGTGGTAATGCACATTATGATTTTAATTTCTCTAATAACTTTTCATGTGGAATTTCTTACTGTTTATTAGATATCTGTGTATTGGTGAAGTGACTTAATTTTTTAATCTATTTTAAAATTGTGTTGTTTTCTTATTATTGTGATCTCACAATTCTTTATATATTCTGGATTTTTTTAATTTTAAATCAGGTCTCACTGTTGCCCAGGCTGGCCTTAACTACTGGGTTCAAGTGATCTTCCTGCCTCAGCCTCCCAAGCTGGGATTATGGGTGCATGCTACTGCACCTGACTTGATAGAAGTTCTTTATCAGATGTGTGGCTTGCAAATATTTTCTCCAGTCTGTTTTTGTCTTAATAGTCTCTTTGGAATAGTAGAAGTTTTTAATTTTGATGAAATCCAACTTACCTGTTACTTTTTATTTATAGCCTAAATCTGATGACATCCTTGCTTAACCCGAGGTCATAAAGATTTTTTCTATATCTTAGAAGTTTTATAAATTCACACATGTCAGTTTCTGTTTCATTTCAAGTTAATGTTGCCATAAGGTATAAAGTATAGGTTAAAAAATCATGTCCATGTAGACATCTGATTTGTTAATACTACTTTTTCAAAGACTAATCTTTCTCCATTAAATTGCCTTTGAAACTTGGTTGAAAATCCACTTGTTCCTATATATGTAGTTTTGAAATCTAATAATATACATTCTCCAACTTTTTAATTCTTTTTAACCCCCCTCCCCCCTTTTGACTATTTCTTATTTTTAATAATAGAAAAGATAACTTGGCTTCATTCATTCACCTGTTCCCCTCTCCAACCTCCATTCCCTTGTACTAGGGATTGATCCCAGGGCTTGAATGCATGCTAGGCAAACTTTGTACCTCTGAGTTACACCCCCAGCCAGCCAACCAATTTCATTTTATTTTGGGACAGGTCTCACTAAATTGCCCAGGCTGTCCTTGAACTTGCAGTCCTGCCTTGGTCTTGGTCTCTACATAACTGGGATATAGGCCATGGTGCTGTTGTTTTGTTTTTGTTTTTACTTTCAGGAATATGGAAAAAATAATCCAGAATTATACCTTTTGTTATGCCAGTTTATCTGATTCGTTGTCAGTTGACTTTTGCCAAAATGAAAATGATCAGACAGGCTCGGTCCTGTTTATCATTTTGTTGAGGTACTTTCCTAGTATTTTTCATTTGGACAAGAAATTGACGCTCCTCCCTGACATTTAGAAATATACGTATGTTAAATCTTTATAAATTCCCATGTGTTATTTTTTTAATTAAGTCTTTCAGTGTGTTACTTTGATTTTTTTTTTAATTCATGGATTTATAAGAAAGGATAGCATTAGGTAGCTAACTATTTGAGTAAAATAAAGTTTGGAGTCTGGGTATGTAATTCATTGATAGAGAACTTGCCTAGCATGAGGCAAGTGTGAGGTCCTGGGTTTGATCTCTAGGAAAAAGAAAGAAAGAAAAGAAAGTTGGACTAATGCTAATTTGAGAACTTAAATATCTGACTTTCTTATAATTCAAGTCCATGCTTGTAAATTAGGCTGTTTTAAAGAAAGAGCATTCACTTGAAAGAAGGGAATTAGAAAAAAAAAAAAAAACCAGTCTTATTCTCTTGTTTTAAATGGAAAGAAACACAAAGATCATTGCAGAATTTTTAACCCAGACTGGCTTTGGCAATGTGTTCCCTGTCTTGCCCCATCTTTCCAATTTTTTGTTAGCTAGTTCTTAAAGTGTCTGCTAGAAAAATTTAAATGCCATTTAAATATAAATTGGGGTTTTCCAGTTCTGGCTTTCCTATTTTAGGTTTTGAGTATGTCTTCTCACCTGAGAGTAGACTTTTCAATTTTTATAAAACTAGAAATAAGAGACATAGATTTTGTAGTTTTCTCATACTTCAAGACATTTCCTTTTTTGTAAATATCTTGCCTTTCATGCTATCTCATGGAGACAGTTACATTATACTAGAGAACTTTAATCATATAATTTTAAGAGTAAAGTCTATATCTTAGAAAAATTAGTTAATATTTTTAACTTTATTGAAAACTGTTTCTGGGTTTTTTTTTTTTTTTTTTCTTTCTTGTTCCCCCACACCCATCCCAGATACTACTGGTATAAAAGCATGTAGCTTTTCATTTTTCTGCCACAGGGTGGTGTAGTATACCTACTGTCTGAAATTCTCTTGGTGGCTTCAATAGCCTGATTAAATCCAAGATAAAATTTTATATAAGTTCATGTTGAACATGCAAATAAATAGTTTATGACAAGATAATCTTTATAGAGGAATCTAATTTTATTGGGGGGATGTTTAAGGGACACTGACAGTTTTTATTACATTTTTTCTTTTCTTTTTTTTATCGGGGATTGAACTCAGGGCCACTCAACCACTGAGCCACATTCCCCAGCCCTATTTTGTATTTTATTTAGAGACAGGGTCTCACTGAGTTGCTTAGTTCCTTGCTGTTGCTGAGGCTCACTTTGAAATTGTGATCTGCCTCAGTCTCCCAAGCTGCTGGGATTACAGGTATGGCTACTGTGCCCGGCTTTTATTGCATTCTTATTGCCTAAATTATTTGAAAATAATTTCAAACTTACTGAAGTGTTGCAAGAATAATACTGCTGTAAGAATCATCCTTATAACCATTATCTGTATTTACCTATTAACATTTTATCCCTTTTGCATACACAATTACATATGCAAGTTTTATTGTTGTTGTTTGTGAAACATTTGAGGCTAAGTTAAATACATCATTGGCACTTTGTCCCTAAATATTACGTTGTGTTTTTCCAAAGGATAGCAGTATTCTCTGGTGTAACCACAACAAGTATCAACTTTGGGAAATTTAACATTGATTAAATCCTTTTGTCCAATCTGCTGTCAGTATTTGAGTTTGTCTTTTGATTCTGAAATATCTTTTATACCATTTTCCCTTCCAGTTCTGTGGTCTCAAATCAGTTATAACGTTCAGTTTTCATGACTGTTTGGCCTCCTTTAACCTGGAATATTTCCACAGCTGTTTGTCTTTCATAACATTGACATTGAACTTTTCTTATTAGAATACTGCTTATTGATGTGTAACCGATGTGATTCTGCAATCTGTATTTGGGGTAAAAATGGGAGTTCATAACCCACTTGAATCTAATGTATGAAATATGATATGTCAAGAGCTTTGTAATGTTTTGAACAACCAATTAAAAAAAAACAACAAAAAAAAAGAATACTGCTTATTTCCATTTTGGGTTTGTCTGATGGTACCTTATAATATAGATTACACATTCTCAGATAGAATACATAGCTTTATGTTACATATGTCCATCTTCCTCTTATTGATTATGTTATATTTTGTTTAAGTAATTTTTATAAATTTATTTATTTTAATTAAATTTATTTGAACTGATACATAAAATGCAAAATTATACGTATTTTTTATTAGTTGCTCAAAACATTACAATGATCTTGACATATCATTTATCATACATTTGATTCAAATGGGGTATGAATTCTTATTAATTAATATTAATTAATATTAATGGGGTATCATGATATTTTGGTACATGTGTACATTTTTGTAAATTTAGATATATGTATATACATAAAGAATTAAGTGCCATTCAAGGATGTATAAAGCAAACAAATATTTTCTCTAAGGGGAACTACTTAGATGTTCTCAGTAGGTAATATCTAATTTGATTAAAGGCTTGAGGTAGCATATTTTAACTTTCCTTCCAAAGTTCTTTATTTTGTCCCTGGATTTTCAAGAAAAATTGTTGAGATCTTATCTGGGATCTCCCTATTATTTGGTGAAAAAAATAAAATCTGAGTAGGTGATATTAGACAATAAAGAAGCATAAAAATGGAGACATGACAATTATAAATCATAGATGTCACAATTAATACCAAAACCAAATAATTTTTTTGTTTGAATTCATACTTGTATTAGTGAAGTTTTACTATAAAATAAACAAATGCATGCCAAATATGTTGACTAGAAAGAATATAAACCTTTCAAAGAACTTATCATACGTCTTTTTTAATCCTTATTTTGAGGGATTTGGTGCTGCTAACTAGATAGAAATAGTATGTTAACCTTAAGGTATATATAAAAATTTTCCAAAGGCAATGGCTACATATTTTGAGTAAGGTATACATTTATTTCATTTAAATATTTACAGTTTTTTGATTTTCTATTTTGTCAAAAAGTATTTGTAGCATCAATATTAGATAGTATAATGCTGTCATAAGAAAAGTATCAATTTAATTTGCAGCTCTATTACAGAACATAGTGAAATGAAACTTTTTTGCATGATTTTATATTTAATCCATTTACTTTGATTACATATGTACATTACATATAAATTATGCATTTTCTACATACTGTAGACATCAAAGCATTTGAGGTATGAAATTAGATGAATATAAAGTAATTTGAATTCCAAAATGTCCATTAAATTTAACAGTGGAACTTAAAAAATTATTGGATACTGCTGTGAGTTGTGATTTCTCCCATCAGCTATCCTGGAGAGTATTGGAAGGCAGAAAAAATTACCTCCATGTTCTTTATAGGTGTGCACTTTGATTTTACAAAGAAATATACTGCTTAACTTGGTAGTTGTTTGTAGCTGCTCCTTTTGACACTAGTGTACATGTTTTTGAGTCTTTGGAGTGTACTAAACGTTACCTTGGGGCTTAGAAGGATTCATTATATCTTTCTTTGTGCCTAACTTAATTCTAAGAACTTGGACCGTAAATATTCAATTGAATATACTTTAAAAATTCTTATTTATGTTCATTTCTCAGACAGGACACCTGTATAGATTCTGCTTCGTCTCTGAGAGAGAACAAACAATCTGAAGGTTTGGAATTAAAACAAGGTATGATTCAGTACTTACTTTTTGTTTAATTTTTTCTGATAATGAATTTGCACTGTTCCAACTTGTCCCATTTTACAGATAGGAGAACAGAGTAATTTATTTGGTTGAGGATCAAAAGAAGAAAGAATTTTCTTTGTTTTGTGGTTCCTTTAGTTATTAGAGTATCAGGTTATACTTTAGTTTCATGTAGTTGTGTAGAGATGTCATCAGAAAGATATTGTCATCTTGAGTAGTTTTAATTCAGTAATTTTTATTATGTATTCTCAGGTATGAGACTATGGGGATACATTTAGTGAGTAGCTTTGAGTTGTATACAGAAAAAAATATGATAAGTTTATAGGATAAAATTTCCCCCTCAGATATTTTGTGCTTATTTACTCTTAAAGAAGAAAGTGTTTTCTTTAAATTGATAGTTTTTTAGGTAACCAGGTAGTATAAATAAAGAGATTTTAATTTATTTAAACCTCATAGATTAATACAGTTAATCTTTAAAATGTCTTTTTGGAAAATGTCACTAGGAAAAATTGAAAGTAAAATAAGTTTTTATTAGTTACACAAATACCACCTAATAATTTTCATTTTCTTGTGAAATCAAAGAAGTGAGAATATTTCAATCAAGGGGATTGGATTATCTCTCTCTCTTTTTTTTAAAAGCTACTGAAGATTGAATCCAGAGACATTCTGCTACTGAACCTACATCCCCACCCCTTTCTACTTTTTATTTCAAGGAAGGATCTTGCTAAGTTTTCTAGGCTGGGCTTCAACTTAAGATCTTTTTTCCTCAGCTTCTATAGTAGGCTGGATTATAGGCATGCAGTACTCTGCCCAGCAAATTATCTGTTATCTTGAATGACTTAGAATGGTTTGTATAAAATTTGAGTCACAGGGACTTCTTTGGTAAAGAGAAATAGGCCATCAGTATTTTTTTTTTTTTTAACTTGTCACATCTGGGCATAGTGGCACATGCCTATAATGTCAGCTAGTGGGGAGGCTGAGGCAGGAGGATCACAAGTTTGAGGCCAACCTTAGTAATTTTGTGAGGCCCTCCCTACATAATTTAGTGAAATCCTGTCTCAAAATCAAAAGGGCTAGAGTCATATAGCTCAGTAGCAAAGTGCCCCTGGGTTGAATCCCCAGTACCAAACCAGTACAAAACTAAAAAAAAAAAAGAAAAACAAAAAGCCAAAACTGGTCTATTACTAATGGTAAATTAACAAAGTGAAAACAATTGGATAATTAATTGAATCAATTTGTTCATTTTATTTGTAGTGAAAACGAGATTTAGATTTTTCTATAATTCTAATTTATATGCAGAGAGATTTATTAATGTTTCTGATGGTTTTGAAATTCTCAGTGCTTTTCAAAAGTCCTCTTTTGTTAGCCTTATAAATAGACACAATTTATCTTTATCTTAAGTACCCCCACAGAATAAACTCAGATTTATAGTTTTATTGGCATTTATCATGTGTAAATACATGTCAAACTTATTATTTTCATCTAATGTCATCACAGTCACCCTCTTATACTTCATGTATGCTTTGACTATACTACTATTATTTCTTTTCTTCCTTTCTAAACCTCTTTGTATCAAATGAGCTGGCAGTATGCAAAATATGCTATTAGATCATCTGGGGAGAGAAAAACGTCACATACAGGACAGAAAAAGCTAAAAACAACAGGTTGATTCCAATTTTCTATGGGGAGGGATGGAAACTTCATTGTACAAGTTAGCCAGGCTTCCTTCTAAGGGAAGGTGTTTTTCTGCTTCTGTGCTCGGGTATCCAGAGTTCTTCAGAACTACCTTCCTACTGCCAACAGCCTATTTTGCTGTGATTTTCTTTGGTAAATTTAATTATTGGAAAATCAACCATGGAGGTACAAGGAGAAAGGAAAAGATTTCAGAGTAGCCAGATGGCACAAAGTCTAGGCCTTTTATGCTTACAAAAGCCTGCAGACTCTACTAAGGTTCTCACCTAAGGCATTAGCAATCACAAATGCACTGCTGGCATCAAGAAGAGATGGAAGACATAAGATCCAAGTGTTAACAGTACCACTGCACAATTCATGCTCACATTGTGACTAATCTGTAGAAAATGTTAAGTTTCAACATAGTTTTAAGAAAGCATGAAGCTAAGATCTTTAGAAAAATATCTATAAAGTAACTGTAATGTAAAATAGTTTGTCATATAATTATATAAGCATGAATTATCCAAAATGTTTGTTTATGCAGAATATCTTCCAGATAAATAGCAGTATAGCTGAAATCTGAACCAGATAATAAGTAACCAGATAGTAAATTGCCTGGAGTTAACCAAGAAGCTGAGGTGTATCAGGAAATGGAAATCCTGGTCAGCTCAACAAAAATTATTCCCCTTTTTCTAAATGAACTAATTATTATCTACTTATAATATGCAAAACTCTCAAAATCTGAGACTCTATCTCTAACTTTCTTTCATAAGTAACAAGTCTTGCTCACATTGAGCCTAATAAAAATATTATAATGCTTCTTGCAAATGCATTGTCATTTTAATGGCTTGACCATTTAAGAAAATTAACTGAAGCATATTTACTACAAAAGTAACCCTATTTTTAGTAGATCAGAATATATAGTAGCATTTAATTTTTCATTACTTTTTCAGGGAAAACCTTATTATATGACTTATTGGCATATAATACTGACAAGTTATTTAAATTGCATTTTAAGTTTCTAAAACGCTTAAGTGTTGCTTGAGTGATTATTCAAGTAATACTCAAATATTAACTGAATTAGTTAAATTGAAATTGTCCTTTCTTTGTCTAGTACTGGTTGCATTCATTTTCTTGATAGGAAATGTCTGAAACTGGCTATACTGAAGAGGAATATAGGAATATACACTAGCTTCTACCAAACTTAATAATAGACGAATATCTAAAGATCTTTTACTGTGAAATATTACCTAAACGTAAATATAATCTGTTGGTTATTTGGTTGGTACTATTGCAAAATAGAAACTCCTTTGTTAAAAATAGTTTCTTCAATCATTCATTGTCAGCCAAAGGCCATTTATAGGAAACATCAGTTATAGTTTTATTCTTTAGCACAACTGTGTGTATATTCACATGGCATATTTACCTGTGCAAGCTCACTGCAAGCCTGACATCTTATGGTTAATTTCCTAGGATTTTTAGAAATTGTGTTATTAAAAAGATTTAGTTCCCCTTTTAAAATAATGATGGATTGTTTAATTTTTAAGTGGTCATTTGTGCTATAATTAAAAAATGAAAAGCACTATTTGAGGTATTTAATATATGGAAAATATTTGTTAAAATATCAAATGAACCTATGCTAATATTAGTAAGTTACCTTCCTATAGACTTATTTGTGAATAAGTTTGCTCAAGACATTCAGCAGTATTAAAACACAGGTCTGTATTTAAATTGTTTACAATTGAGAATGTGTGTAGTTGTGTGATTTACTATAACTTTAAATATTAGATTCTTATGTTTGAATTTCTTCTTGGGAGGAAATTAGAAAAATTTTAATACTATACATAAGCAGTAGCTGGGTTAAATTTGTACATTTAGATTGAAGAGAATAGTTGAAATTTCTGGTAATTACTTTAATATTTGAAGGGTTATTAATTAGAAGAGTTATTAAGTTTGTTCTACATGGCCCTCAAGAATAAAAATAGTCAGTAGATAAAATCATTACTAGACAAAAATTTCTAGTTTAGTTTATTTCAGATAATCAGAAGTGTCAGAAAATGCAGTAGACTAAGTTCCTTATTGCTGAAGAAGCTCAAACACAGGTTACGTAAACCACCACCTGGTGATGCTGTTGTACAACAAATTCAAAGCAATGGTTGGATCTTTGGCTTTGATGCTGAAATTCCTTAGAAACTGTAAGGTTTTATCAAGACAGTGCCTAGTGTATTATTTGTACTCGGGAAGAGTTCTGTTTTCCTAAGTTGTTTAGTGAAAGCGGAGTGAAATATATAAACTTGTTATCTCTATTGTTTTTGGTCTATCAGAGTAAAAGAAAATATGCTTGATTAATCTTTAGGCTTTTTGATAGTTCTTTGAAACATATTCATTTGAATGAAGACATTAAGTGATATTAACCACATGGCATAGAAATTGATCAAAATGAGTAAGGTGTCTACTACATTTTACATTAATTTTCTCATGAAAATCCTTTCTTGTTAGAGAATAACATGCAAACACAAAATGTGCACATAGAGATTTGCTTTGGTTAGGCTCAGATCTTACCAGTTTAAAAAAAAAAAATGATTTTGTTGCTCCTGAAACTGTGGTTTGGCCTTCAAGTTCACGAATTAGTGAATGTCATACAACTTTGAGAGCTGCCTCGTTGAGTTAAGGGTATAGTTCAGTGGTAGAGCAGTGACAGCTCAAGGTCGTGGATTGGAACTCCAACAACGCAAACAGAAAGAAAGAGAGAGAGAGAGAGAGAGAGGGAAAGAAGTCGACAGATGGACTTTAATAGGGGAGAATGTTTGTTGAAGTTTAACTAATGGTGATGAAAACTTAGAATAGGTATTTTTTTTTTTTTTTATGGACTTCTTTCAGCCAGTCAGACCAGTGGTCACCAAAGTGTGATTATTATACTCCAAGGAGATGTGGAGAAAAAAAATACTAGAAATTCTAAAATAAGTAATATAAACATTTATTTTTAAGTTTTTCCCTTTAAAAAATTCTGATTATATAAATATGTAAATTTGTGATAGTATATATACATCAGTTTATAAGTAAATAAAATATATATGCTCAGGTGGGTGTTTGAAAATGTTTTCACTGAGTGGTTGACAGAGGCTTTTTAGACTATCATAAAGAATACCAGGGATTAGAGAATGGAAAGATGTTGGACTATGTGGACAGAGTTTCAGTTAGATGGGTTCAGTCAGTTTTAGTCTTAGGATAAGTTCTAGAGATCTCTTATATAGCATCATGACTGTATGATAATAATATATTGATTATATACTTGAAAGATGCTGAGAGAATTGATCTTTAATGTTTTCTCACAAAACAATAGGTATGTAAGGTGGTAGATATGTTATAGCTTGATTCAATCACATCCTAATGCATACATATACCAAAATAACCACATTATATACCATAAATATGTATTAATTTTTACTTATCTGTTTAAGTAGGTAAAGACTAGAATCAAAAAGAGTGAAGAAATGAATTTACACTTAAAAAGAGTTGAGTTTTGCTGAAAAGAATCTCACAGCCTTAGACAAGGAAAAAGTGCTGTTAGGAAAAATTTTTTTAAATAAGAAAAATGCCATCAGAGAATTTATTGCTTTTTAAAGGAAAAGAGTGACCTTCAACTAATTAAGCAGCATTTGTAGGCCAAGAATTTTAAATGTCTGTCTTGTATGCATTGCCATAGAAATTTCTGGATTGGTGAATAAACTCTGTTCACTTTTTCTTTGAACACCTAGATTGCAGATGTGAGTGTTAGAGAGCCCTAGGGAGACTGAAAAGAAAGTGTTATATGTATCTGGAGTTGGAAATAGAGAGATATGTACAACTGTTTTAAAAGTTTTGTCTAATTCCTTTTCTTACAAGCCCTTGATATATCTCCTTAACTGACTTTACCAATTAAGTAGTCATAAAATGCAAATTCTGAGCATTAAGTTTTAACATCTTTAAAGGATTTTAAAAACTCTTTCTGGGGAAATGATGTCCAGTTCAACAGTTGAAGAAATAACAAAAGATTACGGTATAACCATCATTGAAGCTTAAGAATTAACATTTCGCTGAACTTTTTTCACAAGCTAATGGCATCAGTAACCCAAACAGGATCCTTCCCATTTTCTAATTTGTCTTTTTCTTTGAGTAGTATTTGAATGAAAGGCTGAAAATTCTATTTGGTATGGAAAATTAGCCCATACTGTTTTTGTGCCTTTAGAAGGCTTCTGTGTTGCTTTTAAATGTAAGATTTTTTCCTAAGATTAAAGAAGTCACCAAGCTCAGTGGAACATACCTGGAATCCCAGTGACTGTAGGGAGTGAGGGTGCTGAGGCAGGAGTATCAAAAGTTTGAGGCCAGCCTCAGCAACTTACACTCTATCTCACAATAGAAAGGACTGGGGGTGAACTCCTGGGTTTGATTTCCAGTACCCCAAAAAACAAAGAGCTGTGGCATGGTAGTGCACACCTTTAATTCCAGCAACTTGGAGGCTGAAGCAATTTCAAGGCCATCCTTGGCAATTTAGCAAGGTACTGTCTCAACAACTAAAAGGGATGGGGGTGTATCTCAGGAGGAAAGAAAAACAAAACAAACAAAAACAAACAACCATTGGTTTGATCCTCAGTACTACAAAGAAAAAGAAAAGGTAAATTTGCAAGGTTTTGGGGTGCATAATGCCCCATGTCTGTTTTTATCCTGGACGAAATTACAAGCCAAGTGCAGTGGTGCATGCCTGTAATCCCAGCTACTTTGGGAGGCTGAGGCAGGAGGATACAAGTTTGAGGCCAACCTCAGAACCATAGTGAGCTCTTTTGCAAAATTCAAAAGTGGGCCAGTGGACTGAGGATGTTGCTAAGTTGTAGAAATTGATTCATTATATTGGGAGAAATGTTTAAATTCTGTCCATTTTAACATTCTGTCCTGTAATACATTTCATTGGCTCTTAGGATATACTTTTAGGGCAGCTACTTCAGAGGTTGTATAGTTCAAATCTTCAGTAGGTGTTTGGGCCCCTTTGGGACACTGGGTACTTTTCAGTCATTACATTCTTGTCCAGTTCATTAGGAGTACCTTTTTATCAAAGTGCTTCTAGGGGAAGATAGTAAATACTAGGCCTGAATTAAGATTTTTGCCTAGTCCCTAATTTAATTAGCAGTTTGAGCTGCAACATCATATTGTTGATAATGTGTTTTTCTTACAGAAAACTAAAAATGTTTAATTAAAATTAAAAGAGGGTTTTTTTTTGGAGGAATAATTTTAGGATTACAGAAAAATTGAACAGAAATAATAGAGATTTCAAATATATCTGCTCACCACCTCTCCCCCATTGAACCAATTAATGCATTATTATTAACTAAAGTTCATAGTTTACATTAAGTTTCCCTCTTTGTATTGTACATTCTGTGGATTTTGATAATTGTATAATGACATGTGTCCACTATTACAGATCATACAAACTACTTTCTCTTCCTTAAAACTCCCCTGTGTTCCACCTGTTAACTATCACTCCCTTCAACCCCTGGAAACCACTGATTTTATTCCCCCCACTGTCTTAATAGTTTTGCCTATTCTCGAATGTCATACAGCTGGAGTCACTCATTTTGCAGTCTTTTCAGATCGGATTTTTTCACCTCACAATATGCATTTGAAGTTCCTCTGTCTTTTTGTGGCTTGATAGCCTAGTTCTTTTTATCAATGAATAATCTTCCATTTTATGGATTATTGCAGTGTTTATCTGTTTGTCTATTGAAGGATATCTTGGTTGCTTCCAGGTTTGGGCAGTTATGAATACAACATTAGTGTGCAGATTTTTGTATGCACATAAGTTCTCAATTCACTTCAGTAAATACCAAGTTTAATTTTCCAAGAAACTGCCAAATTCTGTTCCAAAGTGTCTGTCATTTTGCATTCCTACCGACAATGAATTGAAAGTTCCTGTTGCTCCACATCCATTTTTTCATACATTTATTTGCCATTTTATTTTATTTTATTTTTGAGTCAGGGTCTCACTAAGTTGCTGAGGCTGGCTTTGAGCTTGCAATCCTCCTGACTCAGCCTCCAAGCCTCTGGGATTTAGGGGTATGCCACTGCAATCAGGCCACCTGTTCTAATTCTAATACTTCCTCCAAAGAACATGTTGCTCCCAAGCTTGTTTTTCTTTCTGGTCATACTGAAACTGAGTCATTTGTTTTCTGTTTCTCTTAGCCTTTAGCTTTGTTTTTGTTACTTGTGTAGATTCATACCAGTCTTCTATATTAATCATCGATTATGTGCTCTTTTAATGTGGTCCATTATAGAGAGTCTTCTGTAGTTTTCACATTTCTTTGAATATTTCATCATTTGGATAATTAGTTACATAATTATTGTACTTATGCATCTTTTTATAGACTGTTCTTTCCCATGAAAATACCTTTTTATTGATCTTTCTGAAAAAAAAAAAAACAAACAAACATACAGGACATTTTAAAATGTGATCTCCCTCTTCAGTATTCTAAACTCTAAGTTGATACAGCTGTTTTTCCTAGAGGTTCCCACTACTACTACTTCATATATCTTCTCTTGTGGAAAGAATTAGGGTTAAACTGACAGCTTTTATTATTTTTCCTACTTATTCAATCAAAATGATCCTTGCTTTAAGGAAAGGTTTCAGTATGTTTAATGAAATACACTGCTACTTTTTTGTATGGTGATGATATCTGGCTGCTTACTATATGTATATGTCATGGGTACTTTCACATTTTCTAGAATTTGAATCAAGCCTTTAGTGTATCTTTCTGAGCTTATATATTAAACAAGGAAAAGAATACCATAGGAAATGTGATTTTTTGTGAAATAGACAATGATGTTGAGCTTGTCTTCCTTGGTTGGGTGGATTATAGAGCACTGAGATGTTACTAGCAGAAAATGTTTGAATGTGAGACTTATTGAGTAAGTTCCAACAGATTATTGGTGGGAAAAGTTGCATGATTCTAAACCCCAGTAGTTGGAAATAAGGGTCCTGAGAGAGCTAGTCTATCTACTTTCATTTTTTTCTGCTTTCACTTTTCCCCCTTTGGGTGTTTTCATATGCCTTCCTATATTTTGATATTAAACTTTTGTTTAATGGCATTTTAAGTGTTTTCTTCCTGTTTACCTTTACTAGAGGAAAGGTTATAGTGAGGATCTATCTCATACATCAATTTGTTACTGTGCCCCAATGGTAGACGCAAAATATTTATCTCTTGTAAGAGTGTTACTAGACATTCCATTGTGCTTTTATCCTGGAATGGCGATGTCTTCAGAAACATTAATTTTGGATACTATGCTTTATATATTATCATCTGTGCATTTCATTTTTAGGCTCACACTCTTCTGTGTGGGTTTAAATCTGGCACTTTGCCTGCATCCGTGTGTTCCTGACATTTGAGTTTCATCCTCTGTTAATGTCACCTGTTAGATGGTACTCATCTTAAAGATCTATCCCATATCACATGTCTGTGAGGATCTTGACTTTTCCCTGTTGCCTATATACTGTGAAAGTCTACTTCATACTGCATGATTTGACACTTTAAAGTATTGTGTCCATACTTTAAGCATACCATAAGCACTATGACAGCAAAAGCTATATCTTTATCATGCCATAAATATTTTGTTACCTTACTTGTAGCATTTTGCAAGGCCTGCCTCTTCTGTGGCCTTTACAACACCATTATGGCATATGTAATGATACTAAGTGAATATAAATTGTTTCTTGGAGCAGTCTCTTAAAGGGTTAGTTAATGGATTTGTTATTCATAAAAGTTGGGTTTGCAAGCTAGTGGATACTAATGTTATTTGCAAAATCAGTGAGGGTAAAATAGAATACTGGGTAAATTTTCTCTACATGTTTACATTTTCTTCTTTCCTACTACAGTTAGTTATACTAGGATTAAATCTTGAAAATCATGGTCAAAACAATGCAGTTAAATGTAAATCAATAGTTTCATATGCTAGATGGAAAAAAGGCCAAGTCCTGTTAGTTTTAATGAGAAGATTGAAGGCCATTACAGAAAAGTTTGTTTGTTTATGGGTGAACTCAGAGGTACTTGATCACTGAGCCACATCCCCAGCCCTATTTTGTATTTTATTTGGAGACAGAGTCTCATTAAGATGCTTATTAGCACCTTGCTTTTGCTGAGTCTGGCTTTGAACTGGTGATCCTCCCCCCAGTCCAGAAAAGATTATTCTTACATATTAAAAGAACAATTGTTGGGCTGGGGATGTGGCTCAAGCTGTAGCGTGGGCATTGGGTTGGATCCTCAGCACCACAAAAAAATAAAATAAAGATGTTGTGTCCACCAAAAACTAAAAATAAATATTAAAAAGATTCTCTCTCTTTCTTAAAAAAAAAAAAAAAAAAGAACAGTTGTTTCCTGCAGCTCACTCAAACTCCTAAAAGTCATCAAATGGACTTTCCACCATTAGAATACATTTGAGATGTGTTCTTTGTAACTTGAAACTTAGGAAAATCAAAATTATCTGTTCTCTAAGAAAAGAAATCCATGGAGGCATGTCATTGCAGCCCAATGTATCATAGACTTTGCTACTAATGAAAGGTTCCATCAGGTCAATAACACTGGAGGCCTTGGAGAGTTGAGATTCAGAATCAAGAGGGAAAGATGCTGAAATGTGTCATTATGAATGGCATCATCATGGAACATGAATTATTTAAAATCAGGTGGGAAAAACTAATTAAAGGGAAAATCAAGTAAAATAGCTTAATCCTTTTAATAACCAGGTCTATGATTGCCTTGTAGGAATATTTGATTTTCTTTTTTTTTTTTCATGTTGCTATTTATACTCCTACCCTTTCCACACCCATTATATTATTTTAAAGTAAATCCCAAACATCTGAAGTTCATTTGTACATATGATCCTTATTTACAATGGTTTGACTTAGAATATTTGACTGTACAATTGTGCAAAAGCAATATACATTTAGTGGAAACTATGCTTTGAATTATGAAGTCTTCTTATTTTCTAGGGCTAAGTATATACAGTATAATATTCCTTCACACTCTTGCTGTAGGTTAATGAAAATGTTTGAACACATTTAAAGTAGGCTAGACTAAACTTTGATGTTTCGTAGGTTAGATGTATTAAATGCACTTGCAACTTAACTGTATTTTCAGCTTATTATAGGTTTATCAATATGTAACCCCATCATAACTCACGGAACATCTGTAGTGCGTATCTGTCAGAGTTAAGAGTTGTCTCTTTTAAAATATAACCACATTACCTTAAATAGCAATAGTGTCTTAATATCCCCAGGTAATTAGAAAGTGTTCAGAGTTAACCCGGTTATAGTCAAAGCTGGTATTTTCATATTAAGATTCACCAACTGATTCAGGTGTTGTCAGCCTTACACTTAATGGTTATAGTAGCTATTGATTATTGTCTAGATCCATTATTTCATTAGGGGTTACAGAATAATGATATTTTAATATTCAGATATTCAAAGTTAGGTTTGCCTCTGATTGTCTTATAATATTTCTTAAATAATGTTTATGAATTGAGATCCTAATAAGGCCTTCATATTTAATTGGTTTGTGCTAAGTATTTTTAAAATCTATATGTCCCTCCTTTTTCCTTTCTCCTTGCCTTTGCAGTTTGTTTCTTGAAGAGGCTGAACTATTTGTCCTTTAAAGTTTTTCAGTTTTGCTAATTGCATTCCAGTATTTCTGTCTCATATTTTCTATAAATTGTAGTTTTAGAGGCATTATATGATTCAGATTCAACATTTTGGCAAGAATACTTAGAAGCAATGTTGTTTTCCTCCCATGAGGAAGTATATAATATGTCATTGCTTCTCTTTTCATGATCCTGTTACTAGCCATTGAAATTGTGCGTTTTCCAGTCATTGATGATAGTACTTTTTGTTCTCTGAAGCTAATTGCTGTGGTTTGAGTGTGTCCCCCAAAAAACTTCATGTGTTTGAAACTTAATGCCCAAATTTGTATGTTAATGATATTTGGAAGTGGGCCTTTGGGAGGTAACTGGGTTAGATGAGGTCAGGATCATGGCCTCCCTGAATGGAATTAGTGGTTTCATAAGAAAAGGAAAAGAGACCTGAGCTAAGCACACTTGATGTATCTCTGCCATATTATGACAGAGCAAGAAAGATCTCCCCATATGCCAAGCAGATGCTGGAAGGTAGAGTTTATTTTGGCTCATGGTATTAGAGTTTCAATCTATAGTCATCTGATTCATTGCTCAGGGCTGGAGTTGAGGCAGAACATCATGCGGGTAGGGCATGGCAAAGGGAAATTGCTCCTCTTACAGCAGCAAGGAGGCAGGGAGAGGAGTGGAAGGAGTCGCAGAGAAGATGCACCCTTCCAGGGCACAACCCGAATGACCCACCTTCTCCAGCTCTGTTCCATCTGGCTACAGTTACCGCCCAGTCAACCATTGAAACTAAGATGGGCTGATCAGGTAGCAGCTTTTATAATCTAATCATTTACCACTCAGTAATCCTGGGTTAATAGGAGCTTTGGGGGGACCCTTCATATTCAAACCATGATACCCTCAAATTCTGATATTTAACAGGTGATGCTCTGCTCTTGACAAGCCCTTTCAGGATGAAGACCTTCACCCCAGATCAGTTTTCTGATTTATTTTTCTTTTCCATGGTCTCTACTTGATTTCTGACTTACTCTGTCATTTTATTCAAGTCCCTGATCAAAATGTTGCCAGATCAGACCACAGTGATCATTGTCTGTGAAAGTATCCCCTGCTACTGTCTGCTTGTCCTGCTTTCTTTTTCTTCACAGCATCTGACATATTTGTGTATTTTCAATCCCTCTTCCATGACTTAAAGGCAAAGATGTTTTTGTTCACTGCCACTTCTTTAGTGCTTAAAACAGTGAATATCCATAGTAGGTGTCCAGTAATTCTTGGTGAATTAATTATATTAGGTTGATGTTGAACTTCATCCTCATCTCTTAACCTTTATTGCATATTTGGAATCTGTTTTTCATTCTCTTCTACCTTTTTTTAAAATTTTTTTTCTTAGTTGTTGATAGATCTTTATTTTATTTATTTATACGTGGTTCTGAGAATCGAACCCAGTGCCTCACATATGCCAGGCAAGTGTGCTACCACTGAGCCACAGTCCCAGCTCATTCTCTCCTACTTTTTGAGAGATTTCTTTAACATTATCCGTTATCAACCATTAGATATTCGCTTTTGAGAACTGTATTTTTAATTTCTAATAGTTGTTCTCTGGTTCTCTTTCCCTTTGCATCCTGTGTTGTTTGTGAGTGCAGTGTGGACTTTGTAAGAATGCTAATAGGCTCCCTCCCTCAGTGGATTATTCTGATCCCTGAATTTATTTCTTCCTTTATTCATCTTGGTACTTCTTTTGTTGTAACTGGGTTTTTGTGGTAGCTGGTTTGGGTTTCTTTAGCAGCTGTTTAGAAACGTCGGTAAATGCTCTTTCTTTGATGGAAAAGTAGATGGATGGGATAGTAGCAAGGAAGGAAAGGAATGGAGTTCAGTTGGCTCCATTGATTCTGAGGGAATTTAATTTTAATTTTTGTGCCATTTGTTCCACAGTTAACTTAACTCTTCCTTGCTTCCAAGATTTGTAAAGAAGAATTGCCCTCTTCTGTGATTTGGTTTTGCTTTGCTTTTATTTTTCTGTCAGTTGGATCCTGTCTATTTATATTTTGTAAAAATCCTGCAAATTTTTTTTTTTTAATTTTTAGATGGTATCTTTTCTTGTTAACTAATACTGATTTTTTTTCTTTTAGCACTTTTTTCAAGATTGTATTCTTTTAAAAATAATTCATGTAGTCTACAGTAAAATTAGAAAGTTCATTTTCCTCCTCTACTTTTACCCCCCCCCAACACCAGGAGTAATCACTATTAATAATCAAAAATGCTTATATCATTTTTAGTAAAAAATATGATTATTACTCTTTGGTTTACTTTTTGACTTTAAAGATATATATCTTGGTAATTTTTCTCTCTTACTAATAATGTACTATCTTTTTTCCAGAAAAATTAAAATTCTGTTTTTTACTCATAGTAAAAAGTAATGTCTTTTTAAATTTGCATTTGCCTAATTAGAAACTGGGTAGAGCATTTTTTGCTTATATTTATTGGCCCTTTGTTTTCCTGTTTTTTGAAATTCATGACTTGTTCCTTTGTTCATGTTTTTTTCCCCTAAAGACATATAGATGTTCTGTATATTCTTATATTTGCATTTTTATAAATGTATTTGATAATATTTTTTGTAGTTTGTTCTTAAAATTTTACTTGTGTTTTTCCTTTTTCAAAAGTCTTACCAGTTTTATTTAGCTAAATCTGTCTCTGTTACTTCAGTGGGTACTCTGCAGGAAAGTCTCTCTGAAGTGTCTTAAATGGTACGTAATATTTTAGGGATCAACCCATCTTACTGGAGGAACAAAATTAGTGTAAGGAATATTTCATATCTTTTTTTTCTTTGTGAAATGTTTAGTTATTTTGCTGCTTTGTGACATCAGCAACTTGAATCTAATTTTTTATTTGCTCTTTGCTGTGCTGCTTTTGATTATTATGTCTTTATTTTCTTTTTTCCTTTAAGTCTTTAATAAAGCTTGAAAAATTAAGTGGACTTAAGCCCACTAAATAAGTTTGCAAATTTATTTAGTTTACAAACTGATTTTTAAGATTTTTATTACGTTATATGATTACTTCTAATTATTATCAGAGTAATTTTTGAATGTAACTTTGTGGAAACGAATTCTAAAGCTTCATTAAAAATAGATAATACAGGTAATGTGGTATCTTTTTGTGTATTATCTTTTATTACTGGTTAGGTTTTATTTAAAGGAGTAGAAATGATTTGCCTTTTAGTTGATTTGTTACCCTTATTCATCATCATAAACCTGTGTGAAAACTTGATGATGCTTCTTTGTGGAATTCTTTTTTAAATTTTGAAATATTTGTTAACCTATTTAAAAATAAAACTAAGCCCACTATTAAATAAAATTTTTATGAAAATAACTTCATTTCTTAAAACAAAAATTGATGAGAAGAATGGCATAGTTTTTACATGTGTGTAAATCTCTGTTA
Source organism: Marmota marmota marmota (assembly GCF_001458135.2). Classification (NCBI taxonomy): domain Eukaryota; kingdom Metazoa; phylum Chordata; class Mammalia; order Rodentia; family Sciuridae; genus Marmota; species Marmota marmota. The sequence goes on from NW_026000101.1 coordinate 24,374,873, forward strand.
GCTTCTATATTCCTTCTCTGGGTTATAGTGTTTTGGTTAAAGGATATGGAGAAAATCCAACCACGCAGAAATATGTAGTTAGAAAATGGAGAAGGATTTTAATAACCATTTCAGATAATTGTGAATATTCTTTAATACTAAACCCAAACTGGTAGTTTTTTAAAGGACAGTTGAAATTTGGGTCTGAAACCATATCAGTGAATATTTCGTACTCTAGTTACATTAGAATTCATTGGTTAATTTGTATTCTGGATTGATCTTTTAGTTACACATAGTTTTGTACCATCATGCATTTGTTACTTAGAAGATATTGGTTCACCAACTATAAAGATCTTCGAAACATTGATAGATTTCATTATACAATACCAAAAAAATCACATTTATTAATATACCATTGATATCATAAAAAACTTTTTTTAGAAGAAATTTTTTTATCCCACATAATAGTGGGATTGTGACATATTTGTTATTGTGGAACTCTTTTTTTAATATTTATTTTTTAGTTCTAGGTGGGCACAATATCTTTATTTTATTATTATTTTATTTTTATGTGGTGCTGAGTATCAAACCCAGTGCCTCACGCATGCTAGGCGAACGCTCTACCACTGAGCCCCAGCCCCAGCCCCTATTTGTGGAATTCTTTTATAACTTAAGAGAATACTCATTTCCCCTGAAAACACACACATACATACAAATGTTTGTGTATATCCTCACATGCATGCAGAATGGCAGATCTGAAGCACAGCACATAATGACACTGAAATTCTAAGCACTTGGAGGCATTAGGGATAAAGATATTTCTTTAAAAAATGTATAATGTTTACCCTTTTTACTTTGAGTATCATAATTGATAGAAAAAAAAACCTATGATTTTTTAATGCCAATGATGAGAGTAAATTATTTTTGGAAATGTATTCATGTTTGCACATGATGCTTTTAAAAATGTGAGTTACTAATTCTGCTAGAATGAACTAAATTCAGCAACAGTGGAAAAGACCTGAGGTATGGTACTAAAATCTTCAAAGAATTTATTGTGTCCTAGTATATAAGTCATGTCACTTGTTCTCAAATTTGTAAAATAAAGTGCTTTGCTAAGTCATTTCATTTGTATAATTCTACAAAATTTTGGCATGTGTGATATGGTTATTTATGGACAGATGGAATCTATGAATATGTTTAGAATTACTGTATTACTGACAACTTGGTCATTTGGATTATGAATTATAATTTTAAATGTAAACAGAACACCAAATGTATAGGGCATCATTTCTTCAGTGATAAGCTAGATGTACTATTTTTTTATATAAAAGCAAAAAAATGAAGCAAAACCCACTTTCTGCTTACTGAAATGTTTGAAACATCCATAGAGAACATAAATGAAAAAGAGTGTCCAGATTTTTTTTCTTTGAAATATTGGGCTTGTATACTTAAATATTTTGATCCTGAATCTTTGATACTAATAATTTTATAAAATGAAGATTTTATTATGTAAGCTTGGGAAGAGTAGTTCTTTAGCTGGGATTCATTTCTAAAGAAGCTTACATAAACAGTTTTAAAAATGATCTGAATTAAGTGATAGTATGTATATAGCTTGGTGCTTCTTAGCCACTTAGAAAGTATTTGAGAGTATAGACTTCCTCCCCAGGAAAATAAAATAAAATGAACTTAATAAACATTTATTTCCCTTTTAAAAAAATTACACATACTCTTATAAATCCCTGTAGCCTCTTTGTAGAATTATAAGCTGGTGGTATGTGACAATGACAGTCAAATTTACCCCCATATAAATTCAAAGCAAATTAATTTCATAAGAATGTTTCTACTTTTAATTTTGTGACAGCCTATGTGGGATTGTGTAGTTTTGTCATTAGATACTGGTCTCTGGACTCATGGAATAATGAGTAAACCTCAGTTATAAAGTTGAGACATTACTTTTCTCTAAAATATCTTATAAAAAAAAGTTGGTAAAAAATAATAGAGCATAATTTACTTAATTTTTGTGGCTACGACTGTCAGAAATTTTTTTTGGCATAATCCACATGATGGATATGTTAAGTGAAAAGTGAGTGGTAACCATATCTTAGGGGGAAAGAGAGAACAGTTTACTCACTGTATATTTTTCTGTTGATTTAATTTACTATTATGTTATGACCTTGGTCTTTAAAGATACTCTTGGATAATTTTCTTTCTTTTTCTTTTTAATTTTTATTTTGAGATTGAGTCACACTAAATTGCTCAGACTGAGCTCAAATTTCCCATCCTCCTGTCTCAGCCTCCCAAGTAGATGGAATTACAGGAATGCACCACCATGTCTGGCTTTCCTTCATTTTCATAGCAGAGAAATTGAAAAGGTTTATGCCCAAATGGCATACTTAATGGCAGTCTAAGAATTAGGACTAAATTATCCCAACTTTCAGATTTTCCCTCTCTTGGTCACCCATTCTGTTCATTATCTATTCTGTTCATTATCTAATAATAGAAAAATAAATCACATTTTTCAAAAATTTGTATTTTAAAATCTTTTGAAAAGTCTGAAAATTTTCATTTCAAATTAGTGACATCAGATTTAGAATTAGAATGTTAGGTTAAAGCTTGCTAGGCACTAAAATTAATTTTCTGCACTTTGGACAGCTCCGCACATCTTTTCTTGAATTTGTTTTCGACTTAAATTAGAATACCTAATATAAAGCATTATTTCTTTTTTAAAAATTGTTCTTTTTAATTGTATATGACAGTAATAAAACATTATATCTTAAGACAAAAGGCAATATTCATTTTTCTGTAAATTTTTTCTTGTTATTTGGAAATACTTGCTGCTTTGGGGAGATACGTAAAATATTCCCTGGCATCAGATAATTAAAATTCCAACTATATTTTTATACATTTTATTTGTAGATGCAAAATAATTTATTGATTTATTTTCCACTTTAATTTTGGAATAGGGAGTTGTTTTTTAATTATAAGAATATAGGAAGGTGGGGCTGGGGTTGTGGCTTAGTGGTAGAGCGCTCTCCTAGCACGCCCGATGCACTGAGTTTGAGCCTCAGCACCAAATAAAAATAAATAAATAAAGGATTGTATCTGACTACAACTAAAAAAAAAAAATTTAAAAAAATGTAGGAAGGTTGGTCAAGGTCAGTAAATTGTTTTAGAACAGTGGAATAGAATTGTTTGTCCTTCCTATATGTTCTATTATTAGCATTTTCCATCTATTGATCTGTGTTTTGTAAATAAGGTTTCCTTACTATTAAAGAAAGTTATCAAAGCCAACATTTTGAAAATCATTACTTTTCAAAAAATTAGAGATAAATAAATTTGAGGTATAAATGAGTACCTAATGTTATAGATGATGCCTGGATTTAAGTGGTATTCAGCATGAAGGCTGAGGTGGTTGAGATTCATAATCTATTTATAATTCGAGGTCTTAATATCAGTTATAGAAGTTTTAGAACAAATGCATTTTTAAAAATCATGCTGTATTAATTTTATTAATTAAAAACTCTCTTCATGGAGACTTATTTTATCTTAGAAAATGGCCTTAGGCATTCTCTTTTAATTTATTGATTCAGAACCAAGTGTTTGAAAAAGCATATGAAAAGATTTAGGATAATTGCAATGCACAAAGTGTCCAGCTTGCTGATGATATTTTCCTTTTTTTCGTAGTTTATAAAGCAAAAATTTTAAATACCTTCTAGAAGGAAATTTTACTTCTTCAATAATAAGTACTCTATCCAAAGAGTTTTCCCCATCAACTTACAGTTTGTAATGTGGAAGCCTCATTGTGATATAAAACATTACAATATTTTTATTAGGAAGAGAGATCATGGGTGCTCCACATGATGGAATGTTTCCCAGTACTTTTGTGTTGTAATAAATTGCAGTAAAAAAAAAAAAAGAATTTATATGAAATTTGATCTGTTTTGAAACTTGAGCCAGTGGGATAATGGATTGTGCTTTGGACTCCAAGGTGGGAGGTGGGGTCCAAGTAGCCCTTTAGTCATGCATAGTAAGGACATTTCAATGCAGGGCATTTAGGTTACAAGGTTCTTTCCCATTTTTTGTTGTTACAGGCAAAGGGGAAGATAGTGATGTACTCAGTATAAATGCAGATGCTTATGACAGCGACATAGAAGGCCCATGCAACGAAGAAGCAGCTGCTCCTGAGGCCACAGAAAATACAGTCCAGAGTGAAGCTGGTCAGATAGATGACCTGGAAAAAGATATTGAAAAAAGTGTGAATGAGATTCTGGGACTGGCAGAGTCTAGCCCAAAGGAACCCAAAGCAGCCACCCTGACTGTTCCTCCACCAGAAGATGTTCAGCCTTCAGCACAGCAACTAGAACTGCTAGAACTTGAGATGAGGGCAAGAGCAATTAAGGCCCTAATGAAAGCTGGTGATATAAAAAAACCAGCCTAGTTATTTAACTTGAGTTTGAATTTTAGGTGTGTTTGATGAAGCCACATCCTATAATTTTGTATCTAAAGTTTATTTGGGGTCTTATGTGGTATTTCTTATGTAATCCTATTAGGTAAACTCATCCTAGGCCTAAAATACTTATTGTTTTTGTTTTGTTTTTTAAACTTTTATATTATAGATGTGTGTTTGAATTCATGGCACATACGAATGCTATTTTAGATGAATAGCTATGTTTGCAAATACTATCTTCAAAGCCATTAGGGAAGAGTCATGGTATTTTTTTCCTTTGTTTTTCAATGTTTGGCAACAGACCCAAAAGCTTTAAGAAGGATTGACCAAGCATGTTTCTCTTAAGGCGACTTCTATTTTGCAATAAATATTAAAATTTTTGCTTCTAGATTTGTTAATGGTTTAAGAAATTTTGTTTTGTGTATATGTAATTTTAAAATATTTACTGTTTTGAAGATGCCATCTGTGAATATGGATTTCCTGGTTAAAACTGAGTAGTAGTTTTTGTTGTAAGGCTTAGAGATCTGCTCTTCATGACTGAGTAAAACTTTTTTTTATAAAGAAAAAAAAGACTCAGTTTAAGGCAATTTTTAATAATATAGAATTAATTGCCCATATTAAATTCCAGCAGACAAGCCATCCTAACAGGTATTTGATCCTATTGAACACTTTGTTCAAGTTTTTTTTTTTTTTTCCCTTCAATAAAAAGGAACAATTTTGATTTACATTCCAAGCTGTCAGGAAAAGGAGACTGTTTTATTCTACAAGGTTCATCTGGTGGTGTTGCCTGAAGATCTGATGTGCTATAATTTTATGAATCAAAAATAATAAAAGACTTACCATTCTGGATCTAAAGACTTTTGATACTTTTCCGAAAGTAAAGTTAATTTCAAGAACTTTTGATAAGTTGATGTTATAATTAGTCTAATTTTGTATAGTTTTTGTAAACAAATTAGCATCCTATCACAATTACAAATGTTCCCCCCAATTGGTAATTGCAGTTGTTTGATACCAAAATAAATTTAGATAGGGTCCCTTAACTTAAAATAAATTAATTTTTTTCTAAAATATAAATCTGGAGCTGTTTTTATATTTGAAAACAAATGTAGTATATTTTATTTATAAGTCATGTTCTACTGATATGAGGATTTTCCTTATACATACCTTGCAGGGATTGTTTTACTAGCTGACTTAATTATATGTTTATTTTAGAGGGTATTTTAAATGGATATAGAGGACATTTGTGAAACATTGGTGTTACAGTTACAAATTTACATTTTGCTTCTGAATACGTCTTTAAATAATCCTGTCACTATCTTCCTCTCCGAATCTAACAAAGCATAGAAACCTGTGTCACTTGAAGTGTTTCTTTTAGGCTGGTAAATGTGAAGATGACTTAAATAGTGCTCACAGTTATCACTTCATCATGAGAAAGCATTGATTATGGTAAAATAATTCTTCTAGTCCAGCTTAAGCTAAAAGTTAAAATAATAAAGTAGTACAAACTAAACTGTATTGCTGCTTACTAATTATAAAATGTGATATATGGCATTTGTGTGATTAAACGTAAGAGTAGGAAAAGGTCTGAGTGTTGTGGATTATTAAAGCCCTCATCTCTTGAAGTACTGTGTGTCTCTTCTGTTCAATGTGCAAAATGCTTTGGAGAATATTTGATTGGAGTAGATATGTGTGAAACAGAATGAACTGAGTGAATTAGAGACTACTGAGATTCCTAACTTTAAAAAAAGAAAAAAAAAAAAAAAAGGGAAACAGCTTTTTTTCCTCTCCCTGTCTTTTTAATGTGAACAGATTTAAGAACTTTTTGAAAATGACGGGCTTTAGAAAATAGGAATAAGTTTGTTTTAGAAATGCCTAATAGGAAAGTGCCTCATTGATCTGAGGCTGCCATTTAAAAAGTTAGTTCACAGGTATTTATTGCTTCTAAGGTCTTCAGTCTTAAAGACAAATCTTAAACCCAGAGATGTTATAGATTTTAGCATGGGACAGATTGATGAGTAAAGATAAACCTGTTGCTTCTTTTTATGCTTGATTCTTTCCTTTTGTTAAGGTAAGGAAAATGTTTGGTAATAATTAATTGGTAATTAAGCTAAAAGAAAAAATGGCAGCCAAAATTTCCACTTAATGTCAAATAATTCTAGTATTTGAATTGGGATTTGACCCAAAATTTGAATGTTGTATGGCAACTGATTACAGGTCCACTGCATTAATGAGCAACTGTCCCAAGCAGTAGGCCTTGGATCACTTTGAAATGTTCTTATATATTGATTGACATGTATTTTGAAAACTTATTGCCCAGTTACTAGTAAAACATTGCAATTATGAAAAATCACCCCAAACCCTCAAATCTTTCTATTGAACACCACCAGTTCCTTAAGATTATCATGCAGTGTATTCTTTCATTATAAATGTTTTTGCCAAAACCAGTTTTCAGCAAAATGTTAGATCCTAGAGCATGATTAGTTATCAGAGTAAAGGCATGCTGAATCACTGGAGGAGTAATACAAATTGCAAAGAAATATTCATTTTTCAGTGTCATTTTTAATGTAGATAAAGCAGGAGTGAACCGATATTTGGGTCACATATTTAGGCAGTCTGAAAGTTTTTAAAATTCTTAGTTCAGTGCCATCATGAAAAGAAAGAAAAGAGAGTCCAGGCATAGATACTTTGCTTTGATCATATCTAATTCTGAAAAAGACCAGTGCTTTAACTTAAAACTTCATTTTTAGTTACTTTTAATTTTAATTTTTATATTTAGGTAGACTCCCTTTTTAAACAAGTGCTCTAATGAGTATACCAATAGAAATTCAGATATATTTCCTTGATATTTGATAACTATTTATAGGTGCTCTGAGATGAAAAGAATGTGTGAGTTAAGAGCAGAGAGTTCTGATTCTGCCCTAACCAACTGTATACAAATGACTGTAAAATGAGGGAAGTAAAATATTAGCCAAATATATGATTTCTTTCAGCTATATTGGTTTGTGATCCCAATACACAATATAGTAAAATTTATGAAAACAGAATTCTTTTGATATGTATTTTTTATATCCTCTAGTCCCTCCCCCTCCAATTCAAAATGAAGCAATTTTATTTAGTCTCTGTTCCTTGCTCTTGCTGGATATGAACATCAATCGAGTTTCCATTTTTTTCCCCTTACTACAGTCTTCACTGTCAGGATCTCTTGGTAAGTATACTGCCTGTAATTACTCATTTTGGTCCATAAACTTAGTTTATTTTAACTTCTTATTTTATTTATTTCAAAATAATACATAAATAAATTTAAGGTTTTTCCCCAAAGAATCTAGTGAAAAATAGCACTTTATTTCGCTGTCCTTTTTATATGTAGCTATTGCTACAGAGAGGTAACAATTTTCAAGTCTTTAGCTATTTCTTATAGCATTATCTCTGTCTGTTGCAAAATAACATGATTATTCTGCTGCTTCCTGATATTTTGGTTTTAGATTTATCTGTTTTATATTTTGGAATATGAAGACTAAGCTCTAGTTCCTCTGCCTCTCCCCGAAACATTCCTTCCTTTATCCTCCCAATATAGTGCAGTTACATTACACTTTCTGGTAAAGTAAGTGTTCAACAATTATAACTGCTTTGACTCTGGGTTTACTGTGCACAATTGAACTGTGTGTATCTGTAATTGTATTTCCTTCTTTGGTCCAATTTTGTTTTAAATTTTTTAGAATTGATATAATTGCCTAATTATTTCATTTGCTCAGTATTTCTAATAGCAGACATAACTTATACCCAGGCTGTCCTCTAGAAGTACAGATCTCTTAATAGGTTCAGATACATTGCATAATCATTTTTTTTTTTCTTTAAAGACATTCCTCTGGAACATTGTGTTCTTTGGTAATCTGAATTGGTTTCTCTTTACCTCATGTTGGGGCCCCCATTTCCTGAATTCTGTCGTCGTCTTTTAGCTTATTTCTTTATTTTGACATTCTTCCTATGAAGGACTGCATGAACAATAAATTGTTTTTTGATTTATTTGTGTGACAGCATGGCTCAGTTCTATCCATTGAAACTTTATGTGAGTGCAGATGTCTAGACTGGAAATCCTTGGGAGCTCTGCACCAGTGCCTTCCAACTTGCACTGATGCTCTTGAGAATTCATTTGTCATTCTGATTTTTGATACTTAATGTTTTGTTCTATTTATTTCTCTTTGGAAGTTGTCAGGATCTGATCTTTATCCTGACTCTTCTGAAATTTCTCCATGTGTCAGGGTATGGATATATTTTCATCCAGTAAGTTAAATATTGTGAACTCTCAGGGGGGAAATTGAAGTCATTCAGTTCTGGGAAGTTTGTATTATTTCTTGGGTAAGTTTTTCCCCCTTATTTTCTTATAATCTATATTCCTAATTCTCATTCTGATATATCTAGGCCAATTTTAAATTTTTATTGCTTCTACTTCCTTTTTCTTCCATTTTCTAATATTTTTTCTCAATTTTGTTTTCCTATGACTTTTTAAAAATTTCATATTTTTAATATCCAGAAGATCTTTTTGCTGTTTTTATTTTCTGACTATTCTCTTTTCAAAGCAGCATTCTATTCCTGTATCTATAGGGCAGTGGCTCCAGCATGGAATCCCAGTGACCTTGCACATATCCTGGTTGGCCATGCAGTCAGAGCTTGAACTTCAGATTGACCTAAGTCTTGATGGACATAAACCCTGTGATCCTCCCAAGAACATGGCAAGACAGTCTCAAGAGGAGCCCTTACATGACCATTTTCTCATTTGCCTTTATTCTGGAAGTCTTCCTGTCTTTCAAGAGTATGTCTTGAGGCTGTTTCCTACCTGCTTTTCTGGGTCCTTTGAGACCTGAGACTTTCCACCTTTCCCCTGCCTTAGGGCAGAGCTATTAATAGGCTATAAAATTGCTTAGCTGCAGCAAAGCATTAGCTGCACAGCAGCAGGTGTCACATCACTCCCATAGTGTTGTCATCTGGTCCCTTTTGTGATGATATCACACAGCACAAAGGCTATGCACTATTTCATTATGTATTTTCTCATTATCTGTGTAAGTAATAAACTTTCTGAATCAAAAAAGCACTCTTGCTTCCCCCACTGATTGAACCTGTCAGGACTTGCTTGGCCCTTGCCTAGGCCTTGTGTTTAGCAATTTCATGGATAAATATTAATTTTAATGGTTATTTTCTTTGGCTTCTTGCCTTCTGTTTCCTTCAAGTTAATTTTTTCTTATTTGTTTTGCTATTCAATATTTTCTCAGTTTTTTAAAAAAATGCTTGCAAATGTTTTACTGCTTGCATATATGAGTAAGACGCTAAAAAGCTAGTAGGAAGTTTGTGACTAAGGCTCTGTAATGGTGGAATTCTCTCTCCAGCTGGATATCCACAATATGAAGACTTTTACTTAATCCACCTATTTTCGATAGGCTAACCCTGCCTTTAATTCTTCATGCCTGTAATCTCAGCGATTCTGGAGGCTGAGACTGGAGGGTTGAAAGTTTGAGACCAGCCTTAGCAACTTAGACCCTAAGCAACTTGGTGAGACCCTGTCTCAAAAAAATAAAAAGGCCTGGGGACATGACTTAGTGGTTAAGCACCCCTTAGTTAAATAACTGGTAACAAGAAAAACAAAACAAAAATTCTACTTGGTATATTTGAGTTTAGAATCTCTTCCACTTTGCCAAAATCTTGAAGCTGATGAATGAATGCTTGTTGCCTATGTGTGTGGAGACCAGCTTTCATGTTCCCCTTCCACTCTGAGGAAGAACCTGGGATCCTCATTACTGTGCCTTACTTGAGTTTATGTTAGAATCATGTTACTTCTTACTTTCTTCTCTCTGTGCACTTAGCTTGTAACCATCTTCATCTACTAAGTCATTCCCATTCATTTGTGTTCCAATTTCCAAAATTTTCTTGACCCATCTCTCATCTTTTTACTGTCTGAAACGGATTATTCCTTTTAATCTCTTTGCCATTTTAGTGGGCTTTCATGAAGGAGCCATGACAAAGCTCAGTTTTAATTTGAGTTAGTCGTTTCTTCTTAGTGTAGGTCTCTGTCCAAGAGTCGGGGTTGGTTGCTTTAGGGAGTTCTCAGGGGATACACTGCTCCAGCTCCTTTTAGATTGTATTATTAGACCTCACTTTGACCTGCTATTATTAGAGACAGAACCCCTCCCAGTTTCAGCTGACAGCCTCACATTGGCTTGCCATGATTTGTACTGATTTTAGATGTCTCCTGTGTTCAGGTTGTTTAGCTGTCCAGATGGCTTCCCTTTCTTTCTCCCACAGAAGTGCTGATATGGTTTTATGACTTGTTAGTGGTTTGTTCTAATCTGATTATATTAAGGAGTTTGGGGGGTATACTTAGTTTTAAATGTGTTGGTGTTTCTATTGCTTTGCCTAGTTTTCTGTGGGAATTTGAATAGATTCAAAAACTGTCATGTGGAGAGTATGCGTATGTTTTTATTTAAAAACACTTAGTCTTATTTGTATATGAATAATATTTTATATCCAAGAAAATAATTTATATGTAAATGATATTATTGAATTATTTTCAGAATTTTCTTAAAATTATTTTGTTAATTTTGATGAATTTTCCTTGATGGTAAAAGTTATTTTTCTTTTAAAACTAAAGCCTGCTTTTGTTATCTTACTTAGAAGAAGTTGTTAGTCTAAAATAGCAATTTAGCACTGCTCATTAAGAGCATAATTTAATTTTATTAGATATAATTTATAATAATTGTTGTCAGTTGAAAGATTATTTATTTATTTATCTTTTGGTACTGGGGATTGAACTCAGGTGCACACTACCACTGAACTACACCCCCAAGCCCTTTTTATTTTTTGAGACAGGGTCCCACTGAGTTGTCCAGATCGGCCTGGAACTTATGATCCTCCTGCCCCAACCTCCTCAGTAGCTGGGATTATAGGTATGTGCCACTGAGCCTGTCTGAAAGATTTTTTAAATTATGAAGTAGAAAGTACTGTATATTAAAATGAACACAGAACTTTTTTTCCCTGTAAAAGTATGTAACACTTTTTTTATTAGAGTTTTATAGTTATACATAGTAGTTGTATTCATTCTGACAAACTCATACGTGCATGGAATTCAATTTCAGTTCATAATCCACCCCTATCCTTCCCCCTTTTTCTTCCCATCCTCCTTCCTGTCTCCCATATTCCTCCCTCTATTAGACTTCCTTTCCCTCATCTATTTATTCATATTTGATTGGTTCTTTTGACCTATGTATATAGGTGAAGCTCCCTGTGGTATATTTATGTATGCACATAACGTTATGTTTTAAGAATTCATTCTGCTTTGCCTCTCCATACCCATTCCTCCCTTCTGCCTATCACCTTCTTTCACATTACTAATCTTCCCTTTATCTTTATGGAAACATAACTATGGATTCAGAAGGACCAGTATTTTAATGTTCTTTTAAAAGTTTTTTTAAAAGAGAGAATTCACTGTGTCACTTTTAAAAGAGAAGTTGTTTCCTGTGAACAATTTATGTTTGTTCATTACTTTTCTGTTTTAGTATATCTTTCCCTGAAACATTCAAAGTTCAGAAAAGAGCTAGAAGTGGTGGTAATTGATCCTTCCCCTTCATCCTCCAGAAATATTTGACATGAGATTTTTAAAATAATATTCTGTTTTTAGTGTGATATTCTAAGTCACCAATAATGAAATAATGAAAATTTGGTATTACTGCTATTATGTTTATTGGTCTATATAACATAGTCTCAAGAAAAACTAAAAACCAACTTAACAAAAAACCTCTCTGCCTGAAAAGAGATTCTGGAAGCATCAGTAAATATAGTTTTTGTCTTTTAGTGGAAAAGATTGCTTGATGTAGTTTTAGCTATAAAACAATTGTTTTGGTGTTAAACATCTGTGTAATAGCTTTTTGTGGAATTTTTCTATTAGTAAACATGGAAGACGAGAATATAATATCAAGAATGCTATGATATCAAATTAAAATCTGAATATGATGTCTTTTGACTTATTCATGATTATATAAACCTTCATGTTTATTTCTACAACAAATCTGCAACATGCAGAAAGAAAAAAAAAGTCTTTATTATGTTCCCTTATTTATAGCCAAATTTAAATGTTAAAATACTGCATTTTCTTGTCAAGTTTCATGTTTTATAGTTCTTTCTTGCTATTAACATTAAAATATGTAAACGGAATACTTATGTATTCTGAAGCCTGTAAAAAGGTTTTTGTGGGGTACTAGTTAATCTTACTGCTGCTGTAGTCACCAGAGAAAGAGCCAAACTGTAAATACTGTATAGTTATGAAAATGTAGAAGAAAACCAGTCATTCTTGTTTTTTAAAAATACATATTCATATACTCAGCTGTTCTCTAAATGTACCTTAGGATGTCATTTTTTTCCTACCTGGTCTCTAAGTAGAAAATCTCTTGTCAGGATGTGAATTTTAGCGTATGGCAAAAATCAGGCTTATGTAACTTACTGCTTTACATCTTGAACAAATACAATCAATCCTTCCCAATTACAGAATACATAAAATCAATCCTTCCCAGTTACATCAACATATGACAACTTTTAAGAACTTGGAGTTCGTATTTCTATTCATATATTAGTGCTAAATTATTTTTTAAAGCCTATAGCCTTTAGTGAAAGTTAAGAGTCTCATTGATAGCTATTTATTTATTTATTTGGTACCAGGGATTGAACCCAGGTGCATTTAACCACCAAGCCATATCCCAGCCCTTTTTATTTTTTATTGGAAATAGGGTCTCAATTAGTTGTTTAGGGCCTTTCTAAATTGCTGTAACTGGCTTGAACTTGTGATCCTCCTGCCTCAGCCTCCCAAACTACTGGGATTATAGGCAGAGGCTACCATAGTTATTTCTTAAGTTTACATCCCCACAGATCTCTCTTTCTTATATAAAAGTATAAGCAACAGCTCTGACCAACCATCTTCTGCCCTTGCCATAAGGGTTCGCTCCTCCATGGGCCCCTCCGCTTGGGGGAGGACGCACCCATGGAGTGAGGACGTTAGGCCAAAATAACGGAGGGTGCAGGAAGGACTGCAGGAGGATGGATCCACGGATCCCAAAACCCAAGACCTCTGAGTGACACGCTCTGGTG
>NW_026000101.1:24393605-24418546 GCF_001458135.2 Marmota marmota marmota
TAAAGCCAATGTGTAAGGCGCAGTGGGGCCATAGTGAACACAAGCCTTTTTAAGTTTTTCAAGAAAACGCAGGCTTAATTTTTTGTAGACACTCTGGGTTCCTTCCTGCCTAGGGGTGAACTCCTCATCCTCTGAGTCCTGATCTTCCTCTTGCCATTCCCCCGCTTCCTCCTCTTGATCCTTCTCTGAGTCTTTGTCCTCAGCCTGGGCGGGCTTATCTATCTGACTGGTGGTGACTGGGAAGGCGAGAACAGGCCGATGGAGCGGCTTAGCCTTTGTATTAGACCACCTTGGGCCAGCTTGCCTTGACTCCGTGCCTGAGGCTAATGAGCAGAGCTCAGAGTCAAGGGATCTTAATTCTTTTAAAAGTTGGATCTGTTCCCATCTATGTTGGAGAGACTCTTGCAAGGGAGCCAGGTTAGGCAAGGGAAGTGGGGAAAAAAATATCTGAGGGGGCAGTTGGCCCCTGAAGGGCCGGAGCACAAAAGGCAGGAGGGATATAGGAGGGAGGTGGATGTGTAAGTCCTATAGGCTGTGGCAGGGTCCTGAGAGGTGGCGGGTCTTCTGAATGGTAGCAAGCTGCTTCCTTCTCCAAGGTAGCCTCCTCCCCAGGGGTCAATGTGTCTCCGGGATTTAAAACTGGATAAAGGTGGTTGGTAACCATTGGAGCCTTATTCATTAGGGTGGGATTTTGAGGGGGACCAGGAAGGTTCCCAGGGTCCTGGGGAGACTGAGAAGGGTCTATGTCTATACTAACTGAAGGGCATGCCGAGGGGGGACGAGAGGTCTTTTGCATAGCCTCTTCCCCAATCCTGACAAGTTTTAAGGTACCATTGTCAAAGGGTGAACTTTTAAGAATTTCATTAATTAAGTTCCAGTAAGAAAAGGTGGGAACAGGCACCTTTTCTGGGCCAAAGGATTCATAATAATCTTTTAAACAGTCTCCTACTCTAAGCCATCTTTTACCATCAATGGTCCCTTCAAGGGGAAACCATGGACACAATTTTCCTATGTATGAAAAGAATAATTTTAAGTCCTTTTTTGTTAACATGCGCCCCCCGTGTCTTGAGGGCCTCCTTGAGGCCTGACAAAAACAAATCATGTGACGAAACTGCTTGTCCCATGGTGGGTCACTCACCGTGCGTCATCCTGGAGGACAGCATTCCCCCTCAGTCAAAGGCTCGAGCACACATTGGGCGCCAAATGTCCCTGCCAGCAGGACACATCAACGTGGGCGGCGAACCTAGGTGGGGAGGAATGAAGGGACAAGAGACACGAGAGATGACAGCAAGACAGGAGTTCTGATCAAGCTGCAAACTTTTATTGTTCACACAGGGGTATTTATATGCTGGGGATGGGGAAGCTCTCTTATCGGCAGTTGCTGGATGTCTTCACAAGGTGAGATAACCTCAGGATGTTTCAGGAGGACAGATGGCCGCAGGATGTCTCAGTGAGATAGATGGCTGCAGGATGTCTCCCAGGCAGGATGTCTCCCAGGGGGCTGTTTCTTGTAAGTGTCAGGCTATTCTTTGAAGGAGAACTTCCTTCTAGCCTCTGACACTTGATTAGTGAAATAGTTTCAGAAAATAGAACTTTGGTTGGTTTACATTTAGAGCTTAAGGAACTATCAAATGAATGAAAACTGATGGGCACATATTAAACTTCATGAGCTTGCTTAACATACCTGCTTCCAACTAGCCCTACCTGACTAAACTTTTCTGTTTGCCATTTTTTCTTTTTCTCTTCAACCTCACTATTAACTCCTTTCCTTTGCTCTTCTGTCATTTTCCTACCTTTCACTTTCTTCCTTAACTGGTCATTGTTTGAGACAAAGATTATTTTTTAAACATTTATTTTTAGTTGTAGGTGGACATAATATCTTTATTTTATCTTTATGTGGTGCTGAGGTTTGAACCCAGTGCCTTATGTATGCTAGGTGAGCACTCTACTACTGAGCCACAACCCCACCCAAAGACTTTTTTATTTTAAGTCTTTGTTGTATTCTCAATTTATAAACTTTAAGAAAAATAAAATAAAAATAGAAGCCTGGTGTGGAAGCACATGCCTATTTCCAGTTACTTGGGAGGCTGAGGATCGCGAGTTTGAGGCCAGCCAGCCTGGGCAATTTAACAAGACCCTGTCTCAAAGTTTTAAAAGAGGCAGGGGGTTATAGCTCAGTGGTAGAGTACTTGCCTAGAATGAATGGGGCCCTGGATTGTTTAAATAAATAAATAAAATATATGTCATAAAACTTAAAGACCTATTATTTAGATTTTTAAATAAATAATTGGGAATTTTATAATTCTAGAACCAGAGAAATAGACCTCTTAATTAGATGAGATCAGTTTCAAGTACCAACATATTTTAATTTTATTACAAATGAATTTCAAAAGCATACATTTTTAAATATTTTTTAATTGTCAGTGGACCTTTATTTTATTTATATGTGGTGCTGAGAATCAAACCCAGTGCCTCACACATGCTAGGCAGGCACTCTACCACTGAGCCACAGCATACATTTTGAACTAGTGTCTTTTTGTTATAGTAAATGGTCAAGGTTTTTGGCCATGTCACTGTCACTGTCTTCTTCCCTTATATCCCAAATCATTTCAGTACATAAAGGCACTCAAATATTCTTTTCCTCCAATATTTCTCCCACAATGTGAATTTAAACAAGCAAAAGTACATGAATGTTACGTCAATTTGAGTTCAAAGAATTTTTCTTAATTGTTTGGTTTCTTGATTCCTCATTGATTCCCTCATTTCTCATTTGTAATATTGTGGGTTTATTGCAAATAATTTGGACAAAAGATAAAACTAGAGAGAAATCCTTCTCTGTGAATATAATCTTGGCTTCTCTAATATTTAAAATCATCTATTGATTCAGTTAATGGTGTGCAAACTTTTTTCACTAATCCATTTATGTGTGTGTACATATATACTCATGTTTATTTATGATAATATTGACAAGTATGAAATATAAAAGGCAAAGTACAATCTAAAGAGAGTGCATTTGCACAAATAGAAAAGCTATAAGGTTGATACCCTTAAGATCTACATATGTTCAAGATATCACAAAATTTTAATATCCTAAAATTATATGTAAACTATGGTTGCTAATTCTTAAAGCTCAGAGAATGTTGGAGGTGTGATAGAGTGCTGGGAGATATGCAGAGGAAGCACATTCAACAGGAAGAAATAACATCCAAAATGTATGATTAGCTGGTTGTTGGAGACTGTTCAGTGCAGGGGGAAACATCACACACTGAGGAGTTTTTGTTTATCACTACACTGTGAAAATTGATGTTTCTAATGATGAATCTGCAAGAAATGCGATTTACGTGCAATTGTGTGTAAATAAGTTTTACTGTAAAAATAAAATATTTAGGTATGAGAAAACTTTATGTGGGCAGATACTTTTCTCAATTTACTAGATAAATGAGGTATCATTTTGAGGAAAGTATTTGAAAACATGATTATATGCACTTACACTTGCTTTGAGGCCTGGTTGCAATCACACTCTTAAAGTTGGAAATTATGTGGTTTTTGTTCATTGAAACAATAGAATAAAGGAAATGAACTTGTGTACTCTGTGATAGATGGCCACTTATTGTCTCTTAAAGCATAAAATATGTTCATCACTGAAAGCTGAAATTAGTCCCCAAACTAGTGTGTTTTGTAAGACACTTTTTATAAACTCAGTGAAGAACACAATTAGGGATAAAGGCTTTAATGCTTGGGGGGAATAGGTGGAACATTTAGTTAACATACATTGTTTAACATCACTCTAGACATTCTGTTTCTATGCAGTAGTTGCCATTATATATCTAGTACTTCATATAAATAAGATTTTTTTTTTTAATGATTGACTGTAACCGAATAATGCAAACCCTTTGGTGGCATAGTCAAAGTGAAATACACTTTGCACATAACAGATATGGGTATGGACACCGAAGAGGAGTTCATTCAAAACCTTCAACACTACAGTTAAGAAATCACACTTTTTTTAAGCCATAAGTTTGCTTCTTCACGATTCAATGCAGTATTGCTATGAACACTTTTCTGAGTGCCTTGTTATTAATTTTTGGGTTTGTATTATCCTGCAAGGAGAGGTCCCAAATTATACTTTCACAATTGTTCCTGTAAACATTTAAATCTAAGTTGTCAAAGCAATGAGTCTATCCTTTGTTGCAGATTTGTAATAACACCTCAATAAAATAATAAAAACACAATAAACTTAAAATGTTCTTTTAATGTTTTAAATTGTGTCATTTCTCTTTTTTTAAAGGATGAGGTGGAGGAGAAAAGAGAACGTCAGACTTTTTTTATTTAATTGAACTAACAGCATGTGCTGATAAGTAATAAATAACAGCGATTCAGAGTGACTAAATAAATTGGTTTCCACAAGCAATGATTCATCTTCTGTCTTTCATTGCCATCAGGCTAAGAGACAGCTTCTTTCTGTCAGCTTATAGGAAAGATATTTGAGAATATAACAATCTTGTTTCTATTCTTGCTCTAGTAAATTCTATAGTAGTTCACTTTAAAATATTTAGATATAATTAAATCTGGTTGTTCATTTACTTAAAGATTTTGTGAATTTATAACTGTTCAATCTGATGTTCCCATTTTTTCCTTTGACTCCTGAGTTATTTAGAAGTGTGTTATGCTAGTAATGCTCCTTAATGTATTTCTATAATTTTTACAATTTTATTGATATTCATATACTATAATGTTCACCCTTTAAAATTGTACAGTTCATTGGTTTTTACAGAGTTAGGTATCTGACAACACCATCTAAATCTACAACATTTTTATCACCCTAAAAAGATACTTTATGCCCATTCACAGTTACTCTCCACATCTGCCTTCCCCCAAGCCCCTTGCATCCACTAAGGTATTTTTTGTCTCTAGGATTTGCCTACACTGCTCATATAAATTAAATATGATAGGTGACTTTTTGTGTCTGACGTTATTTTCAAGGTTCATCCATGTTGTCAAACATATAAATACTTCATTTTATTGTCAATTAATGTTCCATTTACAGATTTTACTACATTTTTTGTTTATCCTTTCATTTGTTGGTTGACTTCTGTGTTGTTTCCACCACTTTCTGGCTCTTATAAAAATGCTTCTGCGAACATTCATGTGCAAGTTTATGTGTAAAAACATGTTCTCACTCTTTTAAGAATTTACCTAGAGTAGAATTACTGGGTCACATGGTAATTATGTTTGACTGCTTGAAGAACTGAAAAACTGGTTGGTGCTGGATTATTTTTATCCACACAAATAGTCTTGAAACCTCCTTACCGAGATACAGTTAAATTACTTGAGGGATCTCAAGTTCTCTTTTCACATTGCTCTTTGATTAGTGCTACACTGCCCTGAGAATTCTCAGTGCCTCTAGTCCTTTCTTCATTTTCTCAATTTAGAAAGTGATCTGTGCCCTGCCTGGGTTCCCCTGCCTTGCTATGGCCTGGAACTCTCTCAGAACAGCAGTAACACTTACCTCATTTGTTCTCTGCCTGACAAGACTCACTATCTTTTGTTATACAGTGTCCATTGTTGTCAGGATTTGCTCCACACACTCTGTTCTCTGGTTGTTTCAAGTGGACAAGTCATTCCTGTTAGTGTTGCTCCACTTTGACCAAACGTGGAGCTACTTTCATTTTTTTTTTTTAACCCCCAGTACTAGGGATTGAACTCAGATGCTCTACCGCTGAGCTGCATCCCCAGCTCTTTTTATTTTTTACTTTGAAACAGGGTCTTGCTAAGTCATCCAGGCTGGTCTCAAACTTGTGATCCTCCTGCCTTAACCTCCCAAATAAGCTGGGATTATAGTTATTCACCACCACACCTGGCCTCACCTTAATGGGTATATTTACTGGATATGAAATTCTGGGTTGCCTTTTTTTTCCACTCAGTACTTAAAAGGTGTTCTACTGTCTTCTGTCCTCCATAGTTTCTAATAAGACCATGGTATTTTAATTGTTCCCTTTTTAATTATGTGCCATTTTTCTTTGGCTGCCATCATAAATTTTGCTTTATTTTTCCTTTCCTCATCTGAAACTAGAGTTACTTATATATTAGGCCTTTTAATATTGTCATAAAAATCCTTGAGGCTTTTTAAAAATAAATTTTCTCTCTTATTCAGATTGGATAGTTCCCTGCACTATCTTCAAGCTCATTGATTCATCTCAATTTTATTTCAGTTCTGCTATTAAGCCCATAGTGACTTTTAAAGTTTTTTACATTGTGTTTTTCAATTATAAAAATCTCCATTTGGTTCTTTTTTATATTTCCTCTGTCTTTGCTGAAATATCTATCTCTTCATTCATCCAGACGTTATTTTTCTTTACTTCATTGAGCATAGTCATAATAGCTGCTTTAATGTCTTTGTCTGATAATTTCAATATGCAGGTTATCTTTGTTTGCCCTTTGTAGATTGTCTTTAAAATGAAGACAAATTAATGTATATTGAACAGATTTGTTACTATCATCTCAATTAAGAAATACAATATAGTTAGCACTCCAGAAACTCTGGGAGTTTTTTGGGTTTGATTTTTTTTCTTTGTTTGCAGTGCTAATTTGGTTTATTTTTCAAGAATTAGAAAAATTATCTTTATAGGATAAGGGAGATAACTGATTAATCACATTTCTGAAAGAGAGAAGAAATACTAAGGTATTTGTGTTAGTCATCAGAGCTTTGTAAATCAAAATCTTGATGAAATACCACTGAACTACCATCAGAATAGCTAACATTTAAAACTTGACTACTCATGCACTGCTTGTGGGAGTATAATGGGTACACTATGTAGGAAAATAATATATCAATATCTTCTAAAGGTGAACAAACTTATAACCTATGGCCTAACAATTTGACTCCTAAGTATGTATCTGTTGGAAATGTTTATATATTATACTGAAAGAGGTAAAAATGTTCACAGTAAAGGCATTTTTAAAGCCAAGATTTAAAAAACTACCGAATGTCCCATCAGTAGGCTAGTGAGCAATTCACCTGTCATCTGTTCATGGAATGGGAGGTTATGTAGCAGTTAGTATGAACAAACTGCTACAACATGCAGGACGGAAGATTTACAACTGTGATGTTGAAGGAAACCAGATGTGGAAAGGGTCATGAAGAGTGAGGGTTACATGGATATGTTCTCTTTGCCAAAACCCATCAATATTATGATTCATGGACTTTTCTATGTTATACTTTAAAGGAAGCTAACTTTTTGCTAAAAAAAAAAAAAAGAAAACCCTCCCTACCGTATGTTTGTCTTGTTCTTTTAGCAAGATCTAGCAATTTAGCTACATTCTCAGCTTCTCAAAATACATTTTTTCCTATATCTATATTTGGGAGGATATCAGATTTCTTATGATTGGAATCATTGAATGCTGAGTTTAGTTTCCCGGGGCATAATCTATAACCGTCCTAGAGGCACCATGTATCTCTGAGTTCCATTTCCATGTTGGAGTTATTTTAAGATGTTATTTATATGTTGTGTAAGCAGTCCTCTTCCAGAATCTTTTACATGCAGATAGTTGAAGTTTTCAAGAGAAAGTTGAGAATTATAATACTGTATATTTTTATAGTAATAATATTCTTTAAAGCCACCAAAGAATTTAGAAATGGAATTACTGTGTAAGATTTGTGGGACCTTTTAAACTCATAGAAAAGACTTGGACTCAATTACTTCAAGAAATAGGCTATATTTATTTTCTATTTCTGTGTAACTATCCCAAAACTTTTTTTCTTTTCTTTTTTTTTTCTTTTTTGTACTTTTGGAATTAGGGATTGAATCCAGGGGCTCTCTACCACTGAGCTACATCCCCCCTATCTCATCCCTGGATTTTTATTTTTATTTTTTGTTTTACATTTTGAGACAGTTCTCAATAAGTTGCTAAGGTGATTCTCCTGTCTCACCTCCCCCAGTTGCTGGAATTTCAGGCATGCCCCACCATACCAGGTTTCTATTCCAAAACTTTGTAGCTTAAAACCACCCAAACATTTATTAATCTCATAAATTCTGTGGATCAAGAATTTAGTTACAGCTCAACTGGCTTCTCTGGAGCAGTATCTCTTACAAGGACAAAATCAAGATGTCATCTGGGGTCACACCTTATTTGATGACTAGACTTGAGAGAGAACCCACTTCCAAGCTCACTCAAGTGATTTTTGGTAGGATTCCATTCTGAAGACCTCAGTTTCTCACTGACCATATGTTAAAGACCTTCCTTGGTTCCTTGCCACATTTTCCTCTGCACAGCAATTTATAACATGACATCTGTCTCCCAAGCAAGAGAGTAAGAAAGGGTAAACAACATGAGAGCCTAAGTGTTTCATTCTAAACATTAAAAGTGACTTACTAGGTCCAGCCATAGGGAATTACAAAGTAGGGAATTACAAAGTAGGGAATTACACAAGGACGTGAGCAGCAAGAGAAGGAGTTACCTGGTGTTGTGGCACACACCTATAATCCCAGCTTCTCCTCTGGAGTCTGAGGCAGGAGGATCACAAGTTCAAGGCTAGCCTGGGCAATTTAGTGAGAGACTGTCTCAAAATACAGTCTAAAGCCCGGCACAGTGGCTGGGGAGGCTGAGGCAGGAGAATCGCAAATTCAAAGCCAGCCTCAGCAATTTAGTGAGGTGCTAAGCAACTCAGTCAGACACTGTCTCTAAATAAAATATAAAGTAGGGCTGGGTATGTGGCTCAGTGGTTGAGTGCCCCTGAGTTCAGTCCCCAGTACCACCTCAAAAAAAATTAAAGAAAAAGGGGTGGAGCTATAACTCAGTGGTAGAGTGCTTTGGGTTCATTTCCCAGTATTAGAAGAGTCGTTGGGAGCCACCTTAGAAGCTATCACACTGGGCTTTTTCTATGAGTAGCCAGGATGGCAGGATGGGGTTAGAGTACACAGCAGTTTGTCTTCAGTGAAGATTTTCCTTAAGTTGATTTGTTCTGACATTTGTTCTTTAAGGTGTTTGTCTAATCTTAATTAATTTGGACCAAAACATAATCTCTTCACATCTTAAACCTTTTCTCTGCACTTCCATTTACCCTATTTTTTTCTCTATTCCCTGTCCTATGTAGCAAAGAACTGTCTTCCTATTTTGTAAGATACATTGTCCTAATTCTAAAGGTATATTCTTGCTTTTTGAAGAAGTAAGAAGTAAAATGTTAATTCACTTATCCATGTTCTGTTCTCAGGCAAGAGGGTGTTTGCCTATGTAAGTGTTGGTTGGTAGAAACTCTCAGCTGGGATTTTTTTTTTGTGCCACCCACGTTTCGTTTAGCAGTGGGAGTTTTGATTTAGGTCATCATATTTTCCTTTTAACTACATCCTTCAAAGGAGATAATTGATGCCACTAGTAAATTTTAAAAAATCTCTTTAAGGCCTTCTTTACTTGCAATAAAATACTGTATTATCATCTGTTTTTCTTAATGTTGTACGTAATGAATTTTAAAAAGACTTGAAATGATGGTAGCTTTCGGTCCTTATTAAACAACAAAGAAAAATTATTGGGGAATAAATGTACAGTTCTATGAATAACTGTTTTTGGGTTGTAAAATCACATTTATTTATGTAATGTTTAAATAATACCAAGACAGATGGTTAATAATTCCAATCTGCAACCATAAATGTAAAATAAGTTTATTTAAAATCTTTTTTAAAATCAGATGGACATGTGGGGAATTAATCTTTTGCTCTTTCCATGGAGAACAAATTTAAAATAATATACAAATATTTAGAAAGAGTTTCTCAGTCATGGAGCATTTCTCATTTTGCTTCTCATTGGTACCTCTCTTATTGTTGGAAATGCTGAAGTTTTGAAATTCTCCTTTTCTGTAGTGGGTGGTCCTCCCTTTTACTGAAGAATGGATTTTGTGGCCACTGAGTCAGCAGTTACTTTAACTTTAACTGAAAGAGATGAAGTTTCTAAGAGTTTATTACATATGTTTCTTGCCACTGAGTGAACAAGAAAAATGCATACCCACCAGTGCTGACTGGTTGGTAATTTCTGAAACACGATGCCACAGCTCCTCATAAATAACAGAGTAACAGAATCATGAAGAATTTGGCAGAGATCAATCTCTAGATGGATGAGTTAGTCTATAAGCAAATAGCTGCTCGACTCCCTTTGACTTTTAAGAATGCTCTATGTATTTTCTAACCTAAGGTCTTGGATTTCAGTGAATCTCAAGAGATCACAAAATTTTTACAGACTAACAAAGACCAACAGCTCAACATTGGTGTGTGGTGGTACATTGTATTTTAAGTGGGAAACAGGTGGGCCACACATGCTACTTCCAGGGACTCTAATCCTTACCTTGCTATCATGGAGATTTGCCAGGACTGTTGAGTGAGCTGAATTTAACACTGGTGTCATGGGATGAGAAAGCAGTATAAATTTCATCAATGATCTGTGAAACTCTGCCAATAAAACATTTGGTGGCCTAGTTGTTTTATTTTATTTGTGGCATATTTATAAGACTGCATTAGCAATGTCACACACACACACACACACACACACACGAGAGAGAGTCAATTAACTTAGATCAAAGCATAAGCTTGGAGCTAAAGATATTTTCATTTCTTGCTACTTTTCTCCAATAAATGTGCAAAGAGACTAAAAACTTACAGCAGTTTGATAGATATATTATTTAATACTTCTTGTTGTTCTCATTGGAACCTGCCAGCATTCCCGTCTCTATGAATGAGCAAGATGATCTAAAAGCAAGTGAATATAATTTGAACTTTCAACTGTGATATAAACCCAAACAGTTCCTGATAGCATCCATCTCCGCGGACAAGGAATAAGGTAGCAGGAGATGCCTAGAAATGGTCTATGAGGTATCAACAGACTTTTGGCAGGTGTCAGCATGGTGGTTAGAAGTTTGAAAAGAAGCTGGACATGGCGGTTTATGCTGATAATCCCAGCTTCTCTGGAGGCTGAGAGAGGAAGATCACAAGTTTGAGGCCATCCTGGGCAATTGAGTAAGACCCTGACTCTAAACAACAACAACAACAGAATGCTGTAGCTGTAGCTTAGTGGTGGAGTGCTTTGCCTAACCTAGCATGTGTGGGATGTGTGAGGCCCTGTGTTCAAAAGAGTTAAAAAAATTATGTGGTATTTTTAATAGTCTTTATATTGTGTTTGCCTCACAGTAATGCTGTTAGGCACAGGAAGATCTGATCTTTTAGGTACTGAATGGAGTGTGCCTGGCTAAGAGATTTGTGCCTCTGTTGGTTGGGATATGCAACGGAGTGTCTTCACCACCTTGTGAAGGGGCACACTGAGGCTTAGAAGAGTAGGAGTTGTTCCAAGTCCCTGCTGTGAAATCACAGGATGAGAGGGCTTTTCTATTCTGAACACCTGATTCCTAATCCCAAATATTCCTAACAGAAAATTCTAGGTAGAATAATATGAAATATAGGAATCTTAATAAATTGTGTGTGGCAGGGGCAAACTTGTATTACAATGAGCATAATCTCCAAACCTAAAAATAGCATGAGAGAACTAATGCACCAGTGGTCATGTTAGCAATCGTGGAAGGAGGTAGCAATATTTTGTTTGTTGATGTTAACCAATAATTCTCTACTGTAGCAACAAGGCAAATGAGAATTTGCCTAAGATGTTTTAATAGTCAAGTGCTAGAGACTTATTTATTAATTGATTTTTGTGAGAGGAAAAAGCAATATTCAGTTTGGCACGTTCACTTGAAGAACTCTTGAGAATCCAAAGTAGAGCAGTTCAGGGAGCAGAAAGTATTGGGAGCAAAGATTTAGTAAATTAATCTGTTTCTATGTCTCCCCCCACCCACACACAAACTTTTCTTGAGGCTCTATAAGAGGAGCAGGTTTTTTTTAGGTACTAGAACAAGCAAAGGCTTAGATTATACCAGCAGGCATTTAAAATAAGCACTTTATATATGTCAAAGTTACTCCTGTCCATAATGCCAGATGAAAGACTTTCCCAGTAACTTTTCCCCTTACTTGTTTAAAAAGAGTTTATAGTAGTATGGTAGGTTTGTGGATCCATCTGGCTTCCAATCTTGTTCTTCCACTGCAATCTATAGTGAATATGGACAAAATTACTTACAATTGCCTATTCTTAGTTTTCCTAACTGTAAACTAGGGTTAACAATACCTGGAAGAGTTGCCATGAGATCTAAATGGGATAACATGAATAGTGCTTGGTATGTTGGGGCTAAATGCAAGCAGTCTCTTGCTGTCTTTTTGGAAGGTTTGAACTAGATGAAAAGAAATGAACAATATCATTCATTGATGAACTTATATTCACTGACATTATGAGAGGATCTTTTAAGGACTAACAGAACTGCTCAGTCAATCTCTGATTCTAGAAATCTGCATTTCTAGGATAATTTTGATGCCCAACTAAGTTTTAGATCACTGAGCTACATAAATGCTTGGAATTCTATTTTATTATTTCCCATCACCATTTTGAAATCAATTTAGTTAGATAGCTCATATTAAACAGTGTTAGAGTCATCTATACTTAGCTTAAAAATATTTTCAGTCATGGGCTTGGTTTTGGAGGACAATTTGTATTGCTTTTACCAAATTTCACTTCCCTAGCACTAATACAGCCTGATTTATGTGATAAAATTCATTCCACAAATATTTATCACATACTGTATGCCAGACACAGAGCTAGTTGCTTCTAATCAGTTAAAAAAAAAAAAAAGCAAACCCCTGATTTTGTGGAGCTTAGTAAATTTGAGCTTGTTGGGTGTTTTAGCCTTTGCTGCAATTATAATTTTAAGTGTAATAAGTGACCAAACAGACTGGGTGCAGTGGTACACTCCTGCAGTCTGGTACTAGAGAGACTGAGGCAGGAGGATTACAACTTCAAGGCCAATCTCAGCAACTCTGTGATATCCTGTCTCAAAAATTAAAAGGGCTGGGGATGTAGCTCAGTGGTAGAGTACCCCTGAGTTCAATCCCCTGTGCCACAGAATACAAAATAGATAGATAGATAGATAGATAGATAACCAAACAGAAAGTTTGCTAGCATACATAGTTACAATTTGTTTTTATTATTTATAACATTTTATTATTGAAAGTTTCCAAATACATAGAACAATTGTCAGGATTTTACAGTGAATATCAACATACCAGCAGCTAGATTCATTCAGTAACATTGTATTATACTTGCTTTATTACATTTATTTCCATTCATTAACCAATTTTATTGTTTGTGATGTATTACAAAGTAAATTGAAGATACTAGCATACTTCACCTAAATACTTCAGATACAGAGTTTAATATTTGTTAACATTTTTTTCTAATTTTTTTTGTAGATGTAGATGGATAGTATGCCTTTATTATATTTATTTTTGTATGTAGTGCTAAGGATCGAACCCAGTGCCTCACACATGCTAGGCAAGTGCTCTTCCACTGAGCCACAACCCCAGCCCTGTTAATATTTTTTGATGTAAAGTTTACATTAAAATGTACATTTTAAAAATATATGAGTTCACAGAAATTTTGCAAAAACACATGTATCAAGATGTAGAACACGGAATGTTTTCTGATTTTGCTTCCCAGTGAATCTATCCCCCAAACCACAGATGCAATCCTGTTTGAGTTTTTTACTCAATAATTTTGATATTCTAATATCATGTAAATGAATTCATGCCATGTTTGCTTGTGTAAGATGACTTTTACTCTGCGTACTATTTGTGGATTTATCCATGCTGTCTCATGTATCAGTAACTTGTTCTTTTGTGTTGCTGGTTTCATTGCTTACCATAGTTTTCCTGTTCTTCTCTTGATGGACACTGAGGTTGTTTGTAGTTTTGGCTATTTGAGGAAAGTGGCAGTGGGAATTCTTGCATAAGTCTTTTGTGAACATATTTTCATTTATAGTAAATAAATAGCTGCTTGTAGAACTGTCCTTACAACTTTTAGAAGAAACTGCCAAACCTTTTCCCAGCACACTTGTGTCATTTATCTTCCCATTGACAGTGTTGCTCTGGGTGCTCCATCCCTCACCCACATTTGATAGTTGCTGTTTCTGTATCCATTTGATCAATATGTAGTGGCATCATCTTGTGGTTTTAATTTGTGTTTACTTGATAATGCATGTTGCTGAGCACTTTTTCATGTGCTTATTGGCCACGTGTACATATATGTTTTTGACTCCATAAGTTCTTTGCCCATTTATAATTGGGTGGTTTATCTTTCTGTTGTCACAGTTAGTTCTATATCCTAGATACCAGTCAGTTGTCAGTTATATTTTGCCAATCTTTCCTCCAAGTCTAATCAGTTGTCAATTATATTTTGCCAATGTTTTCCCCAAGTCTATATCTTGCTTCTTTATTTTCTTAATTGAGTCTCTTGATGAGTAGAAACTTTAAATTCGATAAGGTTTAATTTAAAGATCCTTTTTTCTTTCCCTGTATGATTATTGTCTTCTGTGACCTGGGAACATATGTTAGGTATTCATTTTCTATTTTATTTCCATTTTCACTATTTTTTAAAATTGATGTTATTATTTTTTTAAATACATGACAACAATGGAATGCATTACAATCCTTATTACACATATAGAGCACAATTTTTTATATATCTCTGTATATAAAGTATGTTCACGTCATTTTATGCCATTATACATGTACTTTTTTGCATTACAATTCTTAATACACATATATACCACAATTTTTCATATCTCTGTTTGTATATAAGGTATATTGACACCCAATTCAAGTCTTCATACATGTACTTTGTATAATGATGACCTTCACATTCCACCATCCTTGCTAATCCCCTTTTTATTTTCACTAATTTTTGAGACTAAGTCTTATGGACAATATCAAATAAAATCCAGTTAAATTACTTTTACATATGAACAAATAAGTGAAATTTAATCAGTTTATGAGAATCCTATTAGAATATTTTTCCTGACAAAATGTGCAAATATGGAATTATTGAAAATCTCACCATGTTTCGTAATTAAGGTTTGTTTTCAATCATATAATTTAAGAATGATAAAGGTTCCTGTGATAAAAGAGCAACCTTGACTCAAAGAGGTGTTTTAACATACATTGGTTCAGGTACCAGGAAAGGCACTGTTCTGTGCATTTGGGTATAATGGCAAATGTTGGGCAAGAATAGCAGCACCCATGTCCTTTGAGTCAGTCTCCTTGCGCCAGGGTCCCCAGGAGGAAAGTGAGAGTAGAAACCGTGTCCTCCTTGGTTATCTTATTCTTCATGTTCCCAGTTGACCTCACACTGGTTCTCCTAAGTTTCACACCTTCAATTCTGATAGAAGATGACCATGGCTGCATTCCTTCAAGCAAAGTTGTCACTTGTGTTCCTTTATGAGGTTTGGACCCCAGCTGCTGTGTCAATCTGACACACTGATGAATGAACAGGCCATCTGATATTCTGTCCAATGGAGGGCATTGGCTCATTTAAACACTCACCTAACATTTGCTCTGAAAATGGATTTTCTGAAACTTTCCACTTAAATAACTGTGGATTAACTTTCAGCGAGGCCAGCATAGTGGAAGCTAAGCAGAGCGTATAAGCCCAGACTGTTGGGCCACTGCACATTGTCACAGTTCTGCCTTAATTCACTGCATATTGCTTCCTTTGAAATTTGCAACCAGATTCTAAATTATTCACCTTTTAACATCAGGAAATGTTGAAAACATTTGGCCATTTGTTCACCTTGTTTGAACAGTACATCCAGGTAGGGTAAGAATATATTTGCCAAAGCAAAGAATACGCCTCTAAAAGATTAGACTGGTAAGTTCAAAATGGTCTCCGTTGTAGCTTAGACAAGGCATAGAATGTTAATGATCGTATTTTTATGCAGTCCTACTAGTGATAGCATTCCATGTTGTAATGTCTCCCCCAAAAGATTTTTTTTATGAACTTAAAAAAGTTTCTAATATAAAGGTTATATTATTGCCAAATGCTAGTTTGAAAGAACCAAATAGGATTTTGAAGATTACCCATCTTTGACAATGCCTTAAATTTTTATCTCCTTATCCATTCCTCATTGCTTTCTTTCTCAAGACATTATGGTTTATTGTGTCTCCACTAGGTACCTTGCATGTGATTTACGCAGTGAATGGCCCTGCTTTTGGAGCAAGTTAATGATATAATATCCCCATTTATATTCAGAGCAGTCAACACTTCCTAGCTCTCAGAATAATAAAAGCACCTGCATTTAATATACATGGAAGAATGGGAAGGAAAATAGCAGATAAGGCACAATCAGGTAAGTGTAATCAGATAAAATATCACAATATTATAGTAGATCAGCATCTGGTAATGACTTGAATTTTGAAAGACTGACAAACAGCGTGGCCTAAAGCAGCCAGGCGTACCTCATTCAGAGCAACTCTTCCCAGAGCTGATTGCTCCTCTCATGTGTTTTCTGGCAGATTAAGCAGGTAGAGTTTCTTATTTTAACTCTTCTAGAACTACACTGTGCCATTGGAAAAACACTGGCAATGTTCCTTTTAAGCCCATCCTGGAAACAAAAACAAATGACATGTCTAAAAGTAAACCTTGTACTTGCAGCAGTTATCTCAAATTGATCCAAATCAATTTTATTAAAAAGCAAATTTTACAGTACTAGGCAGAGCTTTCATTTATATCTTTGTACTTGCCTGCACGGTATGGACATTTTATTCTTTTTTTTTTTTTAATAGCAGGGGAAAACTGTTAGGTTATTAGAAACTGATTGCCCTCTGAGAGCATCTTTACTTTCGACCATTGGCAGCTGGTAAACCTAGCTGTGTATTTTCAGCTTTGCATGAGTCCTAATGTACAGAACCATATGGAGACAAGTAGAAAGCTTCAAATTTGCCAAAGTAAGAACTGCACAAACCCAGTTTGTAGATGAAATTTAGCAGTTTTCTTTCTTTTAAGTTACTCTTTGTTGGAAGCCAGTGACCTCTTCATTTAATTCATTTCAGCTTACCAGGTGCTGGGGAGGATCGAATGTGCAAGTTGCAAGAAGTGAAGCAGGCCCAGGTGCAGAAGGGCTGTAGTACACATACAGCCAGCTGACAGTCTGCCCCAGCATTGGCATCCCCAACCACAGGAGGGCCCAGCTCCTTCGTGGAGGGATCAGAAAGCACTGGATCTTATCTGCTATAATCGGAACAGGATGTTTTATGCCGAAAATTGAACTGATAGCTCTATCTACTGAGAAGGCTTTTGTTCACTCTCTTGTTCCTCAAATTGTATGCTGTTTTGTTTTGTTTTAAGGGTGGCAGCCCTTGGCTTTGGCCAACCAGTGTTAAATGAACTTCCACAAATATGATTATGAATGAAATGAAATAACTGTCCATTGCATTTGGAAATACTCTGTTTCTGTGGAAATGGCTTTTCTCAAAGTACCTTATTCTCTCCATCTGCCTTAACTTAAACTGCCATAACAAAATGCTATAGACCAGGTGGCTTA
This sequence comes from Marmota marmota marmota, assembly GCF_001458135.2. Lineage (NCBI taxonomy): Eukaryota > Metazoa > Chordata > Mammalia > Rodentia > Sciuridae > Marmota > Marmota marmota. The sequence goes on from NW_026000101.1 coordinate 24,411,058, forward strand.
AATGACAGAAACTTATTTTCTTACAGTTCTGGAGGCTGAAATCTGAGATCAGAGTGACAGCATGGTGGGATTCTGGTGACAGCCTTATTCCTGTCTTAGAGACAATGTTCATTTCACTGTGTGCTCACATGACTTCTTCTTTGGGTATGTAAGTGCAGAGACAGAGCAAACCAACACTTTGATGTCCCTGTATTAACCCCATCATGAGGGTCCCACCATGTTGACCTTATCTAAATCTAATTACTTCTGAAAGGTCCCATCTCCAAATGCCACATTAGCAGTTATGACTTCAACAAATAAATTTGTGTGGTGGGGAATGTTTACAATTTAGTCCATAGTATCACCCAATTGTTTTATCATAGCAAAGTTAATAAGGTTGGGACAAAGAGAACTGTCTTCAAAATGTTGACAAGACAGCCTTGGCAACTGAGCCAGACCTTGTCTCAAAAAAAAAAAAAAAAAAAAAGGTGTGGGGGGTTGCTGGGGATATAACTCAGTGATAGGGTGCTCCTGGGTCAATCACTGGTACTAAAAAAATCAAAATAAAAATATTTTAAAAAGTATTGACATGAAGAGTATTAGAATATTAGTAGTTCAGTCCTGTGTTAGAGAGCTTTGAGTTGTTGTGACCAATATGCCAAACAAGAACAACTTAGCGAAGGAAAAATTAATTTTGGTTCATGGAGGTTCAGCTCATGGTTAGCAGCTTCATAGCTCTGGGCCCAAGGTGAAGCAGCCCATCATAGTGGAAAGGTGAAACTGAGGAAAACTGCTTATTTCAGAAAGCAGAAAGAACTTGAGTACAAGGATCCAAGGGCACATCCCCAGTGACTTCCTCCAGCCATGCCTACCACCCATTGATGCATTCAAATTATTACTCTCATATGGATTAATCCTCTGTTTAAATTACAGCTATCATAATTTGATAATTTTACCTCTGAACATTCCTGCATTATTTCACACATGAGCTTTCCGGGGGACACCTCACATGCAAACTATAACAGATCCATAATGGAGCAAATATCAGTTGATTGAGAGTGTTGATAGCCATGTGCTTTGTCCTTTCTCACCCATGCCCACACCCACACCCATACTCATGTAGCCCTACTGTACCTACTGTAGGTTTATATAGGATGGGGTCAATCACAGAAAATGTCTGTGGCAGAAATTAAATGGAAAAATAACAACTTTCAGGATGCTTGTAGTGTCAGCAGTCTCTTGTGTTTTCTATCCTTGCAGTAACATAGACTAATCACTGATTTCAGAATGATAAATTAACCTACAGGGAGCAAATTCATTACCTAGGAAATTTTCAGTAATATACTGAATACCAAGGTTGGAAAAGAACTGATTTTCAGAAGATTTCTAATAACACAAGTTGAAAGCACAAAGGAGTTTGTGGAGAATCATGGGTTAATTACAACACCCTGTTTCCCAAGCATTTCATCTTGTATAATGTTTGCTTTTGGAAGATGGACTGAGATTTACGTTTTACAGTTGAAATACTGAGCTTCTTCAAGGTCATGAGATAAGATTGAGATTATCAATTTGAGCATGAATTGCACAATATTGAAAGTTGAAAATGCTTCCCCCAATAGCTTTTTGTTTTATTTTTGCATTTTTGTTGTAGCCTATAAGGAACAATCAAAGAAGCCTGTTGTTATTATTTTAACTTGTCATTTTGTGAGTCTGGGCTATGAAGAGCAATGCTGGCCATGTTAGAAAGAGATGTATCACTCTCTGATTTATGATAGGCAGCTTAGATAAAGCATGATCCAAGTTATTTTAACTTCTAAATTGAAAACCTTTTTTCTGCTTGAAGCCACATTAAGAAGTATTTCATAAATAGTGATGGCGATGATGCAATCAGCCAGGTTTTTTTCTGGTTCTGCCTGAATTCCTCACCCTTTCATCAGATCCCTTTTCTTGTGGGACTATGATACTATAGTCAGGAGTAACAGAACTATCTGAAGTGTGGCCTGAGCTTCCATTCATCCTGAGTTTTTAGTTATAGATGTACTATCTGTAGATGGGGGTGAAGCATAAATCTTTCTAACTTAAGGCTGTGGCATATACATTTGCCATCACCATCCTATTTTGGATATATGAGGTTCTGGTTTCTTAGAAATGTTAGTGGGGAAAAAATTCAGAACAATAGAAGGATTGGGGAGAACTATAGATGTGAGGACTCTCGCAGTTAAAGACAATAAGAATCATCATCCTGATAGAATCTGTGATTACTTCCCAAAGCAGCAAATGTTGTTCTTTTCCTCTGTATATAATTTGTGTGGAAGATTTTAGGTGACTAAAACAACAACAAAACTGAAAACAAAAACAATATTTCTTAGTTACCTTTTCAATTATATTTTGAGTCCTTTACTCTCACCAAAGGAAATACCCAAGTCCACCTTTGTTGAATGCATACCCCAAAATAAACTTGGTACATGTGAAGCTTCTGGAATTAGAAAAAAATTCAATCTTTTGGTGCACCAGTTTTTGCTGTTCATTGGGGGTCATTTCACTTTTTGCTTTAGCTTTCTCATTTTAAAAGTAGGAGTTTCTCATGCCATGCGACATGTCTTGATTTTTGCTTTGAAAGATAGTCCAGTTCTCTCTGTAATAACTGAATCGGGGTTTCTAATGTTCATTACCACCAGAAAGTTGCTAACCTCCAAAAAGCTTGGAGAGAGGCCGTGGTATCAAAGCTCACTTGTGAAACCATCAGGGAAGCCCTTCCGAAGTCTGCAGATTGTGAATGTTGCCTGTATATGGCAGGTGTCTCTGGCCTGGAATCTGGTGGCTGAGAAGTTAGCCTTGGGCCAGGCTAAATCTAGAAGGAAAAAAAAAAAAAGATAAAAAATTCATTAAAAATAAAATGAATATATTATTTTATGCCAGTTTTAATACTTTACCCACTTCTTAGCTTAATTCTAGATATCAGAAAATTTTGTCATGATGTGATGGGCACATAAATTGTTCAATATTTCTGTAAAAACATTATAAAAATACATAAGTAGATTTCCAAGGTACTTTGTTGGAGATGAGAAATTATTAAGTATCAAAAATAATTAGTGGAGAAAAATCATCTTAAAATATAGTAACTTTGCTGAATAATGAGTGTTACAATTAACATATTCTACAAATCTATCAATACTGTGGCTTCACATGTCCTTGTTCATCTCCAAAATTAATAATGACAGACACCAAGACCCTATTAATATTTTAATAATCTAATAGGCACAGGCAAGCATGTAGCAGAGAAGAATGTCAATCAGTGGCCAGAGCTATTGAGACATCTCAGGAGACTTCCAGGTGGGTGAGCTAAGTCCTCATAATTCTTTTCTTCATTCTTCCTGGGTTCATTTTCCTAGCATCATCCAGTTTCAGCAGCTATTCTAATTTTGAGCAGAAGAATGATGTGCTTATAAAAGACAAAACTGTGGGCTAGGGCTATAGCTCAGTGACAGAGCTGCTTGCCTAGCATATGTTAAGCACCAGGTTTGATCCTCAGCACCACATAAAAATAAACAAATAAAATAAAGGTTTTCTGCCCATCTACAACTACAAAAAAAAATTTAAAAAAAGACAAATCTCACAAGAATATTAAGGATTCTTTATGTCCACTGTATATTTTAAGGAATACTAATGTTCATGTCAGTTTGTATCTTTAAATGCTGTCATCTGGAAAATAATAGGAGCTTTTATAAATAATATGTATTTGGGAGTTTGAAGAAATAGATTTTCTCTGATTTTAGCATGAGCAGTCTCCTTGCTCTAATCATTTCCAAATTCATCTTCACTACAAATTATGTAACATGTATAGACTACTATGGATTCTAGAAAGAATAAAACTCAAATGAAAGGAGGAAAAAAAAACAGTGACCAACACATATAAAGTGCTTAGAGGGTAGTGCCCCACCCAAAGAAGGTCCTTCACAATGTTAGCTTCCTGTTCTTTTTGCTTCTGAGAGGCTCATTTCCACAGGAAATGATGCTTGACTTTCCTATGTTGCACACAATCTATTTTGCAGCGCTCATAAAATTTTCCTGAGTTTAGAGTTGAAGATTTATTAATAGTTCCATCTTGCAAGAACATGTCCATATAATTTGTTGCCAATACAGGTTGTTCTTCAGAGGAGGAAGGTCCCTGCTGGGGGTTAAGTCTGGATGGTTTTGAAGAATCATTTGTTGGAGACCACACAGGACCAGAGAGATCACACTACAGAGACTGAATTTCAAATCTAAATACCACTACTGATCTCTAGAACAAGGTTGGGAGAGACGTGGGGGAGAAGCCCGTAGAAAAGACATGATTTCAGAGAAAAGGGAATTTTTGCCAGGAACCCAGAATCAATATGCCCATCCCATAACCCACACCCCCAAACACAGGTTTGATACCAACTTCTGGAATCTGCATAAGGCCACAATTCATTCTGTTCTTAGAGGCTTCTGACACTTGAGCCAGTGATGACTTATTTTTTAATCCCACCTGATTGTAGTCAGGGCTCACAGGCAAGAAATAAATTTCTTCTCACTGTTTTAAAAAATATTTTCTTATAATTTAAAGGGCTGATTTTTGCTTTCCTTTTCACTCTGCTGCCAGGTTGCCTGACTAGGATTTTTCTCTCTATAGCCCTACCCAACACCTACCCTAATGTGCTTGCTATATTTTCTGGTAATTCTCATGGTTTCAGTCCTCACCAGATTTCACTAAGCTGTTGTGCCACGTACATATTATTGGAACTAGCTCCCTTCTTGTTCCTGCATGTCAATCCCCTATTCTTCCTCAGGGTCTACTCCAGCATCAACTCTCAGTGAAGTTTTCTCTTCCTTCTTGGGTCCATTGAGTTCTGTTCTTTTTAATTCCACAGCACATTGAACAAAGTGTATGCACAGAGTTGTACTGATTTGTAGGCGTGCTTGTCTTCTTCAGCGTACCACGTAGGCTTCTTGATGACAAGGACTACTCCACTGGTTTTTATGTGCCTGATGCATAGTGGGTGCTGATGGAGCATATGCTGAACAAAGGTTTGACATGTTCTCTTTTGTTAACATGCAAGAAAATAACTTGACATCAGTAGAGAGCTTGGGACATGAAAGAAATTAGTGTAAAGAATAAATGTTTACCTTTCACTGTGTGCTTAAGACATGGAAAGCTACATATATTTAATAAATGTAGGTAAAAATAATTGGTTTGGTGATGGTAATGGAGCAGTCATTGTGGTGTGGGGTAAGGAGGTAGAGCAAGAGCACTTGTCACAGGGTTCTAGGCATAGCTTTGCCAGAGAACCTTGCCACCTCAGTTCTTTCTTGACCTAATTTTTTCATCTTGTGGAATAGAAAGACAGGAGGAAGTAATCTTACATGAATTTAAGGTAATTCAAGCCCTAAAACTATCATCTAGCATAGTGGTAGCAGTTAAGAAATGCCAAGCACTGCCACAAAGTCCTATCTCTGTACCCCCACACAAAGATACTTGAACATTTCTTGTGTCCTATTCAGATTTGGAGTCTTCTAGACATTTTTCTTTTCTTCTTCTCCTTCTTCTTTTTTTTTTTTTTGATATATATTTTTAGTTGTAGATGGACACAATACCTTTATTTTATTTATTTGTTTATTTTTATGTGGTGCTGAGGATCGAACCCAGTGCCTCACGCGTGCTAGGCAAGCCACTCTACCACTGAGCCACAACCCCAGCCCTAGGCACTTTTTCTTAATTTCTTCCTGTTGTGCTCATTGCCCCCTTCCTCCAGGCCTATGTGTTTTGCCTTGAAGCTGCAGAGCAATTGGAACATAGTGCAGTATTATGTGGCTCTTCAGTTCTTCCTTCAGGGTGGCCTTGTGCACCTCTCTACTACCCCTTTACTCATTGCTCCTCACACAAATCTTGGCCTCTCTCCAGCAAACTTATCTCCATCAGGCCCAGACAAGATTTTTAAGGTCTTTCAGGGCGTTTTGCTCTTATTTTCTGTGCAAAAGCTATGTTGCCAGAGAACTCTCAGATCATTTCACCATCAGTTTACTTCCCTTTTTTTCTATTTTCTTAGAATCCACTTTTAATATGATGATAGCACTGAGTACTGTTTGCTGAAGGTTTACTGTGTGTTTGTATTGTGATGGGGGTTTACATACATGCCTGATTGCTTACATCACTAAACCTTTCCATTGTTCCTGAAGGATGAAATATAATCATTTTGGAGATGAGAATATGTTCTCAGATTTTTTGAATAACTTGCCAGGATTGTCTGACTCCAAAGCCAATGCAGTTTTCACCATATCATGCCATGTCCTAGCATATGTAGGTCCTCTTCAGTTTTTTGTTTTGTTCATGTCAGTTTTTTATTGGTTTCAGAAACAATTATATCACCAATAAGAAAAGACTTTCACCTCACCTCAGCACATAGAAGTTTGTGTTTTGTTTTTTCTTATGTTTTTCTACTCTTTGTTTAGAGTCACATATATTTTAAAGAGTATGACCATAATGTGGAATTCGATATTATTATATTAATACAAATTCTTCAAGTATTTTTTGTTATCTTTTTTCATGTTATCATTTTAATGGCTGTATAATTTTAATCAGATTGGTTTATCATAGTTTCTTAAAAAGTTTAATACTGCAAAACATATAGATTATTTCCATTTTATACTATGATAAATTATAATAATGATATTTATGTACTTTTTAAAGATAAATGGTAGTACATTGACTTTTTTAAATATTTTTTTTTTAGTTGTCAGTGGACCTTTATTTTATTTATATGTGGTGCCGAGATTCAAACCCAGTGCCTCACACATGCTAGGCAAGCACTCTACCACTGAGCCACAACCCTAACCCTACATTGACTTTTAAGAAACTTTTTATTATGGAAATATTGATGTATTTATAAGAGAGCAGATAGGTCCTACTTGGACCTATCACCCAGTTTCAACAATGGTAATCAACATTTTGTTCATCTTGTTTCATCTAATCACCTTTTTATTCAGAGTATTAAAGAAAATTTCAAATATCTTGCTATTTCACTTGTAAATACTTCTGGATACATTTGTAATGGATAAGGCCTCTTTACTAAGGTTATCTAGTATTCTATGATCTCCATTAAGGTCTATGTTTAAATATTCACATTTAGTTGGTACAAATTAGGATCCAAATATAGCCCACACATTGCAGTTGATTGTTACCTCTTTAAAGTTTCATTCATCCTAAAGAGTACACACACACAAAGACACACACTTTTTTAATGCCATCAATTTGTTGGATAAAACAGGTCATGAGTCTGTATAGTATTCCAACAGTCTGTTGTTGATTGTCTTTTTAAGGTATCATTTAACTTCTTTATCTACTCTATTTGTTTTGATTGTGGTTAGATATAAAAAGTTTAATTAGACTACAGCTCAGGCTGGGGATACAGCTCATTGGTAGAGTGCTTCCTTCGTATGTACAAGGCCCTGGGTTCAATCCCCAGCACCACCAAAAAAAAAAAAAAAAAAA
>NW_026000101.1:24421262-24432179 GCF_001458135.2 Marmota marmota marmota
CATTCATTTGTCCCCCTTGTATTATTTTTCCCTTTCCCCTCACTTCCTCTTGTATGTACTTTTGTATAACTCTGAGGGTCTCCTTCCATTTCCATGCAATTTCCCTTCTCTCTCCCTTTCCCTCCCACCTCTCATCCCTGTTTAATGTTAATCTTCTTCTCATGCTCTTCATGCCTACTCTGTTCTTAGTTACTCTCCTTATATCAAAGAAGACATTTGGCATTTGTTTTTGAGGTGCAGTGCTGCTTTTGAAGGAATGTAGCCATAAGCCCAAGAGATATTCTTACATCTGTTAGGTTGCATTCCCTTTCAAATAAACTTCGCCTGCCTGTGGTGGTTGAATGAAGAGACCCTTGTGTTCTGAATTGGGAACTCACAGCAGTTGTCCAGCTTTTGTAATAGCAGCTCTCAGCCTCCCTTTGTCTGCAGGTGCACACAGACTGGTGCTGTTAACATGTGCCATCTGAACACACCCAGGGTGGTTTGTGATTCCCAGAGCCCAGACTGAGACTCACCTCTTTCCTCCCAATTCCAGAAATCACATTGGGATGTAAGTGAGTGAGTTTAAGTCTTTACAGAAATTGTCTTGAATCTATTCAAGTGTGTATCAAAAGGCAAAAGACAAACCAATTATAAATTTTAGGGCTCTTTTTTAGTAGTAGTAAATTACCTGCTATATACTTTGCAACTAGTCAGTACACGTCAGTGTGTCATGACACATAATTTTTGAATTGGTGTTTCAGAAGTTGGTCTCAAACCTCTGGGGAAAATTTTATTATTTATGTAACTTTTGGGAAAGAAGAAAATGCATATAGTTAAGAGCAAAAAGTGGCAACCCTATAGGAGAGGAACTCATGAAAATAATATTTACAATAAAGCCTATACTGATACTTGATAGGTGTTGACTTGCAAACCCTCTCAATGATTAACATAAAATGCTTATTAAATAAGCTGAGCCATATAAAATGTAAATATTAGCATCTTTAGTCTCAAAATGCAATTTCATATAGCCCAAACCAATAAATTTGTTAATATTTTTCTATTGTTTATTTAAAATGCACTTGTAAGTTCTGGCAAAAGAAGAAGAGTAAATGTGTCACAGTAGATCAGATAGAGGTGATGGGAGGGGAGGGGAGGGGGGATAGGAAGGGCAGCAGAATACAACAGACACTAGTATTGCTGTATGTATAAATGTGGCTGTATAACCAATGTGATCCTGCAATCTGTACACATGGAAAAATAAGAATTCATACCCCATTTGAATCAAATGTATGATATGTCAAGATCATTGTATTGTCTTAACAACCAATAATAAAAAAAAAGAACTAAAGTTTTAGACCAATACAACTCACTCTTAAAACTAAAGGTGAACTGAGTTTCCATTCTAGCTCATAGTTTCTTGGGAGAGAAATGATTACTCTATATAAAACAAGGTTTTTTAAAATAATGAAATAGAATAGTGATATGTGGGCAACTACATAATTATGTAAATTACGTAGTTAAATCAAGTCCTGCTTTAATGATAGAAAGAAGACAAGCTTACTTCTATGAAAGATCTCATTTCCACCATTGGTTATAGCTGCTCAATGTAACTACAGTCCTTTGGCTCCTATTGGCTGGGTGAAAGAAGCAGTGTTGAATTAACATTATCATGTTACTGTCAGCATGTGAGATTTGCCTGCAGTCCCAGCATTTTTAGAACATTTGATGTTAGTTGTGTAACACTGGAATAAAATTTGCAAAAAAAAAAAAAAAAAAGAAGAAGAAGAAGAAGAGTAACCTAACAGTGAATCTTTTGATGTCTTTTTTAGTGTCTTCTTTGCCAAGATAAGCCAACCATCATTGAGACTGTCAGTCTTGCTTGGATAGCCTTGCCTGGCCCAAGTTTATGTGCTATCAGGAGACATCTCTAAGCCATAGAAGTTACAATCTAGGTAGAAGAACAAGATTCATCTGGGAAGTAAAGTTGTATTTATATATGCTAGATTATGCAAATCCAACAAATAAAGAACAGCTTTTCTTCTATGGTTCCTACCATGGCTCACCATATATGTATTTTAAGAAAATTTTATATTTATAGAAAAGTTGCAGTGATAGCATAGAGAGTTCCCACATATCCTTCACTCAACCTCCCCTAATGTTATATCTCACATAAGCATGGCATATTTGTTTATCAAAACTAAGATAGTACCATTGGTATATTACTAATAACTAAGCTACAGACTTTATTCTGATTTTACAAGGTTTTTTACTAATATCATTTTTCTCTTCTAGGATCTAATTGGGGATACCACATTACATTTAGCTTATATGTGTCTTTTTTTTCCCAATATCTTTATTTTATTTATTTTTATGTAGTGCTGAGGATCGAACCCAGGGCCTCTCATGTGCTAGGCAAACACTCTACTGCTGAGCCACAACCCCAGCCCCATATATGTATCTTAATAATTGATAAAATATAAAAATAAGAGGGAAAATATTTTACCCATGCTCAGACAATACTGCTTTAATATTTATGTACATTCTTTTCTCAATGCTTCAATTTAACATATACCACACACATTTTAGGATTGGATTGCATTTATCATTTAGCAAATCATATTACCTATATCATTTTAGTGTTTGAAAACATTTTAATGTGTGCATAATTTTTATCATGTGAATGTACTATTGGTTAACATTAGCAGATTTTTGAATAGTGGTTGTAATTTTTTTTTTCCTCTTACAAATGTCACTGTGCAAAGGGGAGGGAGAGGTGGGGAGGGAGTATGGGGGCAGGAAAAATGGTGGAATGAGGTGGACATCATTACCCTAGGTACATGTATGACTGCACATATGGTGTGACGCTGCATCATGTGCAACCGGAGAAATGAAAAGTTGTGCCACAATTATGTACAATGAATCAAAATGCATTCTGCTGTTATGTATACCTAATTAAAATAAATAAATTAACTAAAAAAATGACACTGTGATGATTTTCAATGCATTTGAGCTTTGGGCGCTTTTCATATTTCTACAGGTAGATCACAAGGAAGACCATGTTATGTAAAGACCAAAGGATTCTCCACTCTTTTTATTTTTTTTTTAATTCAAGAGTAATACTTTTAAACTATACTGAAATCTCTAAAAAATGCAAGTGAAAATCTCCTCCTGCTCTATTAGACTTACTTCCCTGAGGAAAAGAAAGCATTGTGAAGTTTCTGGCTTTAACCTGAGCCAGTGCAATTGAAATTATTGGTGGTGCAGCCATGAAAAAGTACAGCTTTAAGCCTAAGATTTTCATAAGTGTTCCAAGTTCCAATGAATTCTTGGGAAGAATATTATAGCCCCATTATCTTTTGACTCATGTCTCAGGGTGGCATTGATTGGGCCTTTCCTGTGATTTTGGTTGACCATTTTTAGTTTCAGAATTTTGCTAGCCCTTTGTCACTCAATAGTAATTTTGATTACTAGATAGCAGATATCAACATGCGGGGGAAGATCCCACTTGTCTTTGCCCTCCAGAATAAATAATTCAGCTGTTTCCAGGGGGAGCCCTGTAAGGCCACACCCTTGTGCTGCAGTAAGCTGACACTTGTTAGTCTTGAGGCTGATTGAAGGAAACATCATGGGATCCTTGGATCTCAAAGCCACAAGCCACAATGCCTGGACATTAGGAACTCTCTGTCTATTGTGAGGGCTTACTACTACTGGGGAACAGAATTTGGATAGTGAGAAAAGTTTGGATTCTGGAGTTAGACAGACTTGGTCTCAAATCCTGGATATAGTACCTACCAGGAACTCTTTGACTTTAAGTGAGTTATTGAACTCCTGAACCTGAGCCTTTTCACCTGTGAACACGAGATCATTATATAGGCTGTTGTACAATTTGAGTGAGATGTTAAAATGTACAGTGCCTGGCACATAAGACACCATTGGATAAAATTTTATTAAATGAAGGTATGGATGAATGACTCACCTTGCTGGTTAAACATTCTATTTTGAATAGGGATATGGCCATGTGTTATATAAAGCACAATAATATATCAGTAAAATGAATTAAATGTTAATTTCATGTCCCCCACCCCAAGGTTTCTGTCAGCATAAACCAACTCTGGGTAGACTATATTGACTGAACACTGAGATCCTGACATCTAAAAATTAAAACAACAGGTCTTTAGATGGACCAAGCCAGAGCAACTCCAGGATATTAGAAGCAGAACATAATGGATCTTTAGAACATTAACAACTTTGTTTCTCATCTCTAGTGATCTTCCATCAGGTGCATCAGCTCTGGTCAGGGAGGCAGGGGCATGTAGTACAAGCATGGCTACTGGGGATCTGCTATGGTTTGGTTATGAGGTGACTCTAAAAGTTCCAGTATTAATATAGGAGTGAGAATGATTAGATTATGAGAGCTGCAACTGAATTGGTGGATTAATCCATTTGATGGATTCATAGTTTGAATGAATTACTGGGTGGGAACTGTAGACAGGTGGGGTGTGGCTAGAGGAAGTGAATCACTGAGGTTATGCCTTGGCGATTATATATTTTGTCCCTGGCTCCATGCTCTCTTTCTGCTTCCTGACTATCATGAGGTGAGCAGTTCTCCTCTGCCATGCCCTTCTGCCATGATATATATCCTCACCTCAAGCCCAGAGCTATGCCGTTGGCCGACAATGGACTGAACTCTAAACCACGAGTCAGAATAAACTTTTCCTCCTTGAAGTTATTCTTGTTGAATATTTTAGTCACAGAGACAAAAAGCTGACTAACATAGTACCCCTCCTCTGCATCAGGAACAATTCACAGGGCAAAGGTGAATCTTGGGTGCTATTAAGTTTAACAGGCTTTAATGAGATGTAATTGATATACAATAAGCTGCATATATTTAAAGAGTATCATTTGGTACATTTGAGCATGTGTATATACACCCAGGAAACTATCTCCATGATGAAGACAATGAATATATCCATCATACCTGAATGTTTCCTTGTGCCCTTTTGTATTTCTCTTCTCTTAACCATTCATACCCCTCTACCTGTTGTAGGCATCTACTGATCTGCTTCTGTCATTGTACATTAGTTTGAATTTTCTAGAATTTTGTATAAATAGAATCATATACCATGCTTTTTTTTTATCTTTTTGTACTCACTGGAATTATTTTGAGATTCATCCATGTTGTAGCATGTATCTATACTTCATTCCTTTTTATGGATGAATAATATTCTATTATGTGGATATACTACAATTCGTTTCTCCATTTAGTTTTTGATAGTTATTTGGGTTATTTCTAGTTTGGGGGTATTACCAGTAAAACTGCTATGAACATTCATGTACAAATAGGTTTCATTTTACATTAAAAATTCTCAAAACTCAACATTAAGAAGACCAACAATCCAATTTTTAAAAATGGGTAAAACATGAAAAATTTGCCAATGAAGGTATACCACTGACAAGCATATTCAACATCATTAACCCCCAGAGAAGTTTCTTCAAATAAGAACTAATAACCTTACCTTATTATAATGCTTATTTTTATGGATAAGAAAACTGAGACTCAGTGAATTAGGCAACTTGATCTAAGGAGAATTGAAATTTGAATCCAGGCCTGTTAACCTCTGCCTAAATTCTGTGTTATACAGGTAATATTGATTAGAAGGAGGCTTCAAAAGCTCAGGTTGGAAACATGGGGACTCATGAATTAGAAATACAGTTTCCATTTCCTCTCCTGATGAAAGTTTTGGCATCTATTTCACCCAAAAGGTAAACAGTCTATGCATTTTCCAACATCCAGCTTTGTCTAGATTCCCCTAGAGAAGTGTTCTCGTAGAAAACTCACCAAGGCTTCATTGGTCCAATAAATAAACAGTTTTGTTTAACCATGATGATGATTAAGAATAGGAGCTTTTTTTAGTTTTTGTTTTGGCTCTGACAGATTTCAGTTTGAATCTCTTACTTAATTATGTGATCCTGGGCAAGTTACTAAATACTTGGAACTTTGATATCTTCATCTGTAAACTGGTAACGATGGCACTGATCTGTATTTTAAGAGTTGGAGGAACTGATGTATATAAAGAATTTTACACCATGTCCTACACTTATTAAACCTCAAAACACTGAGGTTACTTTGCCACCAGAAATAATACAAACCATTGTTAAAAAAAAAATGTGTGTTAAGTGTTGCACTCACGATAAAACATAAAACACTAATTCATCACCGGGTTGTATTTTGTATTCCTCTGAAGGACTTACTCCCTCCTGTAAAAAATGGTAATTCAAGGGAAGATGATGGCATTTAATTCTATAAGAATTATTAAGAAGTAAGTGAAATATTTATACTTTAGTTATAAGTGTTAGAACTACTCTTTTGTGGGAATATCCATAACTGTACTTCAGCCACTTTAGCTGAGTGGCCACATGGAGTTTTAGAGTTTGGTTATCAGATATGCAGTACCCACATAGTAAAGAAATCAAAGTAAATGTAATAAAGAGCTCTATGGAGCAACATTCCTCATGCTGAGAGAACCACAGCCTGGTTACAGTTTTGCATGGCTTTTAGACCCCACCAGGCACTCACACTTACTGTAAACTTCCTTCACCCTTGGCTTGTTCTATTGCCAACAGTTCTTTTCCCAGGCCTTGGAAGTGCTACTTCAGCTACCAATGACGTCTTTTTCTCTGTCATACTATGGTTTTTTTTTTTTTTGAAATATGGTGCATGTTTTGGTTAGCACATGGGGGCTTCCTCTAAGCACCTGGATATGGGATGGTGAGGAGAGGCAAGCCAGTTTCTCTACCAGATGCCTCCAGCAATTTCTGCTCCAGTAGTCTTGTAATAAGCTGATCCTGCAGAGAGAGCCTGGAGTTCTACTGTTTGGCTCCAATGCTGATATGCAAACTTCCCAGAAGACTGGCCCTGAGAACAAAGTTTTTTTTTTTTTTCATTCTGGCAAGGCCTTGCTCATTTTCAAAGCAGCTGGGTCAGGTGATCTCTGTCATCTCCCAGCTATAAATACCTGAAGTCGCAGGACATTGGAGCTCTGTCTCCTGCAGCATAATTTAAATGGTCTCCAGTTATGCAGGTTTAATTCTGACATCTCCAGCTTTAACCAGGGGATGGTAAGATATTAGGGGAATTCCTTGAGCACAAATGTTGACATGTTTTCTTTGTGTGTCATTGTTGTGTTTGACCTTATCACTTTTGCAGCAATTATTGCTCTTTCAAATTTAAAACAAATGTGCAACACTTTACAGATTCCTAAATTCAATTAAAAGGTCTGTAAGTTTTGCCCATAACACACCCATTCATTCATTTTTTAAACTGTGGTAAGACATACACAACGTTCTTTACCATTTTTAAGTGGAGAGTTAGTTTGGTAGTCTTCAGTACTTTCATATCATTGTGTAACCATCATCAATATTCAAATCCAAACTCTTTTCATCTTGCAAAACTGAAACTCTAACCCATTAAATAACAATTCCTTCTGCTCCCTGCCATACCTTCTGGCAGTTACCATTCTACTTTCTGTCTATATGTATAAATTTGACTATTCTATGTTCCTCCTATAAGTGGAATTATACAGTATTTGTCTTTTCTTCATTTCATTATCAGGCACATTGATAAAGCAGAAGTTAGTGGACTTTCTAGTACCCTTAGCAAGGACACCCATGTAGAGAGTTAGGTGCATCTCTTATTTATCTTGAAGTCATTAAACATTTTGTGTGTCTGGATTTCTTTCTTCTGATTCCATTTTCACAAATCAACCTTTTGATTGTGGTATGGCTCCCTAACATATGTAAACTAGTTGTCTCCTGAGCATCCTGTTTATACTATATAGCATTGTATTGCAGTTTTGGGGATACTCCCATCCCTAAACTTCAGAGATAAGCCATAAACCCATACTCTTTGTCACAGTGATTGATTCACAGACAGTGATCAAACCCTAAATCAACCCTCTAAGAGATTAGTTCACGGGACAGATTCTTTTCTAAGTTAGTCCAATCAAGGTGAAGGTTAGAATCTTTATTTGATGGTAGGGCAGAAAGAAGCCTTCCTTCTTTTACCAAAATTGAATAGAAAAATGAATATCATCTTACTGCTACTAACAGCCATTATATAGCCATGAGCAGTTGTACTAGCAGGGTACTAATATAATGGAATATAGAACTGATATATGGGCAGAAATATAATTCTTGGTGATAGCCTTAAGGTGTCGGATCAAGTCTTGTCTGAAGAACTCCATACTACAGATTTTTTTAAGTTATATAAGTTAATAATTTAAAAAATTATTTAATGAAATTTGAGTTGGTTTTCTATTACTTATTTTTAAGTACACAAATCTGTGTAAAGGGTCATAAAACAATGGTAAAATTGACTTTATGTATTCTAGCATTTTTGGTACTAATTTCTCATTGTGAAAAAATATGTTGGTATTCTGATTCTATACATTAGTTTCTTCAACTTATTTACTGCAAGATATGGATTCATTCTCAGGATCCTGACAAAGTTCAGCTTCTGGGTTTGTCCTACTGAGGATCATGGTCTATTTTCAAAGTAACAGATATCACACTGTGCAGGCATCCCAGGAGATGACCTTAGCATATTTGTCACCTTCAAGGTTCTCCTAGGACTTGTACTTGCTCTTCTTCTCTTTCTGTTTTCATAGCCACTGGAAATACTTCTGAACATTCGTGATAGCTCTCAAGTAGCAGCTAGTTCTTTTCACACGATTGGCCAACTGACCTCTAACCCTTGGTCTCACAATACTAGAAGTCACCTTTTTAGGTTCTGTCACATTCTCCGACTACAAAAGATAGTTAAGTCTCCTTCCTTTAAAGTCTGAGCCCTTTGCATGTGGCAATAATGGAAGTGATATTGTCTAACAAATTGCCTAGAATATAACATGTCCATTTGGAATCTAGGGGGCCTTTCTAGTTTTGTCATTGGCAGTCTAGAAAATGTTGGAAGATACCAAGTCCATTGAAGGCTCAAAATTTTCTTGGTCTTGTTTAGCCACTGTCTTAGACATTTGGTGTTGCTGTAATACAATATCACAGATTAGGTAATTTGAAAAAGAAAAGAAATTTATTCTTCACAGTCCTGGAAGCTGGGAAGTCCCTTATCAAGGTGCCAACATTTGGTGAGAGTCTTCCTACTGTGTCCTCACATGGTGGGAGATTAAAAAATGAGAGGACAAGAAAGAAGGGAAAAAAGGCAGACCTCATGTTGGTTTTTTATTTTTATTTTTTAATCTGGAACCCACTTCTGGGAAAACTAACCCACTCCTGCAATGGTAGCATTGATCCATTCATGAGGGAAAACCCTCATGACTTTATATGAGGTCTTAAAGTTCCCACCTCTCAACACTTTTGCAATGGGTATTAAATTTCCAATATATAAATCTGGGAGATGTATCCAAGCCATATTAGCCACTCTTCTTACTTATCCAGACCCCGGAGATTTTTCTGATGTTGGAGTTGTGCATTCTTAGTGATTCACTCTTCCTACTCCCTGTAAAGAAATCTATGTATTACTTCTCTTTCCTCTACTGGACCCTGGGTAAAAATATACACAGAGTGGAAAACAACATATTAATGCTAGGGTTGTTCCCAAGTGGTGTTCTCATGAAGCATTTCTTCATAAAAGGACTCAAGATGCAAAAAGAGCAAGAGCTAATAAAAAATTAAAATTATACAGAAAATCTGAGTGTGTATTAGTTTTAATTTTACCCTAGAAGTTGCAGGTCCTCCAATGCAGGGAAATTTGTAGATGAAATTATGTTCAGTGGTCTCTTGATAACTGTCCCTGGATACACATTCCATCAATTGTGGCTAAATGCAGATCTGTTCTCCTGTCAGCACCAAGACATACTTGGGATTCCAGTTCATAAACATTTAAATGCAGTCACTCAAAACCTATTGTGGCCCTGAGTTGTATTTTCTCATTTTTGGTGATGGGATCATTTTTTTTAACAAAGCATGCTGTCTGTGTGGACTGGTTGAATAGAGTGCCCTGAAAGTCTTTAATAAATTATAGGTGGATTTATGGGTTCTGCTCAGGGCCATGGTAGATTGGCTGAGTTGAAAAATAAAAGGGATATATTTATCCATTAGGTCCAGTGGGTCCTAGGTATTAGGGGAAAGAGGTTCGTGGGTGGAAGTTGCTTTTTTTTTTTTTTTTAATATTATAGACTCCTGTACATGAGAAACTTTCTAGAACTCAATTATTTCACATTAAAGTGACATGTTGTCTAATTGGTCACTTAAGAAAATTTCCTCAGTGTCATCCAACTTACATTCTGGAAAATCATGGTCGTGAGAGAACTCTCAAAGTCAACCTCACAATTAAAATAGGAAAATGTCAGCACAATCCAAGATGGGTGGGTCTTATTGATGGGCTTAGCACCTCTGAGAACAGATACTCCACATGTTGGGTGTGTGGGAGACCTTGCCTTTTGGTTTTATTTCCCCCATCTGTTTTCTCCTGCTGAAGTTAAGTTTCCGGCTCTGGAGAAGAACTTCACGTTATATGATGGGTGCCAAGCTGAAGGACGCCAAAGTCAAAAGTTTTCTTGACCAATCCTCACAGGACACAGTGTTCACTCGCTGGTTCCTGAGTCACCCTGCCAATCAGCACCCGCCACCTCATCAAAGCAACCCTTCTTAAGCTGAAGCTTGCTGGCTCACGCTGCTGTGGCTCTCTTCCTCTCCTTTTCTTACCCTTCGGGCAGCCCCACAATAAAATCTCTTGGTTGAATTTTCTTTTTTTTTTTTAATTTTTAATTTTTAATTTTTTATTGTTGGTTGTTCAAAACATTACAAATTTCTTGACATATCATATTCCACACTTTGATTCAAGTGGGTTATGAACCTTCACCCCATACACAGATTGCAGAATCACATCAGTTACACATCCATTGATTTACATATTGCCAT
>NW_026000101.1:24433799-24542786 GCF_001458135.2 Marmota marmota marmota
ATGTAGCAGTGTCCCTGTAGCATGCTCTTTTTAGGTCTTTAGGGAATAGACCAAGAAGGGGAATAGCTGGGTCAAATGGTGGCTCCATTCCCAGCTTTCCAAGAAATCTCCATACTGCTTTCCAAATTGGCTGCACCAATCTGCAGTCCCATCTTGGTTGAATTTTCTTCTCTGGTGAGTCGCTTGCCTTGAACCACAACTTCTCTGGCACTAATGTTTCCCTGCACATGTTACATTTTTTATCTCTGTGCTCCAAAGGTAAACCTTCATAGCCACTCTCATATTATTTCCATTTTACAGATGAAGAAAGGAGGTAAAGCATGAAAATGGTAAGTATCTAGCATAGAATAAAATGCAAAATAAATTGTCGGAAGAAAATAAGTTTGTTTATATTTTGATCAAATGTCTCTTTGAGGTAAGGACAAAGTCCTATTTATCTATGTATTCCTAGCACTAACAGAGAATTGGGTCCAGTAGGTACTTAATAAATTTTGGTGAAAGGTGTGAGCGAGTGACCAGTTAGTCAAAAATCTCCTTGTTTCAAGTAGAACAAAAGTGATTCAAGATAGAATATATTTTATTAAATGTTTTTCTAATTATAAAAATGATAGATGTTTATTGGGGAAAATTAGGCTAATACGGAAGAATGTATAATAATATACTTTTCATAGTTATCTATAACTTGGAGACAATAATTTTCCTTCCAGTCTTTTCTGTATCCATTTTTCCTCTGAACTGATGGGTCCTAACATAAACATAAGCAAATCCTTTCATGTTTCCTGAAACAGCCAGAACCCCCACCATGGAAATATGAGGAATAAGACTGTGACATAAAAAGAGAAATGTGAGAAGCACAGAAGCTTTGGACTTTCTGTGTACAGGGTTCAGAGATCTCATTTCAATTTCAACCCCATTTCCTTTTCTGCTTTACTGGGAGAATGACCTTGAAGGAGGGAGAAGTCACTCTAAATAGACAGAACAGTCTTGGCCACAGCCCAGATCTACCACCCAGGCGCAGAGGAGAGCCCTCTGATGTCTCTTGAATGATTTAGCTTTATTGCCTATTGTCTCTCTCCCCAAATTGCTTTTAGGATAAATGTTCCAGCCAGAATCCATATAGAGGACACTAGCTTCCCAAGTAGCTCACAGGATGTGGATGTTTTTTATGAAACATCCTTCAAATTGACCATTAATGGAAGCTGTATTTTGCACTTTACAATGAGGAAATTACAGTGCATTAGGAAGTTCTGCATTCTGGCTTAGGCAGTGAATTAGATGAGGGATACAGGCTGGGGTGCTTTCCTACTGGGCATAATACTCAATTTATTTTCATTTACATTAATTTCTCTACATCACTGACTACACAGGCATTAAACTGTTAAATGCAAGCAATTCCCAACTGTTTGATGCAAATAGAAATGTTTAATGAATAATAATAGAAAAGAAGCCTACAGACTAACCAATATGCAAAATCCTGAGAGCGTGTTAATCAACCTTTACCATTGCAGAGGGCTTGACAAACTCCCCTCCCTCCTTGCATCCTGCCATCCTCCCCTCTTCCAATTTTTCTTTGAAAAGAAAATAATAATAATAAAGTACATTTAAATGGAAGAAAATAGAGTAATGTAGTATTGTTTGATGCTTCACCTCTTACATAAGCACCATGAGAACTTATCTGGAGGATTCCATGAAGCTTAAAAAAAAAAAAAAAAAAAAGAATCCTACCTCCCTTTGGCTCTAGTGATGAAGTAGTTCTGCTGATGAGACCAAAGGGGATTTTAACGTATAATGTCTTCATCTCATACAGCTACCTGCTGTCCCCGCAACCTCACCAGGCTGTTAATACTAGAGTCAACTTGAGGAAAAAAAGATGGGCCCTTCTTGTTGGCACTTTATTCAAAAGCTTCTGCTTCTTTGGGTTATCTCTGGCAGTAGGATCTTAAAGCCTACATCAAAATTAATGGATCTTCCCCCTCACAGTTTAATTATCACCCAATGACTTCACTTGTTGTGGTTAAAAGGGAAACCTGGCTCTGTTCTTCATGAGCAATATGACCAGGTAAAATTGCTTTAACTTTTGTGAACCTCAAATTCCTCATCTGTGGAATGGCAACAAATACCTGTTGTGCGTGATTATTTCCCACACCCTGGCATACTCAAGTCTACAAAAAACACACAAAGAGACTGGATGGAAAAATAGCAGAATGTCAATGGTAGCTGTTTCTTCTTTTTTCCTGTTCTATACTTTCTATAATAAGCAAATCATAAGCACAAATAACCTAGACAGGTGCAGACCTCAACAGATTCGCTGATGACGTTTATTTATTCATAGATCCAATCAATCAGGCACCGGAGGGGCTCACTTTCTGGTAGAAAATGGCCACCAGTTACAGAAGGGGTTTGAGTTTTGTAGGGTACAATGAGGGTGATTTAATCATTGGAGACAAAGGATGTGCCAATCAGACAGTCAGGAAACTAGTTGCGCAGGTTAAAAATTTAACTCAGGAAAGCAGTTGTAAAAAATTGGATACTCATTATTACCAGGAGGAGATGAGATAGGAGCTCAGATCCTGAGGGATGAAAACTTGGATCCCACCCAGTGCTCTTCTTCTTCCTGGGGGTTCACTGTTCCCCAGAGTTTCACTATTTTCTGTTTCCTCCTTCCAGAACTAATTGACTCTGGGAGAAGGTTAACGTACAGGGCCTCTTCTCTTCAGGACCCATTGTTACTGGAAGAAGACTTACTAGGAGAGGTTTAATGTTTATTTCCCCTCCCCTCCTGGGCCACACTGACCTTCTGTTCTTTTTGAGGTTGTCTTGGGGATGTTATTTTCCATAACCCTTCACAAACTATCTTCAATAGGAAAATTATGATTTCCATTGTTTTTATGATTTCTTGATTCAAGCTCACATAGATTAAAATGATATCTGTTGGAATTTCTTTTTCTTTTCCTCTCATTTATACAATCTTTCCTCTCAAAAGAGGAATCAAGGAAACAAACAGAAAAACCCAGGGTATATTAGTATTAGTTTCCATTTGTTGCTATAACAAATTACCACAAATGGCTTGGTGGCTAAAAACAATACTAATTTACTCTCTTGTAAATTACAGGTCAGAAGTTTGAAATGATTATTATGGGACTAAAATCAAAGTGTGGCAGCTCTGCTAATTTCTGCAGGCCTTGGATGGAGAATCTGTTTCTTTGTTTTTTCTGGCTTCCAGTGGCTGCCTATATTCCTTGGCTTCTTCCTCCTTCCTCCATCTTTATCCTAGTCTTTGCTTCTGTCATCACACCATCTTCTTCCCTTATAAGAGCCTTTGTAATTATACCAGACTCACCCAGTTACATGACAGAATCTCCCCATTTCAGCATCCCTAGAAAATACCTGCAAATTTCATTTGCCATATTAAGGTAATTCATGGAGTTCTTTTTTTTTTTTTTTGAAGTGGAGTGGACATCATTCAGCCTTCCTCATGCTTATAGAAGAGGTGGAACATTCAATCAAAACCAGGAAAGGAAAAGCAGCAACAAAAGTTCCTAATACTGAGCAATAGCAAGCCAACTGCTTTATATAGGAGATTCTTTCCGTTCTTACAGATGAATCTGCACAGGACCCACCACACTCAGGGAATTCAAGGTATTTGGGTCTGGTATGAATACACAAGTTGATGGTATCCTATTAAAAAACCAAAATCACTGTACCCAACAATGAAAAACCATCAGGTCCCTTCTCTCAACATCTCTAAGATGCCAGAAATTCAGTCTAAAATTATTATTATTTCTGTGAAATGTCAATTCTTTCTATTAAAAGGCACCAGAAAGAATTCAAGTCGGGGACTGCTCCTTGATTCAAAAGCAGCCTATTTTCTCCAGCTTGGTACTAAGATGTGCCAAGAATAATTTTTTTTTTGTAAAGCAAAAAGGTTTAAATTATTATTTTTGTTGCAAAAATGCCACAGGTTATTAAAGTAACATCAGGAATGGATATAATCAGATCTCATCTATTATTAATGAGGTTCTGCCTTAATGTGATCATTATAGGTATGTGCCTCTCACCTAGAAGCTATCACCTAACATAATAACAACCTGAAATAATGAGTTGCCAGCATGATATTTTTCTTTTGTGAAGGGTTATACCTATAGGGTTGCTTTTCTCTTATAGCAACAACAACAATAATAAACTGTATCATTTTAGACAGAGACAGGTGTAGATTTTATTTGTAATATAATGGTTACTGCTTAACATCTTTACAGTTAAGATTTGCTACAAAGCCAACACAAAAATATTTTGAAAACTGTATTATTGCTACTCATAATGATTATCCCAGAGCTAGAAAAACCTCATATGACTTTCTATAACATCTCTGTGTGTGTGTTTGTGTGTGTGTGTGTGTGTGTGTGTGTGTAAGAGAGAAGGAGAGTTCCAAGATATGATTATGCTTATAGGTTCATTTATTAAGAAATTAGAAAATATTCTTTGCCATACACATACCTTTTAACTACAATCCCTTTTTTTCCTCTAAGGCAATGGTTCAGAAAAGACATAAATGAAGTCTTTGTGAATAGAGGCAGAAAGAGACCACATCCTGAGTCGTTTGGCTTCTGATAGCATCCTTTTACAGCAAATTATTACAAATAGTTGTGCTGAGGCTTGCTTACAAAATCCTGTTTAATCCTTAGTGCGTTGAATTCTACAGGATGCAGTTTCCTGGAGACCAGATTAGGCAGATTTAAGTATCAGGAATGAGAGCGGGTGTAGAAATGAGGATCAAGTATCCAAGGACCTGACAACAGCAAAATTGGTTCACAAAAGCCCAGTGTTAGCCAGTTACATCCTTCACCCCTCAAATGGTTATTCCACTGTCCCACTTCTCCCTCCCTTCATGGCTGGACTCCACTTTTTCAATCTTCTCACTCCCAGCTCTGCAATGTGACTCTCGCTTTACTGGTCTAGTTTGGGGCAGTCTTCAGTGATCCCTCTCAGGTATTCATCAGACTTCATCTATCCTTGTCCCTACTAATGAGATGCAGACTGGAATGTTCACCCCCTGGCTGGATGGCTGCACGAGAATGTCCCCACAGCATCTCAACCTGTACAAGTCCAGTTTTGCTCATTGGCTTCTCTGCTCTCTTCAACTTCTATCCTCACCTGTCCTTGCTGACCTGCTTAGTGAAAGGCTTTCTCTTTCTCTGACTCCTTCAGTCTAGAAATACCTCTGTCTACCTTTGCAGTTCCTGGATTCTATGCTTTCTTGCTTGACCAAGTGGTAAGTTTCCCCTCTCATGTCTATTCCTGCTATCATTATATGGACAACTACAGTAACCCTTTAACCCTTTAGACTTCCTTCTGCTACTATGCCTCCCAGCACTGGTGGAATCTTGACACTGTTGGTAGTACTACTTCAGGGAGTGGATGCTTAATAAATGCTACTTCGTTGTTTCTTTAGCTTCACAGCTTTTTCTGGTAAATTGAAAGGTTCAGTCTAGATAAACTCTTAACACCCAGCCGTGGTCTGATATTTTGTATGTCTCTAAGAAATGGAGGATGGGGTTTTCATTTGACTTCTGCCTGAGTATTTTATCACTGATAAATTTGGGCCCAGGCTAAATAGTGATAGCAATATTTTAGGCTCATTCTTCACTCTAAATATCTCTCTCTCTACCCCATGGACTTTGCCATTTCTCAGGGTAAGTCAAGTTCTAGAATCAAGTATGCTCAGAATATGAAGTAGACTAGGCTGAATAAGACACTGGACCATTTTCTATGGGGTGGACTATTTGAAATGCCATCTTCCTATCTATAAAGGGAGGAGATTGAAATAGGGAATTCTAGGGCCCATTCTGCTTCCCAAATGTCTGTATCTCCTTAGGACCTTGTTTATATGCTAAGTTGAGGGTTTAAAATGATTTATTGCAAAGAATCACATATTTTTGTGTGCATGTTCTTCAGTTTTTCAAGGTGACCATGACTATGTGTCTCTTAGATCTCTGACTAATTATTGGAGGCCTAGCAACTGGTCTCAGAAATCTATCCCTGCATCATTCTGGCTGGCCTTCCAAGGCTGCTGCCAATGATACAGAGCAGGTCTGTACCTGGGAGACACAGGATTCTACTGACTAATGAGGTTCACTCAAGGACTCCCCACCAGCCTTGCTGAACTCTTCTTAGAAATGAGTTGCATTTTCAGAGACCTCTACCCAACTTTCCTGCCTTCTCTGTGGCTTTGATCTCCGCCTCCTTTGACTCCCTCCTCATTTTCTCTCACAGGCTCTTCTCCTAATAAAGTTTTCTTATGTCTTGGTGACCACTTCTCGGATGCCCTACCCTAATATACAACCTGAACTTGATGTCATAATAAATTTACCTTTGCCCATGGAATAAAATGGAAAAATTTTGTCTGGTTTTAGCATTACTATGGTTTGAATATGTTTCCTTCAAAATCAGATGTTGAATCTTGGTTAGGAGTAAGGGCTCCTCCTTCATGAATGAGATTAAAGCCCTTATAAAAGAGGCTTTAGGCAGTATTTGACTTAGTTGCTCTTTTGTCCTCTGCCATGTTCTTCCCCTCCAGAAGCTGCGGTGTCAAGATGCCATCTTGGGAACAGAGATGAGGCCTTTACCAGAGGATGCCACTGCTTGCATCTTGATCTTGGACTTCCCAGCTTCCAGAACTGTGAGAACTAATTTTCTGCTCTTCATAAATTACCCAATCATAGGTGGTTTGTTACAGCTGCATTAAACATGTTAAAACAAGCATCATTTGTACACCTGCAATCAATCCTGTGGATTCTCTTTTCCATAGCAAAGACATTCATCCATTCATCTTTTCTTTAAATTTACCTCTAAACTATAAGAAAGAGCATAATATTTTTAGAAAATGCACACATGTGAAAAGAAGAAAATAAAATTACCCATAATCCCTCAACTCTCATATAACCATTGCTTTCTGGTCTCTTCTACAATAAACAAATAATTCTTTTATAGATAGTAACAACAGAGGTTGATACATATAATGATATAGCAGAGGAATTGGCAAACTTTTTCAAAGGGCTAGATTAGTGAATATTTTTAATTTTATTGGTCATAAAAATCTGTGTTGCAACTTTTCAACTCTGCCCTTGGTAGGGTGAAAACAATCATAGACAACACATCAATACGAAGCTGTGTTCCAATGGAAAAAACAGGCCTTGATACCATGGTTAACTAATCCATGATTTAGTGAAAGAAAAGATCTTGCTAAAAGATCTTTGAGTAAATGGGAATATTCAGATCCTGCTTAAAATTACCCAGTGGGGCCATAGAAATCAGCCCCAGGGACTTGTGTAAATTGGCAGCTGAAACAGAGGGTTCAAGCAGAGTCACGGAAAAATGACTCTCTTGGAGGATCCCAGGGCATAGGGGCACAGTCCCTAGAAAGTGTGAGAAACTCGTGTTTGTGTGGAACTTTCTCCTAAGGAACTAGCTATGATTTAAAGTGAGAAGGGGAATAACAAAGCTGACAGCTTCATTGTGGTCTTTTGCTGTTGTCAGGCATGAGTTAAGAAGATTGCAAACCCTTCCTAATGTGCTTTTCCCATTTAATTTTGTGGCTGCATAAACTTTCATAGCAAATAATGAGTTGGGGCTGTAGCCCAAATGTTATGGACTCTTTATGTATCTGGAGAGCCTGTGGAGAGAGGCGCTGCATTCTAATGGCCTGCTTAGCCAGGCACCGGCTGGGCAGAGCAAGCTGGTTTTGGCTTGAAGAGGGATTCTGAAGAATTGGAAGGGAACCCACCAGAGAGCTCCTTGGCCACATTGCTACCCTTTGCTCTCCACAAAAGCATTTTTTCCCCAAGACATGACAGCTGTTCCTCTTGGGTCGGAGGGAATCTGTCCCTCAACTAGAATTCTGACTCTGTCTGTCTTGATTTGGGTGTTGAAGGATAAATGCTTACCTAGGAGTCCTGTTTTCGACATCCACGCTTGCACTCCTGTTTGTCCACAGAAATGAACATTGACTACCTATTCGCCCGTCCATCTGCTGTGATGGCACCGTGCCTGAATCCTGGCAGGGCAGGGATACTACAAAGGGCTGGAACTTCAGGGCCTTGTGTTTGGAGGGATAGCAGCGAGGGGAGAGAATAGGAAGGGCGCAGGCATGGGGAGAAGAGAGGCCATTGTTCTCACATTGCCCTCAATCTTACTCACCTAGCCTTTCCATCCACTGGCCCTGCCTTACTCCTCCAGGAGTTGAGTCCGTTAGACAACTTGGGGGTGAGAATTGTGCCTGGGGACATGAATTTTGGAATCTGGCCCCAACCACAAACATCTTGGAGTCAGCATTTAAGGTAAAAAGAGTGGAGGGGAAAAAGCAGTTTATAAAATGATAATGCACAATGGTTCCCATTAATTTAGAAGTGTGTGTGTGTATGTGTGTGTGTGTGTGTTTGTGTGTGTATCAGTATTTCTGGAGGTGGCTAGTGGGATTACAGGTGATTTATATTTTTCATTTTTTATTTATTATCTTCTGTTAACTTTTTTTTCAACAACAGATATGTGGATGAAAACAAAACACAAATAGCCGTAGAATATTAGGTATAAAAAAGACTTTACTGAAAGACCTAACCTCTGCCTAGGAAGAAACTTCTGTCCAAGGAAGAATTTCTAAGCCCACTGTAAAATGTTAGACAACTGGTGAAATTCAATCTGAGACTTCAGGACACTAAAGGGCCTGGAAGCAGAGGGGCTGGTGCAGGGGGCTGGAGCCAAAGAGTGTGCCAGGTCAGTAGGAGGAGGCCAGACCCTATTCATCGGTGTTATTTTACTTTCTCTGAGAAAACTTCAGTGGTTCCCACTATCCCCAGCCTTTCCTGTAAGAGTTGACTGCTTCCTTTTCTGACTCCACAAAACATTTTGTAGGTGGCTGTCAGAACAGTTTTCTATTGTAGGTGGTTTTCATTGATACATTCTGGCCGCTCTCTCTGTAGAAGGGGCATGGGCTGTTGGAAGGGAAAGTATTATCTCCCTAGCACTTAGAGAACCTGGTTGATGGTGGATGCTCAAAATAAATCTCTCCATTCCTCCAACCAGAAAACTCATTTTTTATTGACTTGGTTTATTGTTTTCATTTTTATTATTTTTGGTAAAATATAGATTACAAAATTTATCATCTTAACCACTTTTAAGTATATGGTTCAGTAGCATTAAGCATGTTCACACTGTTGAGCAGCCATCACCACCGTCCATCACATTAATTTTTATCTTCCCAAACTCATTCTCCATATGCATTGGCAGTAACTTTCCATTCCTCCCTCCCTCCCTCATCCTCTAACAACCACTTCTTTGTCTCTATAAATTTGCTTCTTCCAGATGTCTCATGTAAGTGGTCCATCCAATATTTGTCTTTTGTGACTGACTGGCTTGACTTAGAACATCCACATTCCAGCTGTTTCCTCCTCTCATCTGCAGTGCCCATTCCACTCACTTGATCCCCCTTATTATGACCCTAGCCCCATCCTAGGCACAATGAGATACTGAGGCATAAGATGAAGCCCTACCTATAAGACCTCTGTGGTAGCATGTTTCAGAATTTCCTTCCTTTTGAAGAAAGATTAATATTTCATTGGATGTTTTTACCATGTTTTGCTCAACCACTTATCTGTTGATGGACACTTGGCTACTTTAAATAATGCTGCAATGAAAGTGGGTATACAAATATTTGTTTGAGTCTTGCCATCAATTCTTTGGGTAGCTACCCAGAAGTGAAATTAGTCAGAAAACTATTTTTTAAGTATGGATGTAGCCTGGCATGAAATGGAAACAAGAAGAAAAGAGAGTCATCAGTGTAGGAGTTCAAGAGTCTAGTAGGAAAACCACAGATTTACCTACTGAATCAGAATCTCTCTGGGGACTAACTGGGCAGGAATCTGTATTTTTAAGTACTCTTAGGTGATTCTGATGATTGGCTAGGCTTGAGGACCACAAAACTCCATGATTTTCAAGGTCT
This sequence comes from Marmota marmota marmota, assembly GCF_001458135.2. Classification (NCBI taxonomy): domain Eukaryota; kingdom Metazoa; phylum Chordata; class Mammalia; order Rodentia; family Sciuridae; genus Marmota; species Marmota marmota. The sequence goes on from NW_026000101.1 coordinate 24,443,791, forward strand.
TCTCCCACTCCACAATTCAATAAAACTTTTACCCCCTCCTAGCCACAGGGGTTCTATGTCTTTTTCCTGTCATAATTTCAAGAGTAGCTCACTGTCTAATTCTCACAGGAGTTAGAATAGCAAAATAAATTATATCTACTAAAAGATTATATTTGTCCACAAGGGGAAGCAAGACACCTGAAACCATAAATTAAGCACTTTGGTATGTCATTGTCTTTACCTCACACCTTTGCTGTTGATTTTTTTCAGTATCTAACCTGTGTATAGTAATCCTAACAACCATTTATTTTATCAACACTAACAACCACTTACCATACTCTTGTACATACAACATTTAATTTGCCTCAAATCTTTCAAGGCACGTATTCGCCTTCCATATTGCATCAAGATGCTGAAGCACCAAGGTTTTAGCATGTGATGGGATCTATAATTAGATCCCATTTTTGTTTCCTGATATCACATTGATTGTGATAATAGTTTGTAGTTTGCATGTGCGCAGTGACATCTCAGAGATTTGGAGTCTAAAGGAAACCCAATATAATGATGTCTGGCACTGAGATTGGAATCTATGTCTCCTGATTCCCACTTTAAGGTGCACAGAGATTCACTTTGAAATTTTCATGTTTACTCCTGGCTGGCTGTGAACTCTTGTAGGTGTGGCTTCATCTTGTGCCTCAATATCCTATTATGTCTAACAGGGGGCAAGTTTTGGATTTCAATCCAGTATAACTGTTTACTACTATGAGCCTGCAGGCAAACTATTAGACTCTGAGCCCTAGCTTCCTCATCTGTAAAATGGAAAGATGAGTCAAAGTTCATTAGAAATAGATGGTAAATGCACCCTGCACAGGGTCTGACACATGTTGGCACAGTAACTATTAAATCTTCTCTAACCTCCTTCCCAGGAAGAAGCATGCCAACTTCAAGGAGGAAACTGGTTGGTCAGTGGAAGGAAGCTGCATTGCTGATGCGTTGGGATTGCTGGAGGTTGATCTTAGGGTCAGACCCAGAAAATGGCTCATTTTACATTTATATCAAATCAAGAAGGGTCCAGAGGATGTGGTAACACACTTCTATGCAAGCTACTCTAAGAGGCTGAGGCAGGAATGTTGCAAGTTCGACTAGTCCAGGCAACTTAGTGAGACCCTGTCTCAAAATAAAAAGAGTTGGGGATCCACCTCAGTGATAGAGTGCTTGCCTCACATGTGCAAGACCTTGGTTCAATACCCAGCACTGCAAAAATAAAACAAAAAACAAACCATAATACAATTATACACCTGTATTAAAAGCTGCATTATTACCAATAGGCAAGAAGTGAAAGCAAACCAAATGCCCAGGGGCTGGGGTTGTGGCTCAGTAGTAGAGCGCTCACCTACCATGTGTGAGGCACTGGGTTCAATACTCAGCACCACATAAAAATAAAATAAAGGTATTTATTGTGTTCACCCATGACTAAAAAAAAAAAAATTTAAAATACTTAAAAAAACCCAAATGCCCATTTATGGGTCAATAAACAAAATGTGCTATATATACATAAAGGAATACTGGGAATACTGTACAGTCTTAAAAAGGAAGAAAATCCTGATGAATGCCATAACAGGGATGAACCTTGAGACATTATGGTAAGTCAAATAAGTCGGTCAAAAAGACAAATACAGTATGATTCCACTTGTATGAGGTCCCCAGATTAGTCAAACTAACAGAAAGTAGAATGGTGGTTGTTGGGGGTTGGGGAAGAGGGAATGTGGAGTTGTTTAATAATAAACACAATTTCAGTTTTTTGAGATTAAAAAAGTTCTGAATACTGATTCAGTAAGTAAGTGAACATACTTACTGTCACAGAACTGTAAACTTAAAAATGCGTAGATGGCATTTTTTATGTTATGTGTATGTTGCCATAATTAAAAATAAAAATTAAAAGAGTCCAGGAGTTATAGTTTCCATTTAATTCCAGCTGCAACATCAGGCTACATCTTTATTTTCTGAGTCTGAGCTGAGAAGCTGAAGCCCTTTCTTTGGAGATAAAACTCTATCCATGCGGCAACAGGTGGAAAATAGCTTCATAATTTTCAGATTAGCAGACTTTCTCTGCTAATGTCTTCCTAATTATCATGTAGACTCAGCATTGAACCATAATTATTATCAGTTAATTAGACCTTAAAATGTATCTTTGATAACACCTCTGGCATTTAATTATGTAACTGGTAACTTATGAATGTTATTAAGGGGATATATGACTACAGTAAAGTATAATTAGAGCTCATTTTTGTTTCTTGATATCACATTGATTGTGATAATAGTTTGTAGTTTTTATAGTTTATTTGGAAATGGTCACATTAGATTGATAGTCTATAAAACAAACACCCATTTTAGCAAATAGTTTTAAATCCTATTAAAAAGAGAGAGGCCATGAGAAAAGGAAAAGGGAATGATCACTCTTGATGCCCTTTAACAAAAGTTCACAATAAATAAATGGCCTGTTTTCAAGGCCATTTCTTTCTCTTAAAAGCAAATAAATTTAAGAATTCATCTCATAAAATATTAATTCTTACTGTTGGAAAACAGAAAAACAATGACCAAGCTACTTCTACTCTTGTGAAAGTAAAAAATACTTTTCTCAAAAGTTGAGTGCACTTAAAGCACACACAGAGAGAATGAGCAGTGAGTCTTTTGTTGAATGAAGTCTCCCTTTTAGAAGAACATAGTTCATTTCATATCTTTGTAGGAGAGTTAAAGGTCAGCTAGAAATCAGTTCATCCAGTAGGATTAGCTGGTAGATTTGAAGTCCCTTGAGGGCCAAGATCTTTCCCTTTTGTGATTTAATATCGCTTACAATTCCTAATGCACACCGGCTGGGTATTTAATGAATATTCATTGCCTGTTGAGTTAGATGGCTTGGGGGAAATTAAAGAAACTCTGCTTTATGCACTTTCTCTCTGAAATGGGGACAATGAAACACACCTTTAGAAAATAAGTTGAGATTCTGGTGAGAAGTCTGGTGGATTAGCAGATATTTGGCCACAGAGGAGCCTGGATGCATGAGGACTAGTGGGAGCAAAGAGGAAAGGAAATGGAAGCAGGTCAGGTGTGAAAATAAGCCACCTGACACATTCTCATTTGGAATTTATATGACTAGTCTAAGGTGAAGAGTTTTAGTTCCATGTCTTGATTGGTAATAGAAATGTGAAACATTAGCTGGAATTTTGGGTCCTCTGAAATGTAACACAGATGAGGAAGCTCATTGCTTAACACCACAAGGAATGAAAGAAATCCTTGTCTAAAATCAAGGAAGTATGTTGCATCTGTCATTTACAGTAAGTTCTTGTAAACACAATTCTCATTTTTTACTTGAAATTAAGTGAGAAAATACTAAAAACATTTTGATAACCAAGCTCTGCTCTGCACAGAATAACAACTGCCCTGATGACCTCCTTTTGCTAAATAGCAGCTTGCTGCTTATATACAATTTCTGGGACTCAGAAGCCCTTTTCTTTTTTAGCTTTATCTGTCTTAGCCAATACAAATAGCTTTGATTTGATCATTTGTGCACACTAATTTACACTCTTTCTTTGCAATGAGTGATCCTGTGGAGAACAAAAGCATGTAGACAATAGACCTGCTCAGAGAACTGTGCTGCAGGCTGTAGGGCTTACTGGAAGGAAAGCTGGAATGGCCAAGAGGGAGAGGTCCTTACTGTGTGATTGCAGAAACCATGGCTTCACCTATAGAAATAGAGAAATTTGATATCTTTGGTGCAGGGGTGTCAGGGCAAGAGAATATAATTGCAAAGCATACAATTGGTGCTTAATAAATGGCAGCTAATTTTCCTCTAAATGACTGTAAGGATCTGAGGTACAAATTGAAAGTCCATTGAAATGAGAAACCAATCCATTAACCAATGAAGAACATGAAAATGGAAGTAAAACCTGAAAGACCAACCTGTTAACTCAGAGGAACTTGAATGTGCTTTGGGAAAAAGTAATTGGGTTTCCCTGGAACCCTGTAAGTATGTTTTGTTTTGGGAAGTGCAGAGTGATATCCCATGAAGGGGCCTGGTGAAAGACCAGAAATCTGGCCCATTCTTCTGTGGATTATGTGACCTTGAACAAGCTGGCTAAATGTAAGTAAGGAGATTGAGTTAATTTCTCAAATTCCTTCCAGAACTATGATAATGGAGGCCTGGGAACAGGAATAGTAGGGTTTGGAATCAGATACAAAGAGACATCTAATTTTTTTGGCACTATTTGCTGATGATATGATTCTATACCTAGAAGACCCTAAAATTTCCACCAGAAAACTTCTAGAACTAGTAAATGAATTCAGCAAAGTAGCAGGATATAAAATCAACAGTCATAAATCAAATGCATTTCTGTATATCAGTGACAAATCCTGTGAAAGGGAAACGAGAAAAACTACCCCATTTATAATAGCCTCAAAAAAAAAATACTTGAGAATCAACTCAACGAAAGAGGTGAAAGATCTCTACAATGAAAACTAAAGAATGCTAAGTAAAGAAATTAAAGAAGTCCTTAGAAAATGGAAAGATCTCCCTTGTTCTTGGATAGGCAGAATTAATATTATCAAAGTGACCATACTACTAAAAGCACTATACAGATTTAGTGCAATTCCAATCAAAATCCCAATGACATTCCTCATAGAAATAGAAAAAAACAGTCATAAAATTCATCTGGGGAAATAAGAGACCCAGAATAGCTAAAGCAATCCTTAGCAGGAAGAGTGAAGCAGGTGGTATCACTATACCAGACATTAAACCATACTACAGAGCAATAGGAAAAAACAAAAACAAAAACAAAAAAAACCCAGCATGGTATTGGCACCAAAGCAGACTGATAGACCAATGGTAGAGAATAGAGGACACGGAGACTAACCCACAAAACTACAATTATCTTATATTAGATAAAGGTGCCAAGAACATACATTGGAGAAAAGATAGCCTCTTCAACAAATGGTGCTGAAAAATGGGAAATCCATATGTAACAAAATGAAATTAAACCCCTATCTCTCACCATGCACAAAACTCAACTCAAAATTTATCAAGGACTTAGGAATACAACCAGAGACCCTGCATCTAATAGAAGAAAAAGTAGACCCTAATCTTCATCATGGGGGATTAGGCCCCAACTTCCTTAATAAGACTCCTTTGGTGCAAGAATTAAAATCAAGAATCTATAAATGAGATGAAATCAAACTAAAAAGTTTCTTCTCAGCAAAAGAAACAATCTGTGAGGTGAATAGAGAGCCTACATCTTGGGAGCAAATTTTTACCTCTCACACATCAGATAGAGCACCAATCTCTAGGGTATATAAAGAACTCAAAAAGCTAAGCACCCAAAAGACAAATAACCCAATCAATAAATGGGCCAAGGACCTGAACAGACATTTCTCAGAAGATGATATACAATCAATCAACAAATATATAAGAAAAATGTTCATCATTGCTAGCAATTAGAGAAATGCAAATCAAAACTACTCTAAGATTTCATCTCACCACAATTAGAATGGCAGTTATTATGAAGACAAACAATAATAAGTGTTGGCAAGGATGTGGGGAAAAAGGTACACTCATACATTGCTAGTGGGACTGCAAAGTGGTGCAGCCAAATGGAAAGCAATATGGAGATTACTTGGAAAATTGGGAATGGAACCACCATTTGACCCAGCTATCCCTCTCCTCAGTCTATATCCAAAGGGCTTAAAAACAGCATACTTTAGGGACACAGCCACACCAATGTTTATAGCAGCACAATTCACATTAGCTAAACTGTGAATTAGATGCCCTTCAATAGATGAATGGATTAAAAAATGTGGCATATATACACAATGGAATATTACTCAGCAATAAAAGAGAATAAAATCATGGCATTTGCAGGTAAAGGGATGGACTTAAAGAAGATAATGCTAAGTGAAGTTAGCCCATCCCAAAAAACCAAATGCCAAATGTTTTCTCTGACATAAGGAGGCTGATTCATAGTGGAGTAGGAAGGGGGAGCATGGGAGGAATAGACAAACTCTAGATAGGGCAGAGCGGTGGGAGGGTAAGGGAGGGGACATGGAGTTACAAATGATGGTGGAATGTGATGGACATTATTATCCAAAGTACAGGTATGAAGACACAAATTGGTGTGAATATACTTTGTATACAATCAGAGATATGAAAAATTGTGCTCTTTATGTGTAATAAGAATTGTAATGCATTCCACTGTCATATATAAAGAAAAATTAATTAAAAAAGAAACACAATATAATAAAGGAAGACAATTAACAGAAAAAAAGAGACATCTAATTTTTAATCCCAACTCTGAACCTGTTTCTCCCTATAAAATAGTATAAAAATCAGTATTTTGGCAGTAAAAATGGCATATTAATATATAAAAGCTCATCATATTAATATATGGAAGTGTTATAAGCTTCCACTTCCTTTTCTCCTTCTCCACATTGTCTGTCAGGGATTACATCTCAGGCTATTTAGTCACAAATATATCTGTGTATTAGGTCTTCAATAAGTATTGACTAATAATGAAGATTTTGTTTCTGTAAGGCCTTGCCTGCCTAGAGTGAGTGCCCTTTTAGTCTGGGTGAGGCTTCATCCTCCTCTTTATGTGTTTCAAATTTTCTTCCTTTAAGCTACTCCTGGATGAGACAACTGGGGATAGGCATTGCCTGTAGCAGGTCATATGTCACTGAAAAAGGGAAGGGGTTCTGGGCTGTTTGTATGTGTAGGTTTCCCCATTTTATACAACTTAGATTAGTTCAAATTAAGTAGTTGTTTCCTGGGAAAAGACTGTGATATTTATTAGTGTAGAATGTAGTAGTAGGTTAAGAATTAGCTAGATTTAGGTTTAAATCTGATCTCCCATATTTTAGTTCTGACCTACTTAAATTCTCTAGGATTCAGTTTTCTCGTCTGTAAAATGGGGTCAATAACAGTACCAACCTCCTAGCATTATTGCAGGGATTAGGTAAAATGATATTTATGACACATTTTGCATATGATACTTGGCACAAAATAAATGCTTGCTAAACAGAGATGAAAATGTTATTTCAGGGTAAGTGTGTATTCATTCAGGTGAAGAAAGCAAGGCTCAGGGGGATCAGGTAACGTTTAAGTTGCCAAAGGGAAACTAGGCTTTTGCTCTCCTGTTACTCAAGACCAGGACTTTTCCTATTTCAACATCTTTCTGATGTTTTTACTAAGAGTCATTGCAAGTTGGGGTGGAGCTCAATGGCAGAGCACTTGCCTAGCGTGTGTGAGGCCCTGAGTTCAATCCCCAGTCACAAAATATGGCTGGGGATGTGGCTCAGTGGTCTAGTGCCCCTGTGTTCAATTCCCAGTACCCACTCACTCCAATAGAGAAATAAAATTGCGTTAGATGGCATTTAATAGTTTATCAAAGAGGGAGTCATATAATTAGGGTGCCGTTATTTTCCTCTTACAAAATCTGGCTGCTGCCCGCTGGTGCTAAGGGTACAAAATTATATTTCATTGAAGATCTTTCCACTGTGTAGGTTTGAATCAAATCTTGATAGAAATTAAACATGCACCTCTCCAAACCAAACATTCATGCACATTACTTGCCTAGGAGATGTGAAGTTACAATACAAAGACCACCTAAGCATACCAATGGGTAGCAGAATGACTTCACCTTTTATAGAAAGTAATCCATTACTGAGAAACCATCACAGGCAATTTGGCACAATTGAATTTCATCTTTAACCTTTCACTATGACTTGTGTGATTAGGCCACTGAGGAAGTGGTTTTCAACAGCATGATTAAAACACTTTGAGAAAATAATTTCTGTCTTCAAGTACCTTGTGTACTTTTTTTTTTTTTGCCAAGTGTTTGTCCTTTCTCATCAAAAGAAGAGCTATGAAATGAAGAATATTGACTTTTAACATTGTCTTGGATAGAATTGAAAGATCATAAACCAGCGGAGTCAAAGTCAGGGTGTGGATCTTGAGCAGACCTAGACAATAGAGTTGCTTGCTGGATGACCATCAGGATAGGGGTGCACCAGCACAGCATTTTCAGATATGAGAATTCCACCTGCTTACCAGGAATTTGTTTTTTTCCCCCTAAAGTTAGGAAAAAAGTAAAATTTTACTAAGAACTTACTTTAAACAACAGCGCAATGACTCCATCTACCAGGACCAATATTATTTTTAAAAAGATATTTTATTACCAGAAAATTTGTACTATTTTACCCAAGAAAAGACAGTTTTTGTATTGGTTTTACCATTTTATTGGGAGGCAAAATGGGCTATGGGCCATGTTTAGAGTTCCCTGTAGGAATGGCCTGGTCAAATCCAGTTCAAACTGATTTTAAGCCAAAAATATTCCACTTCTATGTTTGCCACTGGGCCTCAGATTGTACTTGGAGGTTCCCAAATAGTCTTCAGAATCAGTGACTTAAACAGGCAACACAAGTTGTACACATTATCATAGGCAACATACATCACAGGGAGGAGTGTCATAAGAATTCAGCTAAGTGTAGTGAGATCCGCAAGTCTGAAGATTTCCAGTCATCGTTCTGAACTCTGCCTGTCCTTTGTCATTCTCTTTAGAGAAACAGGATCTTGTGCCACTGCTTCATAGTACTTTACATCTCAACAAGAAGAGGATATGTTCTTTCTAGAGTGAGTGGGTTGTGGGTGACCTATCTGAGCTCACTGGCTCACTGAACAGTGATTAACATTTAAAATGTATGCAAACTAGACTCCTAATTAAAGTCCAATAATGTAAGACTTTGAACCTATTCACTGCCTTTGGAAATAATCATAGATGCCTGCTGCTTATCATGAAAAAGTCATTATGGCAAATGACCAACTCCCCCACCTTCTCCTCTCCATCACCTGCAAAAGTGATTCTCCATTGCAAAGATTTGCACATAGTGCATGTTGCAGAGTCAAATGTCTCCTGGTAGCTGTAATTGTTATGCAAATGATCTTGATTACAGGAGGAATAAAATTTACAGAGCTCCTCTCATAGGTGAATTTGCAAGCACACTCCAAATTAGGGAAGGGTGGATACTGGTGTTGATTCCAGGGGTCATCCAGAACTCTCCATGGAATTTGGACATAGCAGTGATAGGCAAAGTGATCCTTCCATTCCTTCTCCTCCTCCTTCCTTTGCTTTACTAATTCTTTGTGGGAAAGTAGATATGAAAGAGAGGGAATTAGAAAAAAAAAGTTGCACTGTTGGTCTGTGTTTATAGTCCCAGTCACTCAAGAGGCTGAAGCACGATGACCACTTGAGCTCAGGAGTTAAAGACCTGCCCAGGCAAGATAGCAAGTTAAAAAAAAAAAAAAGTAATGAAACCCAAAAGAGGTCAGGGGACAAAAACATTAAACTCAATTTCTTTGATAAAGAAGAGAATCCAAACAAAGCCTAATATGGAAAAAAAGATAAAAGAAAGAAGTGATATTTACTGTGCACTTGACCGTGCCAGAGAGTCTTGTGGTATGTGGTACATTTTCTCATTGACCCAAATAATAGCCTGATGAAGTAGGTTGCATTAGTTTACAGGTGAGGAATTTGAGGTTAAGAGAGGTTTGTGTACATGAATCAGGTTACAACATCTCAGAGCTAAGCTTCAATTCTAAATTTATCTGATTAGAAAAATCATGGCCTTTGTTATGTCCTTGTTGACTCTCAAAATTACTCAAAAATGCATTCTTAGAAATGAATTTCCAGGAGACATGATTTCAGAGCTCTGGTTTCACTTCTTTATTCCCCAGGATTTCAATGCCATGGGGACAATGTGGCTACAATGCCTGTCTGTTGCATAAGCAGCTACTGACATGACCAGTGTACCATGGAGCTGGCATGGAGCACACTGGGTTATCCAGCTCAGGGAACAGCTCAGGGAACTCTTCAGTGTGGTATACTAAGACCTCTCACTATACCCTGTGTGGTAGATGCAGGGTGGGTCACTTGTACTAAGCAATTATAAAATGTGGTCAGCAAATGAATTCATTTTTATCTTTTGAAAATCATTTGATGATGATATTTAAGAAATTCAGGTTACTTCTTTGGAAATTTATGAACAGAAAAAGTGATTCAGAGCACCCTTTTACCCATTAACCATCCTCTGTCTCCCACATCCCCAGCCTCTAATAATCACTGTTCTGCTTCAGTGAGATCACTTTTTTAGCTTGTACATGTAAATGAGGACATGCAGTATTTGTCTTTCTGTGCCTGGCTTATTTCACTTAACACAATGTCTTCCAGTTCCCTCCAGGTTATGACAAATGACAGGATTTCATTCTTTTTTGTAACTGATAATATTCCACTGTGCATGTATACCATGTTTTCTTCATCCATTCATCTGTTGATAGACACCTAGGTTGTTTCCATATGTTGACAATCGTGAACAATGTTGTAGTAAACATGGGAGTTCAGATGTCTTTTTGATATACTGATTTCCTTTCCTTTGCATATATGTTTACAAAAGCAATACCTACTCCATCTGAGAGCTTGAAAGCACACATACACACACATACTTGCCTAAATCACAGATCATCTATAGCTTCTCCCCTGAGGTAACTTGACAAAAGATTTTGTTCTTTGTTTCTTCTATTTCTCAATATAGTGATAATTACCTTTTATAGATGGCCTAATTTATGTAAAATAATTATCCAGTGGCAATTACATAACTTCTAACTTGTTCACCTTTTACTGTTTTTCTACATCTTTCCTTGACTCATCCGTTAGTCATTTTACTGCTCTTTTCAGGGACATAGGAAGAAAGATGGTTTGTTTCTTTGGGTGGTGTCATGGAACCTATAGAATCTTATGCTATACCAGCACTCTAATGTTATTGATTTACTAATACTCAAAGATTATAGATAATCATCTTGTTTTTTTTTTTCATTGTTTTTAACTCACCAAGTTTGTGATAATTTGTTACAGCAGCCAGAAGAACCTAATACAGTGATTTTAGATTTTAGGCAAGTTTCAGTAGTTCATTTTAGCTTAGGTTTCTCAGTTGTAAAATGTAAAAATAATAACAATATCTACATCACAGTGTTATTGTGAAAATTAAAATTATACTTTTGTATTTATGATGCATAAATACATAAATACATGCATAAATACATATGATGAGATGTATACATATGTGACTTTTAATCTTCCCAAGGTTCCTGTGAGATGGGTATTATTCTTACATATATATATATATTATATTATATTAATTGTAGATGTTTCTCATGAACATCACACACACACACACACACACACATCCTGTGAGGTAGAGGATTCTAAATCCCTAGGGAATAGCAATACCATAAATTGGAAGAAGTTTAAGTCTCTAAATTACCGCTGTGGAAAAAAAGCCCTTCATTGACTGGGAATACCTGCATGGGATTGACATGTAAATAAATTGAGGTTCATTTCTCTCTTTCATAGAAAGTCATTAATTTGGTGGCTTATTGTTACAGTGGCTAGTATTATGCTAACTAATACAACTTCAGAGTTCTTTGCACATGCAGGAAGCTTAAAGGTCACCAACTCACTTTTCTAGATATTATTTCTTGTTTGTAGGAGAGTCTGTCAGGGAAAAGTTGTTGATGCGTGTACCCAATGATTTTAATCTTGAACTTATTGGAAGAAAATGAGCACAGAATCTGTAAAGGCCATTTTGAGAGTCACTTTTCTGACTCTAGTTGCATACTAATTAATATCATGGAGCATTAGCAAACTAAGTAAGGAATAATTATTAGCTATCAGATTCTGAGTTTAGGAGAGAAATGATACTATATTGTGCATAATTTTTGCATCATTAAAAATTAAATCTCATAAGCATAATGTCTCAAATATCAATCTCTGACACTATCTACAGATGACAAACTACAGTATGTAAGAGAACAATTTGCTAGGTAATGGTGCAATATTTTCTACATTTAGACAGAATTTCCCCCCAAAAGACAAAAAGACATTTTGTATCAAAGAATAAACATAGTTACTTAATATTGCTTTTGTTTATATTCAGGTCCATAGATAGGATGATCCATTGAATGGACTGTTGTATAGAAAACTTTTCTATAATTTTTCTATTTTTTAGATGATAATTTAATGAGAAGACTATGAATCTCATTGTTCAAAAAAACCCATGTTTTAATCTTAGTTCCATGACCTTATTAACCGTGTGAATTTGAGCAAGTTTCTTAATATCACATATTTTCAGTTTTATCACTTGTCAAAAGGAGATATTCAACCTTACCTCATAGAGTTTTCATGTAGATTAAATGTGATTCAATAGTTAAAACAGTTGACACTGGGTCCAACACATAGCAGACACTTAATAAATATTCCTTTCTTCTTTTCTCTGTGTTTTTGAGCTTTCTCCCTGAAGGGAGACCTAAAACAAGACTATTGCTCCTTCATCAAGTCATGCTCACAGGATGAACTATATAGGGATCAAAGACTGCTGACTGAGCCTGCACTGTGGCCTGTCATCTTAGCTACTTGGGAGGCTGAGGCCAGAGAGCCACAAATTCAAGGTCAGCCTGGGAGACTTACAGAGACCCTGCTTCAAAATAAAAAATGAAAAGGCCTGGGAATGTTGTTCAGTCGTAGAGCACTTGCCTAGTATGTGAGGTCCTGGGTTCAATTCCCAGTATGCACAAAACAAATAAACAAAACAAAACAAAAAACTGCTGTTAGAAATCTCCCAGGAGCTCTTGCTCTTGAAGATCTGTCTGGAAGATCTCTGAGTCAGCTATTAATGCCACCACAGGCGACCCCTGTGGAGGGTGCTGAGATTTCTGTGGAAAATAGAAGAATTTCTGGCACCTGTACCTCTTGGTCTGCTTTGCATGAAACTTGTTATAGTTCTCTCAGTGATGATTTTAAGCTTTCAAGGAAAAAATAAAATAAAAAAGGGTAGCTTATATTTGAGACTCAGAACATGTACTAATGTGAACAGGATTCTGGATTTTCTCTTGTGTTGGTTCCAGAGCTACACTGATGCCATTTAATCCCTGCCCACACGAAAACCTAGTCTACGTTCAAATTAGGATCAAGAGAGAGACTGAGTATAGTGCCCATTAACTGATGATGTCGTGACTTCTATACTTAGATGGAGTTTGTGTTTTTTGTTACCCCAAGCAACCTATTTATCCTCCACATTCCTCAGGTTTCTTTTTTGGAAATGGGATTAGACATCTTTGTTTATGTTCTTCCTCAAAAATTCTTAAAACAAACCAAACTACTGCACTGCCATTGATAGTTTTGTCATATGGTAGTGTGCTAAATAAGTGCCTGCCCTTCCCCTCTGTAGGGAGACACGTTGGTGTACTGGAAACTGCTCAGGCTTTAGAGCCAGAAACACTTGTGTTTCTTTTCCTATTTTGTCTCTGAGGAGTCAGGATGCCACAGTGAGATTACTCAACTTCTTCAGAATTCAATCTTGCATCTGCAAAGTGGGCATAGCAATACCAAATTTATAGAGTTATTTTGAAGATTAAATGAAATAATATATAAATATTGCAACTTTCTCACTCCCTGTATCTCTAAGCTTAAAGTCAAGTGCTGTGGTTTAGTCATGAGGTGATTAATGAAGTATTGTAATGGGTATGCAGAATTTCTAAGTTGCTTCCAAGAAGCTATAAATATTTCAGGGATTTTCTAGATGTTTGTGATTTATTAGAATTTACTTTCTACACACATACTCTATTCATTTAAAAACCATTTAAACTGGATGTAGTGGCACTCGCCTGCAATCCCAGAAACTTGGGAGGCCAAGGCAGAAGCATGCAAGTTTGAGGCCAGCTTGGGCAACTTAGTGAGACCCTCTCTCAAAATAAAAAATAATTTCAAAAAAGGGGTAGAGATGTAGCTCAGTGATAAAGTACTCCTGGGTTAAATCCCCAATACCACAAAAACAAACAAACAAACAACAACAACAACAACAACAAAAAGCATTTAAATCTTTTGATTTGCAAAGAGAGAGGGAATATCCAATATATTAAGACCACCATTTTGAAATGGAAGCCCCATGTTTGAACCTTTTTAGGATCTTTATTTTCTTCCCTTTACTGAGTTGCCTCCCAATTAATAAAGCTGTGTATGTTGGGACAGAATAGGAGTCATGGATATGTTCACATTTTTATTTATACAAAATGACGAGGAAAGAAAAAGAAAAATCACACATTGAAGGAGAATGAAAAGAGATTAGAAATAATGAAATAGTTCCCTCTAGATATTAAAGATTTGAAAGAAATCTTAGGGGTTTCCAAAGAAGTAACAAGATTAAATATAAAGAGAAAGAACATTCGCTTGAGATTGAGGGGATCTAAACTTCTTCCCAGCCCCGTCATTCCCGCTTTGTCATTTGGCCAGCTTGTATCCGCTCTCTGGGACTCGATTTTTATCTTCCATAAAGTGATGGTAAAGGAAAGATGCTACCCAAATGGTTTTACTTGTCTTATTTATATCTTGAAACCATTAAAGTCAGTACCTAATTCATTGCATGTCTGGGGAATTCCCTGCCTAAGGTAAAAAACAGGATTCTGTGGAAAAGAACAAATGATAAATCCATGATATAAGAATTCTATTTTGTTGAAGAAAAGGGACTGAGGGTGAAACACAAGGAACCAGAGAAGTTATAGCATTCTCTTAGAATATTAATATAGAATACTCATTTGGTAGACTATGACACTTTAAGTTCAGTATGACCTACCCACAGGAAATGGAATAAGCCATACTGAGCCATTAAAGAGGTAATCAGATGGAAAGAATGTCCATTTGTAACAGTGTCCATCTGCCTCAAAACCTTAGTAGTAGTAAGATAGACAGAAATAAATTAATTTTTTTAAAAAATGAGGCAAAGTCACTAAATATCTTACACATGTGTTTTTATGTGCACACATACAAACAACTATAAATGCTATAACTGGATGCCAATAATTTATATGGCTTTTCCATGCAGATTGTGCCTAAGAGCCTTACTAAACAATAGATCACACAAAAAATTGAAAGTAGAGTGCTTTTGAATAAAAGAGGATTGGACATCAGGACAGTTCCTTATATCTTTGAATACCTTATATCTCTTTGTGTCTTTGAAGTTTTGTTTTTGTATAATAATATTAATGGAGAGAGGAGAACAGAGGGGAATATGACATAAGTTTATTCTTTCTTGCTCAGAGTGAGGAAATAGCAGCTTTCAAATGGTAAAAGCCAAGGTTTTTGGAAAAGGTGAAACAGAAAAGATTGATGGTTGGGATTAATGGAGATTTCATTCATTGTTTTCACTTAGTGAATATTTAGCAAGGGCCTATTATGAACCAAACTCCTGACACTTTTCAAAGGGAAGGTGAGGGGGCAGAGAGGAATCTGATGTTTATAAAAGACTTGTATGACTCGATGTGGAATTATTTTACCAAGATGTGAAATTTCCAGGAAGTGGGGAAATGAGAGTGAGGAGTGGGGTCTGCAGGTGAAGTCATGTGGTAGGTAGGAAGGACGGAAGAGACGACAGCTACAGAGCCCATGTAGGAAGAGAATAAGAGAAGCAGGGAATGTTTTAAAGAAAAATGTCACATGGCAAAATAACTAGAAGAGAAGATAGGCTATCTGAAAGCAATGGGAAAGAATATGGTTAGCATGAAAAGGCACTGACAGGGCATGACGAGGAGTGCCCCTGGGATTCAGGCATCATGGAGGAGTTAACCAGGATGGCTTTAGAACTATACTGGTGCGGGGCTCAGTGGTGCACTCCTGTAATCCCAGCGGTTTGGGAGGCTGAGGCAGGAGGATTGAGAGTTCAAAGCCAGCCTCAGCAGAAGTGAGGCACTAAGCAACTCAGTGAGACCCTGTCTCTGAATAAAATACAAAACAGGGCTGGGGATGTGGCTTGGTGATTGAGTGCTCCTGAGTTCAATCCCCTGTACCAAAAAAAACAAACAAACAGAAAAAACAAAAAACAAAAAACCTACACCCGTACAGTACAAGCTCTCAAGAGGGAGAAAGAACGCTTTTATTTTCAGCAAGGAGAGAGCATAGCTCTGCTGTGAATGGAAGAAAACAAACCTACAGAAGGCAAAGGGGAGAGTAGTCAAGTTTATTAGCCATTAGGGTGTGTAAGTCACTTGACCTCCGTTACCTGATCAATCCTGACAATTCAAAAATATTATACCCATTTTTTTTCCCCAAAAAGGACAGATGAAAACTCAGAAATTTTAAGGAATTGGTAAAGGTCACATAGCTTAGAGGTAGGACTGGTATTCCAACCCAGGTCTATTTATGTGCAAATAAGTGTAGCAGTCATGATCTAGCCAGGACACTGAAAACAAAACAGTTAATTTTATGGAATTGAATATTAAAGGTGTTCAAGGCGGCTTGTGGTATAGCTCAGTGGTAAAGCATGTGCCTCACACACAAAAGGCCCTGGGTTCAATCCCCAGCAAACTGCACCCCCATTTATCCCACCAAAAGTGTTTGAGAACTGAAAGTATAAAAAGAAAAAAAAAAAGTGAACATTAACATATCACAGAGGTAGCAAGTAAGGAGTGACCTGTCACTGGGTTGGTGAATGTTCTGATCTGGATGTGCAATGGCCCCAAAAGGCCCAAAAGATGGGGATTTGGGGGAAGTGATTAGATCATGAGGGCTCTGAACTTATTGGTAGACTAATCTATTGCTGGCTGAATGGATAACTGGGAGGTGAGACATAGTTGGAGGAAGTAAGCCACTGGAGATGCTCTCTCTGGCCTCTTCCCCACCCCCACACTCTCCTTCACAGCTGCCAAAAGCTAAGCTTTCCTCCACTGTTCCCTTCTGCCATGATGATCTGCTAACCCTCCACAGACTCAAAGCTCTGAAATCATGAGCCAAAATGAGCTTTGCCTTCTTTTATTTATTTATTTTTTTACAATACCTTTATTTAATTTACTTATATGTGGTGCTGAGGATCCAACCCATGGCCTCACACATGCTAGGCAAGTGCTCCACCACTGAGTCACAACCCAATCCCAGCTTTTCCTTCTTTAAGTTGTTCTTGCCAGGTATCTTGGGCACAGTGATGGAAAACTCAAACAGGGAACAAAAGAAGGAGGTTAGAATTATCAAATTACCTAGAAGCTTGAAGGAGGGCCCTTTGAGCTAGAACCCAGGGCTCTGGAGCAGTACACTGCTTGCTGGTGCTAGTGGCTATGAGTATGAGTTGAGGCTGTTGCTGACGGTGCTGGGGAAACTGCAAACTGGAATCAGTTGCCGCTGCTGGAGCAGATGGCTGCTGTCAGGGTGAAGCAGTGGTGTTGGGGTGACTGATGCTCAAAGGTACAGGGAGCCATGAAAACCAGCAAGTCCCTTCTTCCTCCCCTTTCCCTCCGTTCTCCCTTAGTGCCCCCTGTTGGCAGACTCTAGCAAAGCAGCTGGCAAAGGAGAAGCTGCTTGCTAACAAAGCCCAGCATAGAAGAGTGGATCTGAGGCAGGGTGCTTAGCTTGAAGACTAGAACAAAGAGGAGCTCAGGAACACAGGTTCACCACCACCTGCCCCTAACAGTTCTGAAGGGTTTTATGTTTAACAGAAGGAAAGCCAGACTTTGATATTAGTTTTGGAGAAAGGAACATGAACAGCCGTGTTTCACTAATTTCTGCAAATGAATGTAAAATTGAAACTACAAAATACATTTGAAAGAAATATAGCTTTAGGATTTTCAAGTATATACAGAACTCCTTTAATTGGGTGTTAAATAAATAAAAATGTATGTTAATTGCCCCTGTGCAGTGAAGTAGAAAAAAGACAATTAATTGTTTAGCTACTGAAGATTCTCTGCTATTAGGACATAAGGACAATTAGCTTTTAAAGCATTGCTCAGAACGTATACTTTTTTTTTTGCCAAATGTTTATTTTTTACAAAAGAGAAGAGAACAAACCAAACCCTTTCCACAAGAGCAGCACTTTTGAAAAAAAAAAAAAAAAACAACGAATGCTAAACAGGATTTAGGAAAGAGAAAACATCACCAAAGCCCATGGGAATGACAATTCCTGGTTAACTGTAAAAAATAGAGAATCTAATTGAGACAGATGACCAGATTTAGGAAAAATAAACCTCACCATTAAAATCTAATTAAATATTTGCATTTCAGCATTAAGTTTCCTCTCAAAAGTTTTGTGAACAGCGGGGTGACAGTGAAGATTATTGACTATAATTTGCTGAAGTTTTTAACTAAATTAGTTTTGTGCAATGTATGGAAGGTTTACTCTGCTGCACTTATCCGGTGGCTGCTTTATTATTCTTTTAAAGTGAATCATTTATAACTGTTCTCAGAGATCTTTTATCAGCCACTTATCTCCTTCAACTGGACTTGTGACGCCAAGGGATAAAATGAATTGCTGGCTAATATTGTGAGAATTAATCAGACCACAACAGCGGGAGAGTAATGACTTACTTACAGTTAGACATTTGCATTTGGCAGTAAAATCACAACAAAATATAAGGATGTTTAATCTTTGGCTTCGACATGAACATTGGAACATGTTGGCAATACAAAAAAATAAAATAAAATAAAACCTGCAAAAATTGTGTGTTTTAATCTTGGGTAATTACCTAATCTGAGATGTTAATTCTGAGAAGAAAGGTCTGTTTTTGATACAAAGAGTTCTCCCAACCCCCATTTTGGTACCTTTGAATCAAAGTGGTCTAGTTTTCTGAGATACTTTTTCTCTATTAGAGACCTTTGGAGAGATGAAGTAAGTCTTTTGACCCTCATCTGACCTTCCTCCAAAGTCCGCTAGTTCTATTTAGTTCTGTTTCCTTTCTGTCTCTTGGCCCTACAGTAATTTAGAAGAAAGTGGTAGCAAACCCAAC
Organism: Marmota marmota marmota; assembly: GCF_001458135.2. Classification (NCBI taxonomy): domain Eukaryota; kingdom Metazoa; phylum Chordata; class Mammalia; order Rodentia; family Sciuridae; genus Marmota; species Marmota marmota. The sequence goes on from NW_026000101.1 coordinate 24,462,626, forward strand.
ACTGAGGTGGTGGAGATATTTCTGCAGCTGCGATTTTTTCATACACTGCTCACTCTGTTTTCTTAAGAGTCTGGCATCTTCAAAAAGAGGATTAGGATTTTGGTTGCTGTACAAACACTGGAGAAGGAGTACAATAAAAAATTATTTCCTGGTTTAAGGTCATTGACTCAAAGGCATTGGAGATGTACCTATGCTTAATAGCCACATTCTTCAATTTGTATGTCTACAGCCAAAGTGCTCATGGCATCCATTACTATTTAGGTCTGGTAATTTGCAGGAATGCAGATGTCCTCAGTAATCACGGTTTTTGGCCTATGCAGGGCCCATGCCTATGTAGATATACATAGACATACACAAAGCGAACCTGTTCACAGAACTCACACAGATCCCTTTTTCTGAGCTGTGTGGTGCTGTACGACGCAGAGACTCCCAGGGGATCTGCATTTGAATCTCATTTCTACCCTGTAAAGTCTGTTTCCTGGCCATGTTATTTTACATCTCAGAATTCCATTTTCCTTGTGAGTAAAATGAAGATAATAATACCTGTCTTGTCAGTTACCATAAGGATTAGAGATTGTAAAGGAAACATGCATGTCACTTGTTCAACAAACGATAGTAGATTGTTTCTATAATCAGTAGAGAATCAGCACCTTTGGATTTCCTGCATTTTTTGTGTTTCTGGATGTAGCAAAGAAAAAAGCCTGCACATTTGGCTGGAGTAGTCCCTGGGTTGTAGCTGCAAGAAATCAAAGCCCAGAGTCTGTGTTTGGACTGGTGCAGCTGTAGGCAAGGAGAGGGAGTCCCTGACAGAATCTCTTGCATTTTGTATTAGAGTCTTTCTGAAGCCTACCTTCCTAATTTCCAGAGCAATTCATTAATCTTGTCCTGGAGACTCCTCAAGGGCAGAGACTATGTTTGAGTTTTCTTGTATCATTAGAACCCACACATAGTAGGTGCTAGTAAAGACTAAATGAAATGTGTGGCGATGGTGAGGTTTTATTTAATCCCAAACTCCCAGATGACATTATTGTTCCTTTTCCAAGATTCCCCTCATTTCTACTTTGCTATTTTGCCAGCCACCTGCTCCTTTGGCCTTTGGTCAGAATTTGAACCAGAATTGGAGCTAGAGGCTTTGTCTTCTGAACCAGCTCTATGGGAAGCAGATCTCAAGCAGATTGTCATCCAATTTCCAGTCTGAAAAAATGCCAGGGTCAATTGATGGTGTCACAGACCTGGGAGTGGAGAGCAAGTATGTCGTGAATTTGCTGTTCTTACTAGTATTTTCTTTTATCCATTAGAATTTAAACCCTCTTTAGATTTTTTTTCCTTAAATCCCTAAGGCTTGGCTGGGAGAAATGAGGGAGTTTAGAGGGAAGAGAACCTCCTGAATCTCATTTCTTCCCCTGACATTACTTAAATACACTGTGGTAAAGTTTGGCTCTCTCAAAACATATGGAGGGGCTGGGATTGAGGCTCAGAGGTAGAGCACTTGCCTAGGACGCATGAGGCACTGGGTTTGATCCTCAGCACCACATAAAAATAAAGATATGTGTCCACCTATAACTAAAAAATAGATATATATATTTAAAAAAATATGTGGAGACAACATGTACCTTGAATTATCTTCTTTACAGCCAGAGGCTGGGCAAATGTCTTACTATTGAGCCAGAATCTGTTGATTTCTTAACTGGGATCAAACTTCTTAAAGTCCCTGGCTGAAAGTGAGAAGGTCACAGCTGACAGTGATACTAGCTTACTTTTGGCAAACCTGGGGCTTAATTTGGAATTCTGATCCAAAATTCTTGGTGATGTTAGGAAGGTGTGATAGTCCATTCCCTTCTACTATAATAGGATACTTGAGCCTAGGTAATTTATAAAGAAAAGAGGTTTGTTTTTCATAGCTGTGGAGGTTAGGAAGTTCAATATCAAGGTGCTGGCATCTTGCTGGGGCCTCCTTGCTGTATTATAACATGGCAGAATACACCACATGGCAAGAAAGATCAAGAGTATCCAACTCGAAGACTCAAGCCCTTTAATAGTTGGCTTAATGAATCCATGAGGGTGGATCTGTCATGACCGAGATTCCTTACATTAGGTGCCATCTCCTAACATGGTTGTGTTGGGATTAAGCTACCAACAAATTATTTTGAGGGAACACATTCTAATCCCAATAGGTGGTTATCTTCCTGAGCCTACATCTTCTTTAAAAAGGGGATAGAACTATCCCCTTACCCCAGGCATGGCGAGGGTAAAGAAGTTAATTTTTTGTCATAGTATAAATTGGAAAGGGTCATTATTATGCTCATTATTATTATTGAAAATAGGCTAGCATTCTAAAATAAAACTAGTCATGCTTACTATAAAAAATTCCAAAATACGAAGAGATATGAAAAAGAAGTCAACTCAAATCACACTACCTAGAAATGATTAGATCTAAAATTTGATACACATCCTTCTAGAAATCTCTGTAGGATAAATCATAATATATTAACAAGTTTTGTGACCTATTTTGTTCAACTGAATAATATAGTCATAGATATATTTCTATGTACATAGTATTTCTTTTTTCATTTTATTATGAAAAATTTCAATTATATACAAAAGCATTCATAATACTGTATACCCCTCTGTTCCTGTTATCTAATATTTTTTCTAGTTATGTCTCCCTCTGACTTCACCCCATCCCACCTCATCACTGGATAATTTGAAAACAAATGCCAGGCACCATACTTGTTTTAGTTTCCTAGGGTCTGCTATAACAAATAACCACATGGTGAGTGACTTAAGCAATCAAAAATGTATTCTTTCATAATCAGGAGGAAAACAGTATGAAGTCAAGTGTTGACAAGGTTGATTCTTTATGGTGGCTCCAAAGCAGAATCTATTCCATGCCGCTCTCCTTGCCTCTTGTGATGCCAGCATTCTTGTTGGTTGGTTCTTGGTTTGTAGTTACATTGTTTCCATCTCTGCCTCTGTCCACATGGACTTCTGTGCATGTTTCTGTGTCTCTCTCTATCCTCATCTTTTTAAAATAAAGATACCAGTCTTTGGATTTACAGTCCACTCTAGGCCTAAGATGATTTTGTCTTGAGACTTTTAAGTACATCTGAAAATATTATTTGCAAATAAGGTCACAATCTGAGGTTTCAGGTAGACATAAATCTTAAGGGGACATTATCCTACCCACCTATGTCTCAGTACCAATCTTCTGTTGTCTGAATATTCTACCATTTTAACCTATTCTGCACTGATGATTGTACTGGTTGTTTCTACATTTTCACCTAATGTATGTCTTTCTCCTGTGCAAGGTGGTTGGGTCCAAAGGACTCAAATTTTCCATTCTGATACACGTTGCCAAACTATCTGGTAGAACAAGTGTACTGATATACATGTCTGAACAATGCATAAGTGCACTCACCAAACCTCGATGTTTGTCCATTTCCTCAGTCTTCACCAATTTTATAGGTGGTAAATATCTTTTATTTTCATTTTTTTTACAATTATAAGTGGATAGGGATTTAAAAAATATTATATGTGACAGTGATGGAAATGAGAGAGAATGGCTAGGAATGCTTGAATGCTTGGGCTCAAGAGTGATGCAGACCAAATCATTTTCACGAACACCACTTGTATCAAGAAGTTCAGTGGAAAAGCACTAAAGAAATGCTATTAATCTTCTATATGTAGGGTATATACATTACACTGTGGGATGCTTATAGTAGAAAATGAATGCCCTGCAGATCAAGGAAATAACCTCTTTAAGTTTCTGTGGACAATTGTAACAAAATGTTCAATCTAAAGGAATTATTGCCCATTGGAGGTCACTTCTTTAACCAAGGGGCAATACTTTTTCCAATTACATATTTCACAGCCAGGTTGTATATTAGGCCTTTGTTCATTTTGAAAAAAAAAAAGAAAGACCATTCTTGATATTCTCCTGTCCCATTTACCATCAGTCAGACCTATCAGGTTAGCTAACAGAATTATGGGGCATGGCCAGTTCTCTGGCTAAAGGTCAAAGGCCCCGGAGACTAGAATCATCACTTCCACCAAGGCAGGCTTGGTCCTATAGTTTGCTTTTCTTCATTTAGTAGCTTAGATTTAAAAATACACAATTTGTTTTTTGTTTTGTAATTACTAAAGTAATAATGCATGTTCATTTATAATATTTAAATGAAAAGGTATTGTATATAATAAAATGTGAAAGCCCTTTCATAGCACTCTAAGAATGATTTGGAATAAGTTTTCCAAGGTTTTTTCTTAATCATATATGAACATTATTATTATTACTGTCTTTTAAACAAAATAGGCTTATGCTGTCCTGCAATTTCTTTTCTTTGTTTTTTTTTTTTCACTGATTCAGGACATCTTGCACATTTCTTGTCATGAAAATACAAGATATATTTCATTTTAACAGCTACAGTGTACACCACTGGAGGGATGTATCATAATTTATTTAGCCATTTCCCTATTGATTTGGGCTGTTGCTGATTTCTCACTCCTGCCAACAGTGCTTCACACTTTTCATGTAGAATTGTCCATTTTTGCAGAAATTTTCATAGGATAAATTGTTAGGTGAATGATTGCTGAATCAAAGAGTAATGCATGTGTACTTTACACACCGATAGATCATGTCAATTTCTCTTTCTCCTTCCAGGAAAGGTTGTTCCAGAGTCTTTTCCCACCAACAGTACCTTAGAGTCTCTAATATCCTCATTTCTTTTTTTTTTGCTTCTGTTTTTTTTTGTAAGTTAGACAATGTCTTTGATTATAGGAAACCAAGTCTTCTAGAACCCACCCAAAACTTCGGTTTTGGGGTCAAGGAGACATTTTCCAAGTACCTCATTTTTCTTCACGTAAGAATCAAACTGGTCTAATAAGTGCCCCACAAGACATGGCCCCCAGGGGACCCAGCAGACTACGTGGAAGATTTGGGGATATTACTGTTAACAGGAACAATTAATGCTGAACCAGCAGCCTTAAAGCAGTCCTAAATTTTGTGCTCTTGGGTTCCTAGAAGCTAACGTTAGCAGAAATATTCTTCACCTAACAGGCTGTGTAATGAATAATGATGTCAACAAATATTCATTGAATGTTTACTTTATGCATATTTTAATTCCATCTGTTAGCACAAAAAGACCGGGCTGGACACAAACTTCACAGATCATCGCAGCCTTTTATTCAGGAAATGGATTACACCTCCAATGAAACCACTTTCCTGGTGGAAAATGAGCTACTGGACGCAGGAGGAGTTTGGGTTTTTATAGGTTTTACCAAGAGGTTATTTAGTGAGCGTGTCAGTTTGGGCACATTTGGGTTTTTGGGTTGGAGGGTTGGTGGCCAGTACTTGGAAAGAATTTATCTTGGAAGAGATTAGTGTGTCTTAGAGATTGTCATTCTAGGTTTGTTGAACCACTTTCTCCCCACCTGTGACCAGCATCTGAAAAGGATTTATCTTGAAAGATATAAAAGCTATCAATGTATGGCTTTCTTTTAAACTTCCCTCTCCCAGGCCACACTATCTTGGGGTTTTTCATTTTCCATATCTAACACCATCCTCACAGCAAACCTGAAACTTCAGTATTATCCTACCCATTTTAAAGATGGAGAGCCTAAGACTCAGAAAGATGAAGAGACTTTCTCCAAAACAACCAAGAGGCAAATCCAGGATCTACATCCATTGTCCAGCCCTGAAGCCCACATCCTTGAATGACCCAGGGCTCTTTCTTAGCAGTAGCACCTTTGGCTCAGGCTTTGATTCTTAATGGACATCTCTAGTCCAGGGATTTGGAACAGTAGGCTTTCTTAAGTTTAACCTCATCCACTGACTATTCATTCCTCCTTTCATTCACTCATTTATTCATTGGATATTTACTAAACCTATGCTTTGTGATTGATGAAAGAGGAGTGGTTCCCCTCTTGGTCTCTCAGAGTCATTTGGGTAGAACCCAAATGTTCACAGCAGAGAAGAGAACTGGCATCATGAGTAAGGGTTCAGGATGTCCTGGGAGCTCAGGGGGAGGCACCTATTTCTGCCTTCAGCTTTCTGGTGAAAGTGCAAATGAGGTGACATCTGGATGAAGACAAGCCCTTTATCTCCCACAAAACAACCCTGATGCACTTTGGAAAGCTAAGCAGGGTTAGATCAGAGGTTTGGCTTTGTGGAGAGCAAAACAGGGACTTAGTGTTTCAAATGAAAAAAATGTATTCTTTTTATCTGATAATGGGGTTTGAAAATTTAAATAATTCATAGAAACTAGAACCACTGGTGAGTTTCCTGTTATCTTTCAGTGCTTACACACACACACACATCCAATTCTATTATAGTTCTCTTTTAAAATGTTCCTTCTTCATCCCAAAATAAATAGAGGTAATATGTCAATGTATCCCTTACCCTTCATTTTAATCAGGTGTATACTATTTCGGTAAATGGACTTGTCCAATGTGTGTCTAATCTCAATGGACGTTTTGGGATCACTAATTTTTAATATTGCAAACAACAATGCAGTGATTCTCTCTGTTTATATTGTGTTGGAACCTTGTTCTATTTTTCCCACAGGAAATATTTCTGGAAAGGCAACTGCTGAATCCAACAAGGGGATATATTGCCAGGTTGGTCCTAAAAAGTCTTACATCAACTATACTCACTCTTGCTGTTTATGAGAATTCAAGAACCCAGTGCAGATCCTGGGGCTAATCACTTTGTGCCTCTGTTAACATTGGCCTAAATCTGTTTCCTTGTGTTTGAAATTCATTAATAATACTCAACAGAAGGGATTACATAAGTGAAGTGAGATAATCTTTATACATGAGGGTCCTAGTTGAGTGCCTGGCACAAAGCAAGCAGTCAATATGTGATAGTTGCTGGATCTGTGGAAAGCTAGAGCTCTGGGAAGCAGAGAAATACTTTTTCATCCTCCTAATAATGAAGTGATTTCCATTTCTGGTGTGATGAACTAACCAATGCACAAGGAGAACTCCAATATGGCCTTCCTGTAAAGGACTAAGCCTGGTCCACACATGCCTTTGTATTCTGTATGCTCGTGTGGAGGTTCCCCAAGCATTCATTTCCTTCCTTCCACCTTATTTATCAGATTTAATGTATCCAGGACACCATCCTGTGTGCCTGAATGGCCAGGGTTGAAAACGCTTTTTCTTTTTGCAACACAAGGCCTTTTAAAAAGGGTGTTGGCGATCTGTAATCTGGAGCTGTTTCATGAAGTCCTAGATCACTAGCAGTGAGATAAATTGGATCCGCATAGTAACACATTAAAAACAGGGACATCTGCACAGCTTCCCCCAAGTGCTTTATAACTGGTCTCTTCCTTTTAAATCCACATCTGTTATATAGCTCCCAAGTAAATGGCACACATTTTGCTTAAAGACAGGACAGACTGTAAGGACTAAATTTTATTTTTTCTGACCATTAGTGCCTGCCATCAAACAGATTGTGGAAATGCACACATTTTTGAGATGTAAGCAGGCACTTTGTATGCATTCCCACAAGGGAAATAGTCCATTCCCCTTAAAAATATGTATGTGTATAAATTTATTTGTTAATATGCATGTTTGCTTCTTAGGAACTATTTTGAGATTTGCAGTGGGGAATTCTGAATTTACATATTGTTATATGATTTAAAGGAGTGGTGTTTAAAATTACATTTTTCCTTCCAGGAATAATATAATCTTAATAATTGTTGAAGCTGGGTGATAGATACAAGTGGGATTGTTTTACTATTCTCTCTATGCACGTTTAGAATTTTGCTTAATAAAAATTAGATTGAGAAAAGTATATTTTTCTGAGCCAAAATATACTGTTTCATCACACCGTGTCCATAGCAGAATATATGAAATTCTAAATTAGACCAAGAAAAAAATCTTTAGAGCTTAAAGTAAAATCAAATGACTAAGAACAACCAATATTCTGTTGGCCTTTGATTAGAGTCAAGTGTTTTTGTGGTATTACAATCTAACTGAGCTATGAAGAGTCAGTGTAATTTACTTTGAATTATAATGTCCAACATAAGAATTTTAAAATCCCATTCTGTATTCTCATCTTTTGATTATTTGAGATCTCAGTTTAAGCCTCTCTCACCACCCCCATTCCCCAACCCCTCCAGTCTCTTTTTTCTTTTTAAGGGTTATTTAACTTTTCAAGTGATATAAGCCAACTCAGAACATGAGAATTAGCATTAGAAGATATGTTTTTGAATCTCAGTTCTATGTAAGTCTGAGAGATTTAATTTCTCTGAAAATCTGTTTTTTTTTTCATATAGAGAATTGATATAAAAATAATCCTTTCAGGATGGCTGTAAAGATTAAAAATAGAGTGAATAAAATATGCTTTACAAACTGTAAAGCCCCTGCAGCTGGAGGATATTGTGATTACATCCTCAGAGGGCTCTATCATCTCTGAGAATAAAGAACACTTGTGTACCCAGAGTACAGAATATACACAGAATAGGATAATATCTTTCCCCTCTGTGGGACAGTACAGAGGGAAAGAGTTTGATAATCTTATTCACCAAGTAGTGGTTTTCAAATGTTAACATGCCCGCGGGAGCTTGTTAAGATTTTAGACTCCCAGACCAATCCCTAGGATGCTCATTCACAAGGTCTAGGGCGAGGGGTAAGAATTTGCATCTTTTTTTATAACCATCCCTGGTGATTCTGATGTAGATGGCCCGAAGATGACAGTTTGGAGAACATGGCTTCTATGGTGTAACAAGTTGTACTTTTGAAGGATTTTTCTAGTTTGCAAGAAGACTCTGTGAGAAGGGAGTATTTAACCCCAAGAAATAAGTCACTAGAAATGAAATATCACACAGCAGTGTAGGAAAGAATTTTGAATGGGGCATTCAAAGGTTCTTCAAATACCCAATAATAATTAAAATTCAATTTAAACAAGAACACAGTTTTAGGTATACGTGTGTGTGGGTAGGGGGGTATATTAAAGCTTTTCCAGATTATTTTTATTTTACGTGATTCTGTCCTTTGGAGAATTTATTGGGGAGAGTATTTTCTGAATTATTTTGAGTATAATTATTGTTTTGTCAGAAGAACATACCTTTACCTTTAGATAATTGACTTTGCAGGAGTATGTTGCTTTGTTAAGTGTGATTTTTATTTAGACTTAGGGCTAAAATATTTCCTGTGGAGAATATATCTTTGGCTTTGTAATATAAGTCAATGGAAAAAATAGGTTTTGATTAAAAGAAAATTGCTTTATAGTCAATTTCTTTATAAGAATTGGGACAATTGCATTAGATTAGATTGCCCTGTATACCTACTCTCCTAATGTTATTTACTTTTTATAATACAGCATTAGTCAATGTTCTCTCTCTCCTCTTGGGTTTGCCATCTCCATTCAGACTCTTTACAGTTTGATTTCCTAAATACACAATATTTCAGTCAAATCATACGAAGTACATAAAACTGTTTTGGAAATTATAGTATTATAAAAATGTAAGTGATCTTTTAAATTATAGTGCTTCCTTCCTCTACTGAATCCATGTGCTATGCCTGGAGTCTCACTAGATTCTCAAGAGGTTTGGCGTGAAGGATAGTCTACATACATACCATTCTCTGTTTAGGTAGAACTCTACCTGGAATTCCTGCCTCCTACTCTGTAGATTGAGGTAAACAAGTAGATTGTAAAGTTCCCCCTTTATTTTTTATAAATTCAGGACAAGGAAGTAGAGCTAAAAGTGGAGAGCTCTATCCAGCAGGGGAAAAACCTCTTGCCCAACCATTCTCCCTTAATGCTAACTTTAACCAGATGGCAGAAGTATTTTAATCTTTTTACCAGATATTGGTGATGACTCTTCTCAAGGTGCTTTAAAAGCAGAATCAGAACCACATCTTCTTTTCACTATTGCTCAGTCAGAGTGCTAACAGGAGGTTGAATTTGTCCCAGATGGCTCAAGTCAAAGCACTGTCCTGTAGAGATTACTTTTAGGTGTGTGAGCAGGCTGACAGGTGTTGAGGCGCTCAGACAGCAATGGTGGGGAATCCCTGTCACCCAAGAAGATAAAAAAGCAAGAGAAGGAAAGAGTGTTGTAGTAGTGCAGTAACAATTGGAGCCACAGGGGAGGAGGACCTGCTGGCTACAGCTAGATGGTGGCAGGACATACAGACTGACTGAGGCTGGAAAGGAGCAGAAGAGATGCCGCAGCTTCTCTTTCTGTTGTCTCTCACGGGCTGTCTCTGACTAGCAGCCAGTTGGCAAGGGAGTCCAGATGATGGGCTTCATCAGATGATGTGCCAGCAAGGATGGACATCCTCAGATGCAGAACAAAAAGAGGCACAACATAGACTGAGGATAGGGGGAGTTAATAAGGACACCCAGCAGGATTGTTCTTCAGCAAAAACTGACAATCCTCTCTCTCCATTTCCCCAAATCTTCCATCTGCTTCTTGCCAGGTAACATCTTTATATAAAACAAGGCTTTAAACTCTGATTGATTTGTGTTCAAGTACTTTTGACTGTAAAGCATGAGTATGGTGATTGTCCTGAGAAATATTAGTTGATCAAATTTTTTTCACATGAACGAATTGGAAGTGGGGAATTTTTTTTCTTCTTCTTTTGGTCCTAGGGATAGAATCTGGGGAGCGCTTTACCACTGAGCTACATACATCCCCACTGCTTTTCATTTTTATTATTTGTTTTTGTGGTACTGGGGATTGGACCTGGACCTCACATATGTAAGGCAAACCCTCTGTCACGGAGCTACACCCCCAGTCCTTATTTTTTATTTTGAGAGAGAGTCTCACTAGCTGATGTCAGACTCAAACTTATGATCTTCCTGCCTCAGCCTCCTGAATTGCTGAGATACATGAGGTGGGGAAATACTTAATGGGTCTGAGAATATTTATATTTTAATTGGTGTTTTGAATCACTAGAAAAAAAATAACTTGACATTTTGTAGGAAATGAATTAGTACTATCATAGTGCTTAATATATTTTTTTTGTCAGTTGTCTACATGTGAAAAAAGATTATTCAAAGTGTTTCACTGTAGACTTCTGATCCCAAGGGGTTTGCGACATAGCTTCTCTGTAGTATATTTTTATTATTCAAATTTCTGCTTTTATTAGAAATATTACCAATTCTACAAACTATTTAGTTTTATCCTAAACCTGAGCTTCATCCTCCTGTTGAACCCACTCCCAGGGATGTATTGTAGAGTGAGAGTGAGGGAGAGGAAGAAGAATGGATTAATTAAAAAAAAATGGTGGCCACCTTAAAAAAACAACAAGCAAACTATGATGTCAAATTGGCAGTGGCAAACCTGGTCAATAAAATATGAGTATAAAAATGTCCTGTTTATTGGCACGTTATTTCATCCCTCTAAATTGTGTGTAGTTTGGCATAAATTGAGTTTACAAATAAATATAAATTGATTAACTGCTAAGTAAGTAAAGTGCAGTATTGTCACTTGGACCAGTTAAATGATTTGGATTGAAGGAAGGGGAAACCACTGGAGTCTGTAGCATGAGCACTTGATATAACGAGAAGTCTGGGGAGAACCGTAGCAGTGACTGATTGGAGGTCGTAGACATGGTAGTGACAGTTGGTGGGTAGTGTTGGTAATCATGGTGAGATGTGGAGATGGACATAGGATGATGATGGCACTGGCAATACTGATGGTTGAATGGATATCGTTGGTGGCAGAGTTGATGGTGTTCTCGGTAGTGGAGGTAGTATTAGAGGTTGTAGAAGTGAAATTGGAGGGAGCAGAGCTGATGTTGGAAGTGAAGATGATGGTAAAGATAGACAAAGTGGTATTCGTGGTGCAAATAATTCAAGGATGATAACGAGGCTTAGAAGTCATGAAGCTTTGTGAAGAGAGATGATGCCATCTGACCTCTACATTTTTAATGTGTCTTTGGTTAGAAACAAAAAAATAAAACTTAGTAAATTTACTTGTGAGGAGATTTATCAAACTAAACACTCACTTTGCAGATGCTCTTTAAGCATTTCCTTAATTACAGATATTAGCATCATGCTGAGCCAAAAAGCACCTCTCCTGTCAATTTCCACACAGTGCCCAAGTTCTTTTAATAAATATTATTCAACTCCAATTATTGGAAACTTTTGGAACAAACCTGGCTTCTTCTATTCAAAACAGTGCACTTGAAAGTTGATTTTTATCTTGAAAGTAATGCTATTTAGTTAGGGATTATCTTTTCTTTCTGTTTGCAAAACAGCTGGAAATGTAGCTACTGAGATTTGATATTTATCTTCCTGCACTTGACTGCCAAGCAAAATAATTTCATTTGTAATCAACAGACTGTACCTTCATAAATTAGCATAAACATATACCACTGAAAGGCTGAATTGACAAGCTTGACCTTCCAGTAGATGTGATATATGATATTTTTTTTTGAGAGAAAAGGATTTTCTTTGCCTCTTTGAATATTTGAAATGAAACAAAATGCTCAGAATAACATTTTTTTTCATTGTTTAAGGTAAGTGTCCTGCCTTCTCCTTGGCAACAGGTGACTTTTTCTCCCAGACAGAAGAACAAAATTTGATTCCAAAGACAGCCTGAATTCTATCCAACAGACTTGTGTTGCTTAAACAATTGCAATATGTTTTCTACTTTGATATAGTTAAGAATATCAAGTACAGAGAAGTACACTTTTAATAACTGGCTTTTATATTCTTTCTCCTTTTTATAGATGAGAAACATGAGGCTTAGGGAGGAGTCATACTAAGGTGGCTGAGGCTTTACTGCCTACTGGAACCTACAGTCTTAATCATGATGTCATGTTTCTGCTATGATTCTTTTTTTTCTTTTTAATGATTTTTAGTTGTCAATGGATATTTTATTTATTTATTTGTATCTGGTGCTGAGGATTGAACACAGGCATCACACATGCCAGGCAAGCACTGTACCAGGCAAGCACTGGCATAACTCCAGCCCCCTGCCATGATTCTTACCTGCTCAAAAACCCTCTGTTTAAACTAATACTGTTAGAAAGGAGTACATACTGAGGACAAAAAAGAAGAACAGAGGGGTAGGGTGGGCCAGGGATAGAGGAAGAAAGGGGCTAAATGTTCAATATAATTATAATTAATAGTTTAGATAAAGAAGATTTTAGAGTAGACATCAGTAAGCCTTCTGATTATTCTTTTTAACCTGTAGTTATTAAGACTGCAATTATAACTCTATAATATAACCTCATTAGTAATGTCTTCATCCTTGGGAGATCAGCTGAGTTGTTTCTCATACCTCAGTGGGTACATTCCATCCAGGTCATGGGAAATTATGGCCGCTTTACACTTCTACAGCCTCTCTCCCTCTGCTCCCAAGTCCTTTACATATTAAATGGCCAGGAAAGTTTAACAGAAAAGGTGTCATGCAAAGTTTTAAATTTTCAGGAGGATTCCTCTAAATATGTTAGCAGTGTCCCATTAAGGTCCATGGGACAGAGTGTCTTCACTGTGTAACCCAGCAACTAGAGGTTGGGGTATTTGATAGTAAAGTGTATATTTATAAATTACTTATAATGGCATTAAATACTTTATATAATTTTTTTTGGTACTGGGGATTTAACTCAGGCTACTTGACCACTGAGCCACATCCCCAGCTCTATTTTGTATTTTTTTAGAGACAGGGTTTCACTGAGTTGCTTAGTGCCTCACTATTGCTGAGGCTGGCTTTGAACTCTCGATCCTCCTGTCTCAGCCTCCTGAGCTGCTGGGATGACAGGCATGAGCCACTATTCCTGGCAGCTCTTTATAATTATTTAAGTAATTACTATTTATATATATTACTATGTTCTAGGGCCTTCTCTAATTCTTATAGCAAGTCTTTCAGGTAAATATAAGCCAGTCCATCCATGTCTTTTCCTTACATCACATGGCTTCTTTAACAGATCTTATTCTTCCCAAGGTTTTTTTTTTTTTAGTTATATATGGACACAATACCTTTATTTTATGTATTTATTTTTTGTGTAGTGCTAAGGATCGAACCCAGTGCCTCATACATGCTAGGCAAGTGCTCCACCACTGCCACAACCCCAGCCCCCCCAGTTACTTTCTGAATATGAGTTGTACCTTCACGTTGCTTTATAGCAGCAGTAAAAAGCTTTTAAACCTTTTAATGGACTCCTTGTCTTTGCAAATTAAGGAAATATTTACACAAGTGATTAGCATGGTCCAGTCTCCAGGATACCAACCAGATTGTGACATATTGAAAATTGAGTTTGGTAGTTTAAAAAGCAAATGATCTGATTCAGGAGCATAGGGACCGCCCTTATTTACTGCCAACATGGGTGGAGCAGTCTATAGCCAGCTTCCTGCCTTTCCCTTAGTAAGAGTGTATCTTGTAGTAATGTCCTTTGAAATTGCACTAGGATCATATTCACAATGGAAAGACAGCTTAAAATGATCTACTTGGCTCCCTCCTGAAACCTCATCTACATCGGACCCTGGATCCATCCTGTCCCTAAACAGAAGCATTCAAAGGAACCCTTGCTCAGCACTCCATGGATTCCATATCAGTACAACCTGGCAACTGCTGCCTCCCTAGTCTTGTAAGATGGATTTTTAAACAGTTATAATGCCCCTCATCCTCACATGCTTTGTGATCTGCAGCATCACTTTGTTGATCCTCTCATTGGCTCTGCTGCTTGCTTTGACCTATTACAGTACAGTGGGATTGATACTGTGTGAGTTTCAGAGTCTAGACCCCAAGAAGCCTCATGACATAGCCTTTCCTTTTCTTTTATCACTGTGCCAAAACCACTATATAAGGAAGGCTGCTGGAGAATAAGCCCCTGCAGGATCAAGACACCCTTGCCCACAACAGTACTGGTTTCTCCGTGTGTGAGTATGGTCATCTTAGACCTTCTTTCAAGCTGATCCTCTAGCGGCATGCAGCTGCATGAGGGACCACAGGAAGCAGCCAGAAGACAAACTGTCCAGCCAACTCAGAAAATTATAAAAAATACTGAGTCTTCAGGTTTGAGGTAGTTGTTATGTAGCAAAGGCTGATTGACACATTGTATTCTCCATTTCCAGTAATTCTGAGATGAAGCTCCCTCAGATAAAAATAAATAGTTTGGGTTAGATCTTATGTTAGGATGTTTCCACTAAGAACACAGAAGCTATTTATAGGATATAATAGAAAAACAGGGGAAAAAGAAAAATCATTTGACTGGAGCAGAGTCTTCAGGAATATGACTGAAATCTAGAAAGGTAAGTTAGAATGAGATTGAGGAAGAATTTGCATGCAACGAAGATGAATATTCATTTTAGCTGCTAAACTATGAAAAGACTGTAATGAAAAGAAAAGTGGAAATGAGAAAATGAGATTTTATGGGCATTGGTGAAAGAGCTTGATGTGGATGATGAGATAGATCTGAGGGTGGAGCCCAGATGTTCTTGGAGCAGTCTTCTTGGCTTCTTTCATGGTTTAGGTTGGAGCTCAAACTGTACCCTGATGAACTGTGGGATACAGAGAGGCCAAAAAAACCCCATCGATTCACCCAAAATGAAGTTTCACCAAAAAGTCAGTAAGCCCAGCTGTTTCATCCCAGGAATGTGCTAGTTACCACACAGACACCATCTGTGTATAACGAGGAGGCTCTAGTAAGGAATTGTCACTGTGATGTTACTCTGCATGTTGTCAGGCCTTGGTTGTGATTACGAGTTTTCAGTTTTTAGCAAAGCCATGAGAAAGAAGTGTTTATAATTTAATAGCTTATAAAAGAAAATCCAGGCTGTAGAGGTTTAAGTCAGCTAAGAGTGAAGCCTGTGTTAAGTTTTAGAGGTAGTACAATATTGACTGCTCATAAAAGGGAAGACTTAGATACATTTTTTTTAGTTGTAGTTGGACACAACACCTTCATTTTATTTATTTATTTATTTGTTTGTTTGTTTGTTTATTTATTTATTTTTATGTGGTGCTGAGGATTGAACCCAGTGCCTCACATTTACTAGGCGAGTGCTCTACAGCTGAGCTATGACCCCAGTCCCAGAAGACTTTGATATTTTAGAGGCTAGACCACTGAGTTGTCTCAGAAGAAGCTTCTCTTCTCTTCCTGCTTGCTTGGAGGAGGACTCGCTAATCTTGTTGGTCAGATTTCATGTACATGTGTTTCTCTACAAAGATCACTTATGTAGGTATGATTCTTCCATTTTCATTTTTTTGTGTGACTTCTAAGGAATATGGTCAGAAGCTAAGACCACGTAATATTCCCTTTTATTTTTTTCTCCCACTTGTGTGTACCTGGGAGCATTGACTTCCTCCTCCTCCTCTTCCTCCTCCTTCTCCTCCTCCTTTTCTTCTTCTTCTGGTACTAGGAATTGAACCCAGGGACACTTGTACCACTGGACTACATCCCCAGTCTGTTTTTAAAATTTTTATTTTTGAGATAGGGTCTCTCTGAGTTCCTGAGGGTCTCACTAAGTTGCTGGGGCTGGCTTCTAATGTGTAATGCTCCTGCCTCAACTTCCCAAGTAGCTGGGATTACAGGTATGTGCCACTACAACTGGCCTTCTTCAATTTTTTTTAACCCTAAATAGAAAACTGGAGGTAGATTTGACTTTAGTGACTCCCTTTAGGTCCCTATACCCAACCCCAGAGGTTTACCAAATTTAATGCTTGGTTTACTAAGGATTTTTTTTTTAAATTTAAAAAATGTCCATGTTTTTTGTACATTACAGATGTACATAACGGTGAGACTCATTGTCACATATTTATAGATGCACACAATATAACAATATAATTTGGCAAATATCTTTCCCCAGTATGCTTCCACCCCCACCATCTCTTTCCTCTACTTTCATGAGATTTGCTCATCTTTCTTTTCCTTTCTCTTTTCTAACTTCCACATGTGATAGAAAATACACAAACCTTGATTTTCTGAGCTTGGCTCATTTTGCTTAACGTAATATTGTCAAGTTCCATCCATTTCCTACAAATGATATAATTTCATTATTCTTTGTGACTGAATAAAACTCCCTACCAAAGGGTTATGTCCTAAGCCCAATGAATAAAGGAGTATGACTTTGCTGTGATTCATCATTGATACTGTAACCTCCAAACCTATCATAAAAGGAGGAAGAGTAAGTATTCTTGACTAACCATCATTTAGTGGTACTCAGATCTCAGTCTTATCTCTACGAGATATCAACTGCAATAAAAGTGTTGCATCCACAATTACTGAATGAATCCAGACCTTTAAGGATGAGGAATCTTAGGCGTTAGCTTTTAACCCAAGGGTTAAATAGTCCTAACACACTGACGCATCGTATTTTTTTCAGGGCAGCTGTAATGATAGCCCCTGCCTACTGGAAATAGCTTAAAGCCACAGCTTGCCAGGCTAGGAATGGGACCAAACCATACATGGTAAATGTCGCATAAAGACTGATTTACTTTCAATTGTGTCATTGAGAATGCTTCCTGTTGCAAATAATTTAGGACCCTAACTCAACTGATTTAGACAATGAGGGCCATCTATTATTTCACAAAAAAGAAGTTTGGAATTATAGGCAAGGGTCTGGACTAGCCAATTCAGTGGCTCAATAACATCATCAAGGGCCCAAATTCTTTCCATTTTTCTACTCTGCCACTCAGTGTATTGACTCTTGTTGCCGGGCTTGTCTCTTAGTGTATTCTACTTTCTGCAGCAGCTGAAGTAAAGACCACTATCCAAAACTAGAAGAAAAAGTGGCCCTTCCTCATGGCTATTTAGAAGAACAGGGAAAACTTTCCCAGAAGCCTCCCTGTAATTCTGATCTTCTGCTTGTTTCCAGAATTGTATTGCAGGCTATCTTTTCAACTGCTTACTTGTAAGAGGAATGAAACTAACTCAATTAGCTAAGGTTAATCAAGAGTCATCCACTGGGCACTGGGTGTGGCCACCTTTCCTGATTACAAGACTGCCCGAGAGACAACCTGAACAGTGTTTCTGTAAAGCAAGGGAGATGGGGAGGAATGGGAACCAGGGTGTCTGGCACAAATGACTTCTGGAGAGTCAGCTTTTCATCCGTGTTTCTGTGTAGCCTCTGCAATGCCTAGTTTTCCGTGTGTGTGCCAAGTTGAAGGTAGGATTTGTTCTCTGATGGCAGTCACTTCCTCCAGAGCTGGAGTTGCCCTGCCTCTGTAATCCATCTCCTTTCAAAGCTCTGTGGTGATAAAGGCATGATGCTTTTACTGAATTGTCTTGTCCTAGCACATGTTTCAATAGTTCTAGGAACTTGAAAGATACTTTCCTTCCTTTTTCTTATCCTATTACTGTCTTTACTTCACACTTAACAGTAAGACATTTGTAAAATAAGCATCAAACATAATATGAATTCTACCAAGATACAAAACAATGACAACTCCCCTCCTCAACCCATGTTCCTAGGACATTTATATCAGTCATTCAGTAAAATTTGGAATTTGGTAGGGCTAATGAATTCTAGCACAAATGTTTAGCAATTCTGTGCTCATTTTCTAACTTTGAGGGATCCTGTATTAGTTTCCTGATGATGCTGTAATACATTACCACAAAGTAGGAACTTAAAACAATACAAATTTATTATCTTATAGTTATGGAAATCAGAAATCTCAGAGTCTTACTGGGCTAAAATCAAGGTATCAGCAAGTTGTCTTTGCTTCTGGAGGCTCTAGGGGAAATCCATTTTCTCGGATCATTTCTAGAGGCTGTGTTTCTTCACTCAGGCTGCTTTCAAAACCGGCAACATGGGACAGAGTCTTTCTCCTGCGGCCATCTCTCTTTTCTGCCTCTTTCTGCCATTGAGGACACCCTTGATTAACTGGACCCACTCAGATGATACAAAATGATCTCCTATCTCAGAGTCAACCCATGAGCAACCTTAATTTCACCTGCAACCTTTAATTCTCCTTTGTGATGAAAACAAACATATTCATAGGATTAGTACAGAGACATTGTTGGGGACCATTGTTTTTCCTTCTGCAGATACTATTTCCACCCTTCAGTTGCCAGGGACTGTCATGGTGGTACCTGTGGAGTGAGCACGGCCTCTGGAGTAAAATCTCAGTCCCACTTCTGTAGTTCTGCCACAGGTACTTGGACTGGTTATATAACTTCTCTAAGATTTAGTTTCTTCATATATAAGATAAAATTAATACTTATCTCTAAGGGTTGTAAGAAATTGTTAAGGCCATAATATGGAGAATCCCAAGCCCAGTGCCTAACTAATGTGTTCAGTGAGATGTCACCATCACCATTCCTATTGTCTCTGAAAGTACATAATATTATGTAATCATTATATACATGTTATGTAATAGTTATAAACATTATATAATCTTTCTTTCTATTAATAGATGTTTGGGTTCCAGTGCTAGCCTTCATTTCAATGTAATCATTGACTGGTTGTTGTTTTCATCTGTAAAATGGGGATAATAAAACTCTCTTTATAGTGTTTGGTAACTAATGGATCAAACTTTCATGTAGTAACTTTACAAAAATAATTGAATTTTAACATTTAACAAAGCATCACATTCAATGCTTAGGAAATTTCAGGGATCATTCAGCAGAGAGAGGGGATATTTTGAGGGGACACTAGACCTTGTCTGTGCCTCTGAACTATAACATGTAGGAGGCCAGAAAGAACTTAGATAAGGGAGGAGATAGACAAAGGTTAAAATGAGTTACATAGATTTCCTGTATATTTTTCCATATTAACTTTGTCCTCATAAATGTTTCAAGTGGGAAGTTGGTGGTAAAATACTGAACATGAAATTACTGCGATTTCACATAGATGACCCCTGTTGATGCTTCTTTATGTGATAAAAGTACCTTAATATTATCTCAGCAGTAGATATTTTCTCAGGGAAATTTTTTGTAAGCTGCAATTGCTGCTAAGGAGGAGAAGTTTAATTCCCCATGCTATTGGCTTTTTTCTTTCTTTCTTTCTGTTTTTTTTTTTTTTCCTTCTTAGCTGGGATTGGAGGCAAATGTGTGATCAGGGAAAGGGACATCGAGGCTTCGCTGACTGAATTCCCAAGTTTGCAGAATCAGAAGGGATTCCTGCTCTTCAGTTATGCCTGGCTGAAGACAGCATTTTCTTCTATGATGTATATGTCACTTTTCATTAA
The DNA here is from genome assembly GCF_001458135.2 of Marmota marmota marmota. Taxonomy (NCBI): domain Eukaryota; kingdom Metazoa; phylum Chordata; class Mammalia; order Rodentia; family Sciuridae; genus Marmota; species Marmota marmota. The sequence goes on from NW_026000101.1 coordinate 24,482,707, forward strand.
TTCTGAGAGCCCTGTTCCTTTAGAAACCAGGGTAAACAGAGTAGTGTATTGGATTAGATCTCTACCGTGAATAAATTTATTTTCTAGCAAGTGTAAAAAATGAGCAAGGCCAAAACCCCCCAGAGCAGAAAATGTCACAGTGATTGCTAATACATTACTGCACAGAGAAAGGCCTAATAAAACCCCTATTAGGATGTCATACCTGCTTACGACTGAATTCTCCAGAAAGTTTATTTGATATGTCTAAGCCAATTATCAAAGTCTTAGTGATAAGAAGCAGCTCGCTGGGCCTGAATGTGTCAGAATAGAATGACTAAATTGTGGGAATTCATGGGCTTCTGCTTTGAATAATTAACTTGGCTCTTTGTAGAATGCATACGCTTTGGAAACTAATTTTCTCTTTGCACAAAGCATTTTGCCCTTGTGCTGCCTTTGAAAAGTAAACTGTTTAGCTGTAAGGTTATTCCCTTTTTCATTTTATTGGCATGAGCTTCCTTCCCTGTCTTTTCGCCCCACCCTTCCCCTTGCTCTTTGTCTTGTGGTAGCATCGTTCTTACCAGGCTGATGCAAACCTCAATTGGATGTATGATAGGCAGTGATGACATTTCCTCTAAATGGAATTGAACCATTTTTTCCTGCAATGATATTATAATATCTTGCCTGTTTTTGCGTTTTGTTATGACTAAAACACCAACCTTGTTTTTAAAGGATATGAAGAGTTCCCCTGCCTCCCCCACAGAGAAGTATTGTTTGCATAAATAGTTCTGTAGATAAAAGCTTAAAAAAAAGGATCTTAATTGATTTGTAATTTCAAAGCCAATGATTTGGATCAGACTAGGTAGTAGGTTTGTGCAAACAACCAGTCAAATTAGATGGCATTTTCTCTCCCATAGGTTTCTTCACTTTAAAATGGGTCAAACAGAGCCTTTGCTTTTTTAATAGGTAGATGAGTGTTTCTCAGTCTGTGGTAAAGCCAAAATGTGAGTTGATGTGTGGACAGACTTCATGTTCTGTCTGGTTCCAGGGTGGCTACCAGAGTTTGACTTCATCACTTTTGTGTGTTGACATCATTCCTTTGAGATTTTACTTCCCTGATAAAGTTATGCTTGGACCCTTTGGAGACCTATGGGTTTATTACTCACGAAAAAAATCACTGGGAAAAGAATAGGGATTGGCAATAGCAGGGTAATGGTGTTTGAACTTATTACATGATGAAGGACTTCCCTTTCTTTTCTTTTCTTTCTTTTTCTTTTTTCTTTTTTTTTTTTTCACCTTTGCTAGATAACTGGAATTAACATCAGGTGGCTGCACACCTGGCAAAAGGGTCATGAATATTAATGAAATTTAAAACTTATTGGAATTAATATAGTAAAATATGTAGTCTCAAGATATAGTTATGAGTGTCTTAACTCTATGTATTAGAAAAGATCCCTTCAACTCTGGTTCTAAGAAACCTGTTTAAGATTATCTTTTCCCTGGACAAATCAATTACTCTGCCTTATACCCTGCATTTTGGCCCGAACAGAGAGCTTCTGATAAAACCTTACAGGAAGAATTAAATGTTGACTTAAAACAAATGGCAAAATCAAAGGTTCTGTATTAGGCTGCTTTTCTTTCACATTCACACAAATAATCAATAAAACCTGTGAAAATTGTTTAGCCCAATGGAGTTTGCAATGAGGTGAATCACTGAAATCTGTCAAGATTGATTCCCAGCTCTTAAAACTTTCACTAACTGGAAGAGTATATACGTGTATATGGAAAAAACATGTTGACATGCACCCCTTCTGCTTTTAGGTCTCTTTCAGAATATGCTTTACAAATTTTAAAAGATTCTTGTAGGAATGACTCTCACTCCAGCATTCTTCCTCTGTCCACACCTTTCACCATGGTCAGTGGATTATTAAATCCATCACAGGAAACAAACAAATGAACAAAAGGTAAAGGCCTCTGGGTTCTTAACCACTGATGACTATATTGACTGATATAATCCTCTAGGGTGATTCTCAGGGAGAGTAAAAATAAAAGCAAATGCTTGAGAATAAAATTACTCCTTCTCATTTAAAAATATGCTTGTGGGAGGAGGTTGGTGATGATCATAAAAAGCAAATAAGTGATAAGATGTCACAACTCCGAAAATGATTAAGAATCACTGCTCTGAGAACTTGCATTCTAAAGAAAGCAGCCCACATCTGTACAAGTGTCTCTTATACATATGCTAATCAGTTCCACTGATAATTTTAGCTTTTGGTTTGTTTTCTTCCTGTCATTATTTTATGTTCTTATTTGCTAGGCTTCTTATGCACATCCAGGGGAACACAATTGCTTATCATTCAAGTTCAGGAGAATATGGTAGGAATATATGATAGTCCTGTATGCTCAGATGTTTTCCTTCAAGGGACAGAAATTGGTGAGCGCTTTTGAATCATAAAGGTTTGGGTGAGTGGAAGATAATGGGGAGTAGAGTATGGATTTATGTCTCATGTCATATTAAAACATTTAAATGTTTCTGGTCATAATGATCTGCCAATTCCTTCATCTCTTCTCTAAATGGCTTGTATTAAAATGAAATATTTAAGATGTGGCATTGCAGTAGATTCATGAACTATTTGTTCTTGTTCTCTTTTTGAAACTAATGATGGAGAAACCCTTCCCTTCAGCCGTGACCTCTACCAAGTTTTCTTAGACCACATCTAAAGCAGCTCTCCAAGGCTGATGAAGACCTCACAATGAAAATGGAGACACCACTTTCAACCAAATCCCTTTGGGAATATGATCATCAGAATGGCATCCAGGCATATAAATCCCATGCACAGGCCTGCCCTTTGTGGGATACAGACTGGGCAGTTTTGGATTTCCAGACCTCTTCTCCCCAGGAAAGTCAAGCCCACCTACCTGGTACCATCTTTTCTTTATTGCCTCCCTGAGGGTCTCAACATCACATCTGATTCATCTTTCCGGTTTGATCTCTCCATTTCTCTTGGCTGTCTCTCCTTCTTTCTGATTCTGTTCCTACCCAATTATTTGTTGCCTTCCCTCACCTCCCTACCTGAACCTTCTACCTGCCCCCAGCCTCCTGGCCCTTACTCCCATTGGCAGAAACCAGCTAAGAGCAAGAGAGAAAGGGTGCCTATTGATGCAGGCCATGTGGGTTAGACTTTCAGGTCACCAGGTAGTCTGGACCAAGAAACTGGAGCTGCCTAGCACACTGGGCAAAATGCCTGGCACATAGAAACTATTGTTTTTGGACCCTTTCACCACTTTTGCTTCCATGTGCAGAATTCTAAGCACATTTACTTTCCTGTTTTTCCTTAGTTAATGTTTCTCAAAAGACCAGAGTGCTCTGAGTATGTAATAAATGTTGATTATTATCTCAAGACATTCAGATATTTGGGCATTGGCTCTACTCTAAAAAGGAAAGTTTTATGCCTCCCTATCTATGCTCAGTGACTCTCCTTCCTGAGGGTCACTGTTACAGCATCTTCCTAAAGAAGCTGTCTCAGTGAAAAATCACTTTAGGGCAGGTTGCTGTTGCAGTATAAGACCCTCCTAGGGTTTGATAAAGTGGAATTTACTTGGAGGAAGTCTGCATTCTCAGTGATCCTGGGAGAGGAGGATTATGGCTTCTGTGATGTGTACTCTCCTTCCTAAGAAATGCTGACCAGAATTCTTTTGATTCTTTTAGCTTCAAGACTTTCCAAATATATCTTTAGATAAATAAGCTTGGCATATCTGATTCCCAATTTTCATAAAGTCCAACTCTGTTTTTTTTCTATTTAACCTTATTTTTAAAACTGTCTCATGAACATCATTTTCTTTTAATTTAAGTATGAATTTATGAAATTGTCATTGAATTGGAATTTTCCATGTAGTGGTTTGTGTGACTGAGTTCACAATATATGTTTTGTTTGCTTAATTTTCTGCAAGTGAAACATTAAGACCATTGGAAACGGGAAAGCTCATTTGCTTGCACAGGTATCACATCCTAAACTAAGCTTATCTCCTTTCAATGAGTTAGTTGGTTTTTCAAAATAATTGGACTTAAGAATTTTGATCTTGTATTTGGAGTAAACTTGTGCCACCCCAAAATAGAAGAAAAACTTTATAAGTTTGGAAGATATTATAGTCTGTTTTCTGTTGCTATAACTGAATATCACAGTCTGAGTAGCTTGTAAATAAGTTCATTTCTTATAGTTTTTATAGTTTTTAAAAGTCCAAAGTGGAGGGGATTTTGCTCTGCAGAGTTTCAAGAGATGGCAAAGGACATCACATAGACAGACAGTTCTAGTCTCTCTTCTACTTCTTATAAAGCCACTAGTGCAATCATGGGGCCTCACCCTGATGACTTCATCAAATACTAATTACCTCCTAAAGCCCCCACCTTCAAATACATTAGTGTATGATTTGGGGGATTAATTTTCTAACACATGGATTCCAGGTGACACACCCTAACAGTTGCACTTGACAAGGCCACACATGATCAAGTTATGTACAGCATGTCCAGAAAGAAAAGTTGGAAGAAAAGCAGGAAAATACTATGTGAAATATTTTTGGAGTTTGACTTTTGTGTCTTTACTAGCTCTCTATTATTCTATTAAGATGGTCCCCTTTATTATAGTTTCTTTCTCTTTTGGAGATATAGTCCTTTGTGAAGTGCTAACCAGGCCCCAAGTTTAAGAAAAAAAAAATTATAAGTGTTGGTCAGATGCTGTGTTACAAAATAGGCTTAAGGAGTCAGGCATGGTGGTGGTACTCTGGAGGCTGAGGCAGGACGATCACAAGTTCAAGGCCAGTCTGGACAACTTAGGGCTGGGGGTACAGCTCAGTGGTAGGGCATTTGCCTACCATGTGCAACTTTTAGGTTCAATCACCATACCATAAGGAAAAAAAAAAGATGTTTAAGGAAGAAGTATCTCTTTACGACATCCTTAAAACTCATTAGAATGAATCCTATTGTAGTATAAGGACTGGGAAATTGGCTTGGTGCTTGTAATAAATGTTAATTACATCAAGAATAGTTCTTTCAGAGGATCTAATTTTGGCTCATGGACTAGCTGACTACACATGATAATGGGTAGAGTTGGGTTGGGCAGTTTTAAGATGGCAATCCTGAGCATTGGGACTGTGATGGGGATGTCTGAAATAACATGGTAGGAGAGTTCTTCAAGCTTTTCAGCAGCACAGGGAAGCCTTCAATGGCCTGAGGAGATTTTGCCCAGCATTACTTTACAGACCTGACCAATACCTCGAAAGTTGTGCCAAGGTTCCGCCTTTACCGTAAAAACTTAGAGTGTGAGCTTTACATAATGACCTTATTCAGGGATTCACCTTATTTTCCTGTAGCTCCTGTTTCCACACTTGTCATATAAATTGTAAATTGAGAGGATTTGTGTGGATGGTGAGTCTTGATCAACAGCTTCATTGTGGGGAGCTTCTGGCTTCCATCTGGCAACACTGTTTCCATCTTGCTCCCCCTTCATGGGACAGGCGTGTGATACAGCATCAGCAAAAAGCTGGTGTGTTCACAGTATGGATTTTGTGTTTTGTCTAAAATAAATTCAAATCTTTAATACCTATTAAAAGTGAAGCTTTCTCCTTGTTTGGAGTAACATCCAGTCCCAGTTACTTTTTGCTTGGGTCTTAGAAGGGCATGGCAAATTCTTAGCCCATTTGCTACTTGAAGAGTTTGTGAGTGCATTTTTTTTAAATTTTACTATCTTTTTAAAAAATATTAAATTTTTATTTATAGGTGGACATAATATCTTTATTTCATTTTTATGTGGTGCTGAGGTTTGAACCCAGTGCCTCAAGTGTGCTAGGCAAGCATTCTACCACTGAACCACAACTCTAGCCCCTTGAGTGCATATTTTTAGAAGTATCATATTATGGTTACATAATTAAAATTTGGAGGGTGAGGGATTTTAAAGAATGATTGCTCTGTTAGATATATATATATATATTTGTCCTTGTATCACTGATCATAAATATTGAAACCTCATCCGCTTTGTGACAATGGGACAGCAGCTGTAGTGACCTGTTTACAACTTATAGACTAGAGGGCCAGAAATGAAGAGAAGAACACAATGACTAAATAGGAGGTTTTGTAGGTATGGTTTCACCCAATAGAGTGTAAATCCCATGATGATGCCAGAGGAATCTTTTTTAAAATCACAAAATGAAAATGAAAAAAAATAAAAAATAAAAAAAAGCATCCTCTTAAGGGACAGTGCTTCAAATAGTGAGAGCAGGAGTGTGTTCAAATCATCAAGGCCACTCTCAGCAGCAGTGGCAAGGCTAAATCACCACCTCTCTTACTTTTTAATAACCTCTCCAGTACCCAGAAGCTTTTGTAAAGCCAGAAAGCTGTTTGTTTATTTAAAGAAGCTCATTATATAAGGATTCTGCACATATCCCTTAGCAAATCCCGGACAATCTTGCTTAGAGCCTTACAGAATTTATTTTCCTCTTTAAATCTGCAAACAGACCTAGTGGATCAGGTTTTCCTTCTTCTTTCTTGGACATCTATTGTCTGTCCAAATTATCATACCACATCCCTCTCCTCCAGTTGGTTCCCTAAGCACGGACCTTGTGGCCTTGTCCAGATGTCCTGCCAGTGTTTAGGAGGGCCTTTGCTTGTGCCTTAGGTTCCTGCCTGATAACAATGCCCCTAGGCTCACTCATCTGAACTGGTGGGAATGACCAGAAATCCCTGTGTGCTCACTGCTCAGCTCTGATCCATTAAAAATAAAGGATGGCCAGGATGGCCAATGTTTCTTCAGGTTATGGCCCATAGTATGTTGCCCGGTATCTTTTTTTTTTTTTTTTTTTGTACCAGGTATTGAGTCCAGGAGCACTTAACCACCAAGCCACATCCCCAATCTCTTCTTATTTATCATTTTGAGGCAGGGTCTTGCTAAGTTGCTTAGAGTGTCGCTTAGTTGATGAGCCTGGCTTTGAACTTACAATTCCCCTGCCTTAGCCTCCCTAGCTGGTGGGATTATAGGCTATGCCATAGCATCTGCTTGCCTGATATCTTCCAATGAGCAGCTAGTGCTTGGCAAATCTTGTTGGCATATACAAATGAATGGCATTGAGGCCTTCTGAAAATATGCCATATTTTTATAGTGTTTGTTAATGTTATCATTTTAAATCTATTTGTTTGACGTGTCAAGTTCTTAATCTTGGCTACATTTTGGGATCACGTGGGGACCTTTAAGAAACTTTTAGTTATGGGCTTCATCTTTGAAAATTTTGATTTAATTGGGCAGGACTTGGATGTGCATTGTAATTTCCACAGCTCCCTGGGGGATTCTAACATGTAGCCAAGGTTAAGAATTGCTGCTACAGAGTGTGTACTCTATTAGAAGGAGAACTGTATGTTCTTATCATTATATTTCAGCACCTAATTCAGTGCCTAGCACCTAGTTGGTGCTCTTTAAATGATTATTGAATGAATTAATACAAGTTAAAATAGAGCTTCTTCTAACTCATTAGGACAACACAATAAAAAGGAATTCAATGTGTAACAGTGATCCACCTTATGCTATGAATATAGCCCTTGTTGCTACGCCACTGAGGCTTATTTAAAAAGGGACATGTCTTTTTTTTTTTTTTTTCTGTTGTTGTTTTTCCCTTTCCCCCCCTCCCTAATAAGATTTATGGAGACAGATTTATCTTTTTTCCCCATTTTAGGCTTAACTATCTGTCCTTGAGCACACACTCATCGCAGGAAGGAGATGTCTCTGGAAGATCTAGGAAGTGACTATCTCCCAAATTAACATGTGAAATTCAACATACCATCAGGGCACACCTGAGACCCCTGGTCAGAGAATACCCAGAATGTAGCTTTTGAGTCCTCTTTCTAAAACCTTCTGTTCTCCCTTGTGGGTCGCTAAATCACATCGTCTGGGACAAGAGTTCCCTATGCTTCTCCTTTGCTAGCAAAGCAAAACAATATTTTTTTCCTCAAAATTGTGTCCTCGTTTTTGAATTGGCATGAACTGCCATCTGGAACAAGGACCCAGTTTCGATAACAAATGTACCAGGATTTTTCTGATGATGGCTCCATTGTGTTACCTGTGATTAGGCTCAGATTGCTACAGCATGGCTTTAAAGGATCCTGCCCCTACAACATCCCAGATCATCTCAGAGAACATAGATCTTCCAATCTCTGGAGTTTCAGAGCTGCGGTTCATATTGGCCGAATTCAAGATGGATGGTCTGATGGTTAAGCATATAAAACTCTTGGGAAAAAAGTATTTTGAAACTCAACATCTCTTTTTTTTTTTAAACTTCTAATCAGAAGGAAAATTTTAAAGCTTGGAGATTTTGTATGAAAAGCTGCTTGACTGTTAATTAGGTGAGCATTAGGAGAAAAAAAGAGAAGAAGAAAAAAAAGTGATAGCTTTAGTAAATGAGGAGAAAAATGCTTGCACAGTAGCAGATCAGCAGGTAATTGAAAGATGAAAAAAAATGAGCAGGGGTAAATTTAAGACTAGGGTTATGTGTTTTACCAAGAAATGCAAATTTTTTTAAAAGAAAAAGCTGAGGTTTTATTTTTTTATAATATCATTTAGATATGATTGAATTTAGGTAAAATATAATACTTATGGAAAGATATAACTTAAGTGATGAGATTCTGAGATGAATATGGATTCCGATCCTTATACAGTTTGCATTTTGTTAGGTGACCTTGAAGCTCTTTTCTTCCCCTTGGAGGCACTTTTCTGCCTACCTTTCCCTGAAAATGTGAATTGCCTGTGTGCTCCAGCTCTGTAGCTACCTCTGGTGAAGAGAGGGCAACATTGTGGACAGATCTGGGACAGGGGGTCACTGCCAGAGTTTACCTGCTGCTAGGGGTTACCTACCATACCAGTGTGAAAAGAATTTCAATACAAAACAATGTCTACACCTCTGTAGCTTATGAGACAGAAGTTGGTATTCATAGAGGACAGTGCCTAACCAACTCTTTCACCTTCTTCTTCTCCCTCAGAGATATAACAGGAACATTTAATCAGGCAGTGTCTTCCAATGTTTGACCACGGAATAGTCTCACAAATGAAGTGAAAACCCTTTTGGAGTTATCCTATGCCTTCATTCATAGGCCAAGCAGCATTAAAACCATCTGTGTATCTTTTCATTGATGGACAAAGTCTCCAAATGTTAGCAGAGGTGACATTGAATGTTTTTAGTGACTGTCATGACATCAGAAGGGACACTGATGTAGAACTGGAAAGTAGATTGGAGTCTCCAGTCCTGGGCATTCCCCTTTATTTCCTGGCTGATGGGGAGGCCTGAAAGTTCCAGTGTAGGTAAGGTATGTCTTGAGTGGAGGATGCAACCTGGGAGCCTATTCCCATTGACGTAGATGTATTTTGATTTTGTAACAAGATGTTGTAAGTAACTGCAAGTAAGGCCAGCCTATTAGTTGATGTAAAAACTGCTCCATTATCTAACCTCAGCCTGTGTCTCTGGCTTATCTCCTGCTTTTCATCTCTTGTCTTCCAATCTCCAGCTTTGTTGAACTAATTACAAATTCTTGAAAGCACCAGACAGTTTCCCATCTTCCTGCCTTGGCGTATATTATTGCCTCTGCCTGGAACATTCTTCCCCTCTTTGCATTTCTATAAAACCTCTCCCTCTTCCTTCATGACTGTCCAATGGCCTGCTCCCAACCCTCCACCGCCAAAGGATGACCACTTCTTCTCTGCACCCCTTTATTTTTCCTATATACCTTTATGATAGTACCCATTACACTGCAGTGTTCAACACTTACTTACATGGCTCTGAATCCCTTCAAGACACAAATTGGAAGTATTTTCCACATCTATGTCCCCACACATATACTAGGTAGTTGATAAATTTTTCCAAGAACTAATTAGTGCTTTTGTGTAAACAGAGAAGAGTCCATCAGAATTCTGTTGCAGAGAGATTTTAGAGTTGAGATCTTTTTCTTCTTGGTATCATCTCACTCAAGTTAAACAACACTAAATGTTTTAATCTTTCGCTAAAGAACTTGTTGTCCTCTTTCTAGTCATCCTTGTTATGCCTTTTTTTAACCTTTTATCTATTTTTCTCTCCATTATTTAAAAAGCAAAATGGCCAGTTCTGGACACAGAACACATTTAAGGGGTGAGTTGATAAATAGACCATTGGAAGGCTTCTTTTAGAGTTGTTGCAATTCACATTTCTACCAGGGCATTCCATCCCACAATAATTTTCCTTTTTTCCTGATGACAGGACTTCATTGCTGACTCATACTCAATTTGTCTCCTCTGACCCCTGCTGGGATTATTTGTCACTTGGTCCTTGGTTGTCTCTTTGCACCTCTATTTATCCATGCCAGGTTTTGTCCCCAAATGCCCTAGCTTGATATAACCTGATTTTTTCCCTTCTCTTAGAGGGTATATATTCTGGTGGTCATGTCTGCTTTAAATTGTATTCTGGTCTTTCAGGGTCTATGATGATGACTCATTTGGTCACAGCTTTAGATGTATTATAGTCTGTTCCTTGGCTGGCTTGATGAGAAAAGGGGACACTGCTGTGGTTGCTGTGGCAGTGTCTCTGTAGGGTATCAAGTACAAGATTTGTTCCAGTAGGAGATGTGCATAGTTAGGTCTCCAGAGAGCCAGGGTTGCCTTTCTGCCATTTTATCAGTACAATAATTGGGCAAAAAACCAAGAAGTGGTGTTGGCCAGGGACTGGGCAACACAGGTGGATGAGCACCGTCAAAGACACATTGTCACTTGAGCCAATTGTCTGGCTTGGCACCAGCTCTGCCACTGCTTAGCTGTGTGACCTTGTTCTGGTCATTTAACTTTTCTGAGCTTAAGTATTTTTTATCTGTTTAATAGTGATAATAGCCTAGTATCTCATAGAGATTTTTTAGAAATTATATGGGTTAACACTTGCTCATAAAGTACTCAGCACTATTTCTGGCATGCAGCAAATGATCAATAAAAGTTGACTATTGTTGCTTAAATCCCATCAAAGGTGAATTTATTATTGATTTTTCCAATAAGAATTTTTGTCTAAATATGGTTTTCCTTCCCTGACCCTTTTAGCGCTATTATTTGTTAGAAATCCAAAGAGAGTTAAATTCTGCATCTTTGAATTGGAGGAGTGATCGTTTTCAAATGATGCCCCATGAGGGACACCCAGTATTCCCCAAAGGCTTTTCCAGGGGGACTGGGGAGGAAAAGGACTTGCAGAAATGGGACAGGTGGGCAGCTATGGTCCTTCCTCTCCCATCATGCAGGGCAAACTTGTATTTATCTGTTTTACATATTGGACTTCCACCTGTGTGTTTGCTTAAAGAGAGAGTTCTTGAAGCCAAAGGCATTAGAAAATTCCCTTCCAGCTTGAAAATCAGTGATTTTGAATATAGAACATAATGATAATTTGATTTCCACCATTATTTTGTGAATGTTGCATTAACGATTTGGGAGAATTGCATTACAAGTTGCCTCATCCAATGATGTAATAATCAAATAAAAGGGATTCTAATCCCATTTAGTCAGCTTCCCTCTGTTGTTCTTTCTCTGTTTTGAGAGGACTGTCAAATTGAATTTGTTGTCCTCTGTGTTTGCCAAAGTTTATTATTTCAATTTACAGCAGCAGAGATGTTATAACGTGGTCTTTTATGTCCTCTGTTGTGTTAGCACCAAGACTGTGCCAATCTGCACAAGAGAGTAATTATAGGGCAATAGGCCTTCCTTTGGCTTTCAGGAAAGCCACCAGGTCTTTCTGATGTCTGTTGGAGCCTTGAGGCAGAATTGGGACCCAGGGATTTCATCTTCTTTTCTTATTCACAAATATCTTTAAGAAAATTCAGCAAATCGCTATTTAAATATTTTCTCAAAGCCAGAAATAGACTAATACAGAGTAAAGCATGGGCTATATTCAAAACTAAATGCTCTGAAAAGAGAGGGATAAGATCAAGCTCTAAAAGCATTTGATTCATTGTGCATAAAGCATGCAAAGCTGGGTTCTTATTGGTATCAGGATGCTCAGAGAATGATTCAGAATAAGATCTTGAAAACTCACGTGGAGGCTCCAGGTCGTACCTGCTGTCTGTTCTTAGCTGTTTGAAGCAGATTATCTGTCCTCTCTGAGCTGTGAAGATTAGGCTCTGCTTTTCCATCTGTAGTCTAACATTGAGCCCCAGTGCTTAAATGTGCCAGAGTGATAAAAAATTGAACAAGAAGAAATTAATAAAGATTATATTAACACTTAAAACGATAGTGGCAATATGTGCTTTTTGTAAAAATTCTAATAATGCAAAAAATTCATAGTAAAATTTCTGGCTTTCTATTTTTGATTCCCTTAATCTCATTCTTTAAGGTAATCACCGATAGAATTTGAAAGTAGTTCCATCCAGACTTTTTCTTTGTATAACAAATACAGCACACACATACATATAAATATATAAAAATATATACATGTATACCAATATACACAATATAATTTAAAAATATAATAAATATAAGTTGATTGCATACTTTTGATATTTTTTATGTTAGTATATATGGATTTACCTTGTTTTATTAAGAATGAGAATCATATTCTTGGGAAGCATTTAAATTCTGACTTTCAATAAAAACCCAGACAACTAGCAGAGGGGTGGGGGGTTTCTATCACCACCTGCATCCAGTGGCTTTGGCTCTGGCTCTGGTGACCTTGGCAATGGTTCTGTTATTAAAGATGGCCTCAGGCATGGTTAGGGAACAATGCTTGCTTTTCCTCTGGCCTCTGGCTCAGGACACACACACACACACACACACACACACACACGAAAAAATGACACAGAAATAAAGTTGTTTTTTTTTGTCCAGCAAATTACACAAAATTCCCTTTGGGAAATGAGGGACCCCTGTGTAATTGGGACCCATGTCCACAAGGCTTGGTGGGCAGTAGGGACCCTCCTTCACAGGACTTTTCCCCATTAGCTAACAGAGCAGGGTTAAGTGAGCCATCAGTGCAGCCAGCAGGTCTGGCTGATTTGTTGATACACTGGACTAGAGGGAAAAGTTCTTAAACTAATTCACTTACGATAAGGGAATGGCTTCTCCTCAAAGGCAAAGCAAGGAAAGATCCTCCACTTCTCAGTAAGCCTGTCCAAATTGTCTGCCAACCACTGGAGGATGAAATTGAGTCTCACACTACAGCATGTATTACTAAAAGTCGACTAGCCAGTAAATATTTAAAGGGTATAAGCTAAGCTTCTCCATCATTTACCTGCATTTTGTTTGGATGACGAGAAGTAGCAGAGTGCACTGCAAAGTGAGATTAGGTGCTTGAAATGCGGCTGCAGAGATTAAATGTGTTATTTCCTGAGGCGCCCTTCATTATGGTGAAATGGTAGAGGACAGACTTCCTGAAGGGTTTTCCACTTGGCTGCATGATTAAGTGTTCAGGGAACTATATAATTGATAATATACTTTTTTATATTCCTGTGTAAATAATTTCTTTACTTAAACTTCACAATGTCTAATATTTAAACACTTGTCAAGCAATAACTCACTGGTGGCAGAAAATTATAAAAGTCTAACAGCAGGATTAAGGATGTTATGGCTGGAGCTGATTGATCTCTATAGTTTTCTTGAAGAGGAATCTTACCACAGAGGTATAATTTGTGAAATAGAACCACACTGCTCAGTAATTTGAGCAGTTCTGTGGGAAACTCTGACTCCCTCTCAGTTTGGCCTGTTTTTATTTTTTAAACAGGGTATAAAGTGTGTTTTTAATTCTCTGGCATGCATGCACATATATATTTTAGTCCTTTTTTTTAAGTAGAAGTCTAATAAGGGAAATATATGGCTCTACCCCAATCTGCGAAATCTGTCATCGGTTTAAGTATATTGTCCCTATATGAAGACAATGCCAAAGTCATTTGTGTAAATAATGGCAAAAAGGAGCACTACCAATTCATCATGGATGGGGATTAGAGTGTTGAAGGAATTTACTAGGAAATCAGTATTTGTCATCACGTTTGTCATGGTTTATAAATCTCAGCCTAATTTACAAGGGTTTAAGGCCTTTCACCCAGATATAAAAAGTGACCTATTAAAGTTAACGAGCCTTCTTTATCTGGACTCATCTTTTAAATTTACCATGTGATTAAATATAGTAAGGGAAGGTGGGGGGCATTTAAAGTGCAGCTGATAGTGCTGTGACAGGAGATGAAGGCTGCAGAGTAGGCAAAAAAATGCCCAAATCGGGGAGCAAATGGGTTTGCAAGTGACAGAAATAAAAATCACCAAAGGAAACTGACAGTTCAAACAGGATGTTATTCGTAAGTTTGATGTTATATTAGTGGGCAAACATTTCCAAAGGAAAGATTGATAGGTATAGAAAGTGATAGGGGTAGAAAGATTTGTGTAGAATGGAAAAGACCCTGAAGTTAGGATTTATCACTGCAAAAACAAACAAACAAACAAAAACATAGTTTATAACTGCATTTAGAGAAGAAAAGAAAATATCATGATTGTATGAAAATATATTTAAACCCAAGTCTGAGATCCTGTTTCCAGCCTTAACATCAAATTCTATTGGTTTAAGACATCATTAAATAGATGTACCACATGATCCTGTGATCCTACTTCTGGTATAAATCAAGAGGAAATGAAATAATCTACTAAAGAGATACATAATTGCACACCGATGTTTATCATAGCACTATTCTCAAAGACCTGGGAGCTATCCCTTTGGAATATCACCAAGACAGATAAGGCTCTGTACCCAGTCTGGTGAGGAAATGAGTCTATCCTCAATAAGGGACAATGACCAAACAAGATGGCCTCATCACATTGACTGACGCTCCTCTAACCCCCTCTAGTACTTTTCCATTAACTCACTACCCCTATTTTTGGGTTTAGACAAATTCACTTTCTTTTTCCTGTTCCAATAATGTTGAATAATGTATTTTTTGCCTGTTTAACTGGTTTGATTGCAATTTTTCTTTTACAGCACTCAGTCAACATTTGTTGAATTGAATTAGAATAGTTTCAACTTTTTGTTCTCATCTACAGTGTCAGTGGGGCGGGGGAACTTTCTGGAGAGTATCAATGCTGGGAGAGACGTTATAAAACTAAGGGATCTAGTAGATGACTCCAGGGTTCCACACCAGAGAGGTAGTCAAACATAGTATGAAAAATGGAGTGATATTCTCTTTTAATACAACTTTAGGTAGCTAAATTATCTTATTTGGAATAATTTAAAGAGAATTAAGTTATCTAAAAGTGCCTAGCAGATTTCAAATGCTCAGGAATACGTATTAAATGACAGAGTAAAGTCTTTGCTATGTGGTACTTATTTCCTCTATAATAATCCTGATGAAACCATTCCTATGGATGGAATTTGGGGTTGGCCTACGTCCCCTATTTTATTGATCAAAAAAACAGAACCAAAGTGGGCACTATGACTCTTTAGAAGAGCAAGAACTAGAAACCACATTGCTTTATGTCCAATATTGTGATCTTATTATTCTCTTCTGAAAATCTGAGGTCAACTTTGGTGTTATAATTTTACTGGAAGGGGAAATATAACTGCCAGGGCAAGCCTGATGTGAAAGACAGTAACAGAATTGCGTAGGTGGAGAAATATAACTTGAAGAAAGAGAAGCCTCTTTTTTGTTTTGTTTTTGTATTGGTACATCTCAGCTACATAGAATTTTACAGCTGACATAGCTCATTCACATGCATCATCTGATTTGATTCTCCCAAACAAGCTCGGCAAGGTAAGAAACAGCTTGATTAAATGATTTACCAATGGTTACCTAGCTGGTAAATGGGAGAGCAGAAACTAGAATGAGATTTTAATTTCATCTAGCTAGAAAAACAAGCTGTGTGCCTATGGTGGGTGCTATATTAAATCTCAGAGACAGATTGTGAATGAAGAGAGAACAGACAGCAAGCAAAAATATGTTTATAACAGTTGTGATAAATACAACACAAAAAAAGTTCAGATTGCAATGAGAATTTATAAGGGGATCATAATCTGCCTGTTGGCAGGGTTCAGACCAGGAAAGGCTGGCCCAAAGGTGTGACACTTAGGCTCCCAGACTCTGTGCAGACTCCCATTTTTAGAGTTCACTACAATGACCTCTATACTCTGGTCAGAAATGAATCATAACAATGTTAGTGGAAATGAGAAATCTGAGTGAATAGGGTACTTTTCTATTTAAAGCTATGTATTTAAAGGTGTACCTAACTTTCTCATGGTTTTAAGACACTTTTTCTCTTACACAATGATTATTATAATAAACAAATTTATCAGTGAATTACTTGGGGATATCAAACATTTTAAATTCTACATTAGTCTTTCCAATTTCATTTAGGATATTTTTATTAAAAGAAATCCCAGTCAGTCTTGAACTAGTGATCTCAATCCTGGGGTAATGCCCATCTCATCCTTTCCTTTTCATTTTATGAATGGAGGAAAGACCTTTTCCTAACATAATAAGTCAAAGGAATAAGTTTGTACCTTTACATTTGTGTGGGAGATAGGATTAAAAATAATAATGAGACAAACAAACTCATTATGCAAAGATGCATAATGTCGTCTCAGGAAATGGGAATGAACAGAGAATTTAAACAGGCTATTTTGTGTGCTGGCTAGGAAGTTTCCTAGCGAGCTCTCA
Organism: Marmota marmota marmota; assembly: GCF_001458135.2. NCBI lineage: Eukaryota > Metazoa > Chordata > Mammalia > Rodentia > Sciuridae > Marmota > Marmota marmota. The sequence goes on from NW_026000101.1 coordinate 24,499,346, forward strand.
AGTCAACCTTTATATAGATGAGGGTGACAGACAGGGCAGAAGGAGAGCCAGCTGAAATTGAAGGCTTCTCTGACAAAGAGAAGGCAAAGGCGGGCTGGGGTGAGAAGAGAGAGAGAGGTTTTTTTTTTTGATCCCTGTTGCTCTTTCTGCAGATAATTTCTTTCTCTGTCTCTCCTCCTAGCCTTCCTTATATCTATCAACAGATTCTGTTTATGCCTAGCTTTGTTGAAGGCAGTTGGGCTGGTGGAATGCCCTCCCTCCTTGGAATGTGTCAAGGTACAGAGGGTAAAAGCAATCAATGGCCCTTTCTGGCCCCCACCCCTCCTCCTGCCCTTATAAATACTTTTATTTGCATTCTGTCACTGTGGTTGCCGCTTATCCCTTTGCATTCGCCCTCTCTAGTTGAAAGTCATTAATCTGCAAATGCAACTAATTAGCCCTTCACTGTTCCGAGAGCTGAAAACCTTGCTCACCCATCGTCCTAGTTTATTGGATGCCAGAGAGTGTACACTTAAGGATCAATGGATCTTGCCAATACAAGGAGTGCTCTGCATAATTACACAATTGGCCCCAGTCAGCTATAAAATGAGAACTGTACAGAGGGCCTAAAACCTGCTTCTGAACAGTGCAGTTGCTTAAACCACAGGCTTACATTTCTTATTTTCTCAAGTAAGTTGTGCCCATTTAGTGAGGTGAACCATCTCAATCTATCTTCTTGAAGAGGGAGGCACAGAAAATTAGGTGAAATTGGGTGCATTTTGGCCTTGACACTTTTCCTTTTGGAGAAAGGTGGACCTCCAAACCTTAGGGTTGGTGTGAGATTGGAAAGGCCAAATTGCTTTATCTTATTTTTTTTTTCCCCAGTGGGATAAAAACCTCTTTTGATTCCAAATAAAAAAAAAAACTAAAATGCGTATGCTTAGCTCTACCAGGAAAAAAAAAAAGCGAAACAAAGCAAAACAAAAAGACACACTACTGACTATATACTTCCAGAGAAAACTCCTCATCCTCTTAAAGGAAAATAATATTTCTTCAGAGACAAATGTGTTAAAGCAAGTGAAGGACAGGAAAGCACTGGAAAGCTGCATTGGGTAAGCAGTTTAAGCCAACAGAAGAACATCTTCCCTACTTCTTTAGTCAGAAATGTAGCATCCACCTTATATGTGTGTGTGTATGCAAAAATGGCTTTACTCCAAAAGGAAAGTGAGAATTGGGAAGTACCAGTAAGAAAAAAATATGGGGGAAATTTTTTATCTATATGAGAAACAGCCTACTATTACCTATACCTGATAGGCTTGGAAAGACAGAGTTAGCGCAATTGGGGTAGTTGAATCTTGCTGAGAAGGGAGTAGATTTTGAAAAGAGGGTTGCTGCTTTCACTAGGCATAATTCTCCACTGCCCAAGATTCACGTCATTGGTAGACACCCTGCACAGGCCCATGTGATGGGTCTGCAGCTCTGTTTACCAGCTGTTGTGAGCTGGGTCCTTTTGGGCCCTGTTTGAGAGATGGGATTCAAGGGTAGTGCTGCACTAGAGAGCTCCCTATCTTTATCTTTGTCTGGTGCTTATGTTGTTCTTCTCTAACTCCATCCATTTCAGAATATAACTATTTTTTAAGAATAGCTAACATAGTTGGCTTTCCTCAAAGAACACCTCTTTGAACAATTATCTTTTCAGTATTTGTTTTTCTCTTTTGCTTGTTCATCCCACCCATACCACTTTAGTGTTTGTCCAACTTCACTAATTTTCAGAGAAGTATTATCAGCAATAAGATGATAGAGAATAAGCCCCCTTTGTTCTTGAATGCATAGTCTAATGCAGTACATGTTTTTGGGTCACAAATCCCTTTAAGAATTGCTATTACAATAAACTTTTCTCTTCACAGAAAAAAGCACCTGCCAATATCCTCATATATGTTACTTCGAGCTTTCGGAAATTCTTTATGAGCAATTGCTTCTTGAGGTCCATGGTTGCAGGCTAGAAAACCTATGGCCAAAGACAATGCTCATGAAATGGTATATAAAGCATACAGTAGGACCTACGAGCACATCATATTGCAAAATAATAATAGACTGCAATTTATGGTAATGACTTAAGATTCAGTCTCTAAACAAGACATGAGTCTTCCTCTTATTAGTTGTGTGAGAAATGATTTAAGCTGTTGAACCCCTTTGTAAAAAGAGACTAATAACCATGTACCTGGTTGGATTGCTATTCGGAAGCAGGATGTGGGACATGGTTGCCCTAAAAAATATGAGTGGTTGTCATTGTTGCTAGCTGGGTGTGGTGGCATTTGTCTATAATAACAGCTACTGAGAAGGCTGAGGCAAGAGGCAAGTTGGAGGCCAGCCTGGGCAATTTAGAGAGACTGTCTCAAAATAAAATTAAAGGGATGGGGATGTACCTCAGTTGTAAAGTGCTTGACTAGATTGTGTGAGATCCTGAGTTCCACCCTGAGTTCAGCCAAAAAAAAAAAAATACTGGTGGTTGTCATTGTTACCGATGAGGCAGGTTATTAGTTGCACTCAGTTATTCCAGGACATTCTTTTTCCCCTTGTTAGGCAGACATATTCACTAGCCTTTGGGAAACAGAATCTGCTGGACATTCCTGAATGTCTAGCCCTTTTCCTGTTTAGCAACAAGAGTGGTCCTACTTGAGTGGAAAAGCTAGTCTTATGCTGTGAAAAGCAAAGAAATTCATGTTTTTAACAATGATTTAATTCACATTGGATTGAGATGACTGTGGGCTTCGGAACTCAGAGGAGGTAAATGCCTCGTTACCTTGGGGGCGTTTGTTCATCCAGAACATTGTTCAGCAGTGGCTGGATCTTTACCTCTACCCCTTAATTTTTGCACACCTTGATTTTCAACATGAGCTATTTGATTTTTCTTTTCCTCGAATTTCCCTTTTCTTATTAGGGGTGTTTCTTTGTTCAATTCTAATCAATTCAGCTCAACAAATAAGGGCATATCTTCTATCTCCTAGCCACTGAGCTAGATACTAGAGAGGCAAAAATGAATAAAATACAGGTTTTATACTTAGAAGTCCTCGAGGACTCCATAGTCTGGTAGGTATGATATCACCAACATCCTCATCACCTCTGTTTATTAAGTACATATTCTGTGTCAATCATTGTGCTCACCATGACACAGATATTATTTCATTTTGTTTCACTTTGCTGTAGGATCCTCTCTCAAGGATTATTTCTATTTTTATCCCCTAACACTGGAAGCTTTCATTTGCATGCTCTCTTTCTCTCTCTCTCTCTTTTTTTTTTGGACTAGAGGTTGAACCCAGTGGTGCTTAACAACTGAGTCACATCCCAGCTCTTTTTATATATTTTTTTTATTTTGATACAGGTTCTTGCTAAATTGCTTAGGACCTCGGTGAGTTACTGAGGCTGGCCTCAAACTTGTGATCCTTCTGCCTCAGCCTTCCAAGCTGCTGGGATTTATAGGCCTATGCTATTGTACCCAGCTCTCTTTTCTCTCTTGAACTCCACCCAGCAGTTCTCGTTCCTGCTCATGGCTACTCTTCTGAGCATGTGCAAGGCCTTTTTTTGGCCATCTACTCAGCACTTGTAGCCCTAGAGTCCTCCAGAGTGGGTCTGGCTATGCTTTCCACTCTTCCTACACTTGAAAATGAAAAGTGATACATGGTTTCCCCGCATGCCTATCTCTCTATCACACTACAGAACTGACAGTTCCTCACAGGTAACAGATGAGTAGAGTAAGGACTAGAGGATTAAGAGGACTTGGTCAAGATCCCAACTGTGTGCAGGAGGCAGACCTTGGATTTTGCCATGGATCCTTTTTATTTTTTTAGGACTGAATCATTTGGACAGGTATGTGATTCCTATTAGTTTCTTAGCTATTTTAAAACAATCTTTTTGTATTCAGGAACAGTTCTACTTTTCTCATGTTGCTTTCATCCTGCTCAGGGGTGTGGCTGGAAAATGTTTCTAGATGAAAATACAGTCGTTTCTATTTGCAGAAATGGTCCAAATGAAAACTTCTCGAATGTTGCTGAGTTGCAATAGACACAATTGAAAAAATGTCATCCCTTCTGCCCTGTCTTTAAGTGTGATGATTAATGTACCATCACAGGATGATCTATGTGCCCATAGATTACTGCTTGAATTACTGTGTCTACTTTATGACTTATTGTTTGCCTGTGATCACTGAACATTTTAGTTAAAGATAAGTGAGGGATTAAAGCACTTTCCCTTTTTCTTGGTAAGAATTTTTAAAAAAGGAAGAAGGAAAAAAGAAAATGGAGAAACTAGGTAAGAAAAGGACTGTACTGACACTCAGTTGAAATGAAGCAACTAGGATCAAATTAATGATTTATCTGTGAGGCACTCAAAAAGTTTAACAGATGCTCAATGGTAAACAAACCCAAGAATCTGTGCTGTGATAGATAGTTGATATTATAGGATATCAATATTGTTCTATACTTCATAAGATCATGGATATGAGTGCATTAGCAAATCACATAATTCATGCCACTCTTGCAAAGCTTCCAGAAATGAGACAAATGAAATTCAGGTATCTAAATCAGAGGAATTAAAAAAAAATATGCATTATTGATCCAGCTGCATTTTGCAGTGTTCTCATGCATGTTTTTCTGCAGTTGTTTTTTTCCCCACTGTGGCAGAGGAAGGGGAAAGCAAGCCAGTCTTTTAAATTTATTGCATTACATTAGTTGCACTCTAAGATTCTTTGAAGATGATTGTCTTGTGGCTTCCAGTTCCAGATCAGTGGACATTTGGCTGGAAGGATTTATATTTTGTGCTTAGAGAACTGGGCCTTAAATCAGTGTTAGTGTGGGCTACACAGGATTTGGTTTTTACAACTACGATAACTAACTCACTGGGGAAGTGTATGTGTGACCCTGTCCTGATATTCCAAGGGAAGTAGGCTGGATCATCTTTGCTTTAAATTCTAAAATATAATACAATGGAAACATTAGCTTTCCTGTGGCCATGAGTTTGTTGCACTTGGAAAAAGAGATTCTGTATATAGGGGAAATCGTCGCATTAGTTTGTAATTTGTAGGAGAATTGAACATTTGTTCCACAGAGAAAAACACTTCAATTGAATTATATCAAATTCAGGGACATTTTAAGCAGAAGGCTGCCTAAATCCCTTCTAGCATTTCTATTTTTCTTTTTTTTTTAAATTTTTTTTCTTCTAGAAACAATGGTAGAAATATCCCCTGAGAAAGATAGGAAAGTCTAGATTTATTTTCATCCATTCATTTACTTGTTCCTTTATCTAAACATTTATTTTTCAGTTAGGCACCCGTAGAAATCAGACTCTGCTTTTTAGGCAATATGTAGTTTGGTGGTAGAAAGCAGATTAGGAAAAGTTCTATCATTCAGTATGTTAAGGGCTAAAACACACACACATACACACGTACACACAAACACACATGCATACACAAATACACACACAGAGGAAGAACAAAATGCTTTGCGAACATAGAGTGTTAAACTGCCTGGAAGAAGAGGATAGCCTTAAAATGGGATGCTCAAGCTTGGTTCTCATGAGATGCTAAAATTTATTCAATTTAGTAGATCTGCATGCTTTGTATGCCTGGCAGTGTTACAGTATAGACCAGAAGCAGAGATTTACTGGAAGGAACTCTAGGACTCATCTGGGGGCAGTCTCCCCAATGCAAGAAGCCCATCCACAGCCACCTTAACAGTAGTCTTGACTTGCATTCCTTCACTCTCCCACAAGTCAGCCTGTTTCACTATGGAATTAAAAATCTGCTGACTTTTTTTTTTAGCCTATTGTTTCGATTATATTCTATGATATAAAGCAGGGCAAACAGATAATTGTATTCTCTAACATGACAGCCTTTTTAAAATTCACAGTAAACTTGTGATTAACTAAAACCTGTAGGCTTTTTTTTTTTTGGTTTATACAAAGGATTGTAAACCTTTCCTGTATCACATTTGTGTAATTTGTTTCTTGAATCTGGATGTAAGACTTTATATTTATTTCTGTAAAATTACTTGTCTTTGTTTTAATGCTCTGGTTTAAAGATAAGTTTAAACCTTTCTTCTGACAGCTCTCACATTAGCTATTCTGTCCCAGTCTATGCTATTTATAAACTTGATTAATATGCTGTCCATATCGTTATCCAGGTCATTATTGAAAATGTTAGAGACTGGGTGGGAGGACAGAGCCCCAGGTGTTCTCACAAATCATTTCCTTTGGGATTTGTTTAACTAGAAGGAACTCAGCTTAACCACCCACGCCTACTTCATGACTATCCAGAGAACGTCACGGATGCCATGGCCATACAGCCTGGTTTGCTCAGGAGAGTCCCTGGATACCTGATTAAGTCCTGGCTTATGTTAGCTACTTAGTGTAATTAAGTTGCACGTATGTTCACTCTGAGAAGTATTCTGGCTTGGTGAAGAGTTTGACGCCCTTCTTGATCATCAGGGCACCAGTGACTTGGGAGGAATTCAAGAAACACCGTGTCCTGGTGCTGTCCTAGCTTACGTGGCCTATCATTCAGTGCAGTGAGATTCGCTTGCCAAATTTGTTCCTTATCAGCCCATTAGTCATTGAATCTGTGTCTTTTTTTAAGATGTCGGTAAATTATCCTGAGATATTTTTATTCCTATTGAGAATTAAATTTAAACTAACCAGTCTTATTACAGTTTTTGCTTATTTTTATACTTACTATGTACTAGACATTCATCTGAGTGTTTTACAAATTTTGCCTCATTTAATTCCCATAATTCTATGAGGGGATTAGTACTCACATTTACCAATAAAGAAAGTGAGATATAGTAAGTTAAAAAGCTTTCCCAAAGATAATAAAAGGAAGAGGGACCAAAAAAAAAAAAAGTCAAACCTAGACAATGGAACTCCAGTTTTCTCTGATATCTAGAATTTAGTGTTTTCCCCATTTGAAATGTGATACACACACACACACACACACACAAAACCAACAAAAAAATAAACAAACTAAAAAACTCTAAATACAAAACCAAACAAAACTCACTAAAAACTGAAAATGAAGGAAACTGATTTAAAAAAATACTCAGTCTTGTACAAAAATCATTTAAAGCGGGGCGATAAAAATAACATAAATTTTCCAGGGAACTAGCAGTACTTGGTGGAATTTCACACTTTAAAAAACAAAGCTAAGGAACAACTGAAAGGTTAAAAATGTAAAGGATAAGTTTTGTTTTCTTGGTTGAGTTTAAGCTCTGTTAAGTTTTGTTTTCTTGGTTGAGTTTAAAGCTCTGTTAAGTTTTGTTTTCTTGGTTGAGTTTAAAGCTCTGTTAAGTTTTGTTTTCTTGGTTGAGTTTAAGTTTAAGTTCTGTTTTCCTGAAATCTGGAATTTATGTAAATGTCAAAGTAACTCCCGGAAAACCCACTAAATGTATATAAGCTCTGCTTAAGTTGTTTTCAGGGCTCTCAGCTCCTCTCAAGTGAGCTCTGAGCCCCAGCATGCTGGACCCCCAATAAACGCTCTGCTGTTGCATGAGACAGTCTCTTGGTGGTCTCTTCCTCCGACGCTCGCCCGACCTTAACACAACCACAAAGTGTCTGAAAAATGGGTCACGAAAGTGCCAACTGTGGCTCAGGGACATTCTCCCAGCCCTTGAAAATCTCTGGCTCTGTGCTTGGCTTACAATATTGTCACCCCTTTTGGGGGAACCCAGGAAGGTAGAAAAAGACTGGTGGGCCCGAAAGCCCATTTTGAGTCATGTCTCTTATAAAGCTGATCATTTCATATTGTGAGAATTCATGTCTGTCTGCATGTCACAACAAAAATTTTTAAATTAAAACAAAGATATTATTTCTAAGCTATTTCCTTATTTTTGCATGCTTATTTTGTATTGCCTGGCACATATTACTACTCAATAAATGTCTGTTGAATGGATGAACACATTTCCACAATAATTCTCTGCAATTTAGAAAAGGAAGAAAGGAAGGGGTATATCTTCATCACAAAGGCTCTTTGTGTTTTCTTGCTTTTTTTTTTTTGGTTTAAAATGCTGAGCCCTGTAGTTTCTCATACCTGGAGATTTTCAAGGATGTTACTGACTGTGGAAGGGATACCCCTTTCTCACCCTCTCCAAGCACATTCTTCATTCTGAGACACATAACTTATTTATTATGTTATGCTAATGAAGGTTCAGCCAGTGGTTTAGAATGTGCCATTCTCTGTGAAAGGCAGAAAGAAAAGGACCCTATAAATACAAAGAATCTGGACCAGAGAACATTTTATTACAAGACCCGCTTCTTTCTTAAAGACAGTAAACATGATGAATTTCTCTTTGCAACTGAATTTATGAAGATAGATGATTCTCTCTGTGGTTGTTTTAACTGGGTTTGCCTTGCGGTCTGAAGCACAGTTGCAAACCCACACAAATACATTTATTGCCATGCCTAATGTCAGGATGTCATGTCTTCCATATGACTGAGTGGGACTTAAAAAAGTGACATTGTGTTTTACCATAGGGATGCAAAAGACTCATCCAATTTACATGTTCCAGTGGGAAAGGCCCTGGTGTTTTCTGTTTTCTGAAACCGTGAACTGCTTTAAATCCTTCTTCCACAACTTTTCATAGTCCAAGATCGTTTCAAAGTCAGGCTGCTTAAAAAATATTTTGCTGAGATTTTTTTTTTTTTTCAAATGCCAATCCAGGAATTTGTGGTAGAACTTTGTATTTGATTCTCAGATATTCAGTTCACACTTGGGCTTTCTGCTGAGCTGACTGGGAAGGGAGAAGGAAAAGTGAAGGGGGAGGGGACAGCTCAGTGTTTTAAGTGTCTCTCACACTCAGGAAACTGGTCAAGCCTGGGTGCACATGCACAGCCACACAGGGGAACGGGCTCCGCTTTGCTAATGATGGCAGTGCGCATCGTTGGTTATGCAGATCACAGAGGAAAGCCATTCTGCTTAGCTCTAATTCCATCAGGATCATTTACCTTTTGAAGGATAGAAAAGAATGAATTGAAGATCAAAATCATCAGCCTTATTTGGCTTCATCCAAGATTTATGGCAGCCGCTTTCAAGGGCAACTGAAAAAAACCAACTGCGGAATTCACATCTGTACCATTTCTTGTCTTTCAATATTTCATAAATGTTACGAGCAAAGTCAACCTCTGGGGACATTAAAATTAAACAACCTCTATCCCTCTCCTATATTGGAATGAGAGCATATATCAATAATCTCTGTATTTAAATATTCTCCTCTGTATCATACCTGTTGAGATTAGCTGTCTCAGAAGCTTATGTTTAGTTTACTATTCATTTACCAAAGGTTATTATAATGTGGAATCCGTGTCTTTGTGATGTCAAAAGCATTAAACTTTGATTTAAATTGTTAATAATACAGTGCCCATTATTGCCAGCTTTAGACGTGCATTCATTTTTTTGAAAAGCAAACATTTAAGGGATATCACCAACATTTGAAATGAAGATATATTGTCCTTAATTTAAGGACCTTGATGTGTAATAAAAAAAATCAACTTATTAAAACAAAAAATACCAAGAGGACATTTGCTGTGATCTCTGAGGAAGTAAATAAGGTTGCTTTGGTTTCTTTAGATGCTTTGATTAGTTTTGACAGCAAGAAATATATCTTGCATCCATATGATAAAAGACTACAATATAAGTGAGGCTGATACAGTGGCTCACAAATTATCCTGAGGATCAAGCACAGTGGACAAAAATTGATAAGGCAAATTAGCTTTCTATTTGCAAGATGCTTGAGACCTCTAAACTTCTGTTTATAGTGAAATGTTTATTCTTAAAGAAGTTCTGAGTGGATTTGTTCTTACAGATCTTCTTCATGGTGGCTTTTATTATTTCCAATGAATGACTGCCTTTCATAGCTAGATCTGTCAATGCTGTGGCTTTTAGGTGCAATGCTTCTTGTCACAAGAAAGGTCAAATGTCAACTGCCGGAGGGAAACCAGCAAGAGCTAACTAAATGAAATTTTACTCATGGAAAATGCTTAATAGTGAATGAACTGTTGTTGCTGGAATTGATGGTGGAGCCAGAGAGTTCTAAGTTCAAATTTGAGTTCTACCCTATTGGCTGAGTCACCTTGGACAAATCACTCCATGTCTCTGTTGTTAAGCTCAATATCTTTTCTGCAAAGTGGAGGTGCATTGCAGCTGTGAGTTGTTAAATGACTTAACATATCTGTTCTGTGTCTGGAACAGTGCTTGTTGCATGGAAGGGGCTGGATAAATGTTGGTTCTTTTCTCTAACCTTTTCTCCTTATTAGGATTTAAGGTGATATTCACAAAATGGTCATGAGTGTCAATTTCATGTGTTTATCTTGGAGAGTATACTATTTATTTACAGAACTGCGGGGGGGCATGTGACTTAGTTGGGATACCTTGGAACTGGGGTGATGTCCTTGACCTCCAGTCATCTCTGCAATCTCCTCACTACTTTTGCCCTCTCCCTCCAGTCATGTTAGGTCACTGGATGCACGTCCACACAACATGCCATTCTTCTTTCTGCTCCACGGTCTTTGCAATTACTGTTTCCTGTGCCTGAAACAAGTTTCCTCCTGGCCTTAGCAGGAGGAAAGAATTACCTTCTCCTCTGAGATGTTAACCCCTCAGAGAGGCTTTTCTTACTCAGTCTCACTGCCCCCTCACTACCATTTTCTGTACCATGGCAACCTTTTTATTTCCTTTACCCACTTATCTAAAATTATAACTACTGATTTTGTTTATCATCATCTTCCTGTCTTTTTTCCTGCTCTAGCTACCCTGCCTTGCTCAGTACATAACACAGCAGGTGATTAGTGGTAATAATGACATTCACAAGAAGAATAACTAGCACTTGAAAAGCTCTTCCTATGTGCCAGCTACTGTTCTTTAGATATATAAGCTGTTAAATCCTCTTGAAAACCCTATGGGGTGAGTACGGTCATTTTCCCATATTACAGGTATAGAAAATGAGATGCAGGGTAATTACGTGAGTTGCCTAACAGTAAGTGGAATACATGAATGGATTCATGAATTCTAGTGAGAGACCAAAATTCTTCTCCACTTTGCTTCTTACTGACCCCTTCTTGCTCTTGTACCAATTAGGTGCTTGGGTTTAGGATATACTACCCCAAAATATGGCCCCACAGCATTTGAGGAAATAGAAGAAAGAGGAAGTTCTCTTTGACCTCACCCCTCATGCAAAAAGATAAAAGGATTCTCAGACTTTCCTCTAAAGTGGATTGTAAGACTTTCATTCCAGAGGTGCCCTCCCTTAAAGACACAGAGACATCAAGAAGAATCTGCACAAAAAGATGTTGCTAAATTCCCCATAGTCAATTACCATTGGACTCTATCGTTTCTCCAATTATATTTCTCTACAACTACCCATTTCTTCACCAAACTTGATGTGCAAATACATACATTTGCCCGTTTCTCGGGGTCTTCATTTCCAAAGGTGCCTATGGCACATACAACTTATATTAAATAAACCTGTATGCTTTTTCTTTTTTTGCTAGTCTGTCTTTTGTTATAGAGGTCTTGGCCATTAACCTTGTGATGGGTGACAAAATAATTCATAAGACATTTTCTTTATTTGAATCTACAAATGGTCACAGATAGGTTCATCTTTATCCCCTTTCTCCTCTCCTCTGCCCCCTACCTGCCTGCCCTGCACCCCACCTTCCTGCCCTGCAGGTAGGCATGGGTTTCACATTTCCCCAGCTGGTGAAGGGAGATGGGGGACTGAATTATGTGTAACATGGATCACTTATACAAGAAAGTATTTCCATTCTCTGAAGTCTAGGGGAATCACTTATAAGACCTTAGTAGGTGTGAAAACTGCTGAGAAAGGGAGTTTAAACACAAATATTGGTCTTCACGTATGCCTGATGAAGCCATGCAGCACTAATACTTCTGTTAAGCAAAGCAGTCATGGAGTGGCATACATCTTTTTCATTTTGGGAAGTTTATTTTCTGCTGAAACAGTTTTCATTATTTTTTTTCTCTTGTAGACACACATTGCTAGGGTATTGATGGCGTCTGTTTATACACTGAGTGTCTCAGACATTATTTTCCCTTCATGGAAGACTTGGTGCCCTTCTTGGAACAGCACCATGCACTGAGTGGTGAGAGGGTATCCCTCAGGGGCACTGGAGGTGTGTGGGCCGGTGGCCCCAGGTTAAATGTCTCTGGATTGCTATGCTGCAGAGCCAGCCCAGCTTCTACATTCTGCCTCCTCCGGCTGCTGTTGGCTGTCCCTTTGGCAGCTGTCAGGTGCCCCAGATGCTGTCATCTCCTGCCTTATTTTGTGCCTCATTGTCAGAATGATGGCTCAAGGGTGGATCCACCTCTTCTAAAGAGACAAGTTGTGTGGACTTTATGACAATCCTTTTCCACGAGTTTTTTTTTCTTTCTTTCTTTCTTTTGAGTTCTGCTGGTGAGGATGACTAGACAGTGTGGCTTCTAGGTAATCAGTAGGGTGCCAGTTTTCCTTTTTGTAATTTTACCTTGTGATTATAAAAATGTAGAGTTTGATAGTAATACAAATATATGGATGCATTGATTCCACATGTATGTATTGTTTGCCCCCTGAGTGGCAGACACGGTGCTAAGCACCAAGTTACCGTAACAACTGCCCTCATGGAGCAATGGACTGGACAGGCAGCCAGGCAGCCAGCCAGCCATAAGCACATGTAACATTGTGACTCTGAAAAGGTGTACACAGGAGCAAATATAAAACAGGGACTTAATCCTGACAAGAAGGTTAGGGAAAGCTTCCCCGGGGACATGACTTGGAGCTCAACTGTGAAAGGTGGATAGGAGGTCATGAGGCTAACATTCACGAAACACTCTATTCTTTTTCAAAGAGGTTTTCTACTCATTATTTCATTTCACTCTCCCACCAACCCACCGAGTCCTTTGTCAGAAGATGAGTCAGGTATCAAGGGAGTTTTGTGACTTGCATCAGTCATATAAGTAGTGAGAGGTGGAGTGGGGACCAGATGCCCGTCTCCTGACTCCTTCAGAGACGGGGGTGACACATCTAGGTTCAGATTGTGCTCCCCTCATTATTATTCAAGCAAATTCTATTCTTTTAGTTGTTATTTGGCCTTTGGCATTCTCAAGTATAAAATGGTGACTATTAATGCTTGTTTTACAGAGTTAACAGAGACGATGTATTGAGATGGCATAATACTTTAGCACATTTTCATTTTCTCCTCTGGTTCCTTTCTCTGTGGCTTTGTTTTCTGTCTGTTGTGCTATCCTTTGCATGCTCTGCAGGAGGCATGCATTCTGTGATGGGGGAACTTATAAATCACCCCTGTATCCTATGTATACATCGGTTCTGGAAACTCTATATGGACATACGCACTTAAAGCAACTTCATCCTTTCTAATGCATCAGGCAGGACTTTGCACATTATTCTTAGATATCTAAGAACTACGTCTGCTAGATGCAGAGTTAACCCTCCAGTGTAGCTGTTGTGTACTGGTTCACTCCTAGGACCAGAGCAGCACTGATAATTTTTACTACAGCTGGCTTGAGAAAGCTCACATTTAAATTAATACTCAATTGTAGCAACTAATTCATTGTAGCCCTTTGGTACATTAACTTCTCTTTTCCTTAAAATGTCTTTTTGCTCCCTAAATAGTCAGGTTTCATATTTTTATACCAACTGACTTTTGGGAAGCAGGCTGCCTGTCAAGGAGAGTGTATGTACTGTAGAGTTAGTTTCTGGTTTTGAATGTATCTGGCAACACTTATCAGATGGGTGACCTTGGTTAGTCAAGTTATTTAATTTCTTTGTAACTCAGTTTCTTTGTCTGGAAAACGTGCATGGTGAGAGGTTCTTTACAGATGCTAGTTAAATAGGAGAGAGAACCACATGAAAGCTTCCTCATGTGTAATTGAGGATAATATTAGTTATACTCCTTGTGTGATTGGAAAGTTGAACAGAATACTCTCTTGAATGCTCAGCACAGCATCTGGTAGATGATAAATGGTCATCATTATGATGAGCCAGATATTATTCTAAGAGCTGGAGGGGCTAGAAAGCGAGCAGTGTATCTATGTGTGTGTGTAGAGGCTTGGGATGCACTTTGTTTTGGGAAAGGTTTGGGACAAACAGGGAGCCACAGTTCAAGTATGGCTGTGAGCTCTGAGCCACTATTGATTATCTCTTGGATAAATCCTGTCGACCTTTGAGCGGTATCCTCTATCTGGAAAGTCACTGGGCAATGTGAAATCGTTTCTGGCAGGAGTTCCTTACCATTCTTGATTAGACTTCAAGACCAAATCTGCAACCATTTTTCTTTTTCTTTCACCTCACCTTCAAATATTCTACATGGTTAGTTTTTTCTGTCAAACCCAAATGACTGCAAATCATTGTGCAGAGCTGGGATATGTGGATAGGTTTTTGATGGATGGAGTTGAGCCACAGAGTTTTGATCACTTGCGATGTTGCTGATGCAACCTCTGACCGTGGTGGAACCTTTGAAAGAAGAGGACTTCATGCTGAAATGTGCCTGTGAAGAACAGTGATAGTGGAGGCAAGGAAAGGCCCAGGTGATGGGGGCTGTGTGAGAGGAGTGGGAAGGCTGTGTGTGAGAGATGTGTGTGGGGGGAGTGTTATATCTGACAGAAAGCGGAAGAGTATGGAGTGAGGACCATTTTCTGGAACTGCCAGAACTGATGATTATATACTATGCAGCAGGTGGGCAATATTATTGCTTTGGAGATAAAATTTAAAAATTCTCTTGATAGCAATAAAATACATTATAAACTTGGAGAGAGAGGCCAACATAACAAAAATTTTCTGAATATGGAAAATAGGTATTTTTCCAAGTGCTGATACTCATGGGAGCCTTCTAGCCAAGAAAATGATTACTTAAAATCTATGTCTTTTAATTAATAAATGGTGACAGAAACAGATGACAGATGAGGATCAAAAGAAAATAATTTGTTTCTGAGTACTTATTAAACAAAAAAACACTGAACAGTACTTCAGCATTCTGAATTAGAGCAAAAATCTACCCATCCATCCATCCATCCATCCATCCACATATCCATCCAACCATCCATCTATCCACCCATTTATTAAACACATATTTATCATGTCAAATGAGGATCCATATCTAGGATTTTGCTCCAGAAGATAGCACTAGAAATAATGCATAAAAAGTTAGTCAGGCAGTTTTCAGTTGAGAGATGGAATGAATGACTTGTCTTAGGAGAAAGGGACCCCCCCCCTTCCTTTCCTTGCATTACAATTTCTTTCTTCTTTTCTATGTGCCACATATTTTTCTGGGCACTGAGCATTCTGTTTAGTGGAGCAGTATTAAACGAAACAAAAAAGCTAATCGAGCTATTGATAGGTGCTATGAAATAATGTCAGATAAGGAAGTGCTGTGATGATGGGGTGGAGGGGTCTGCTTTAAAGAGGGTGTTCCTCGAGGACTCTCCAAGGAGGTGGTGTTTGAGTGGTGTTCTGCATGAGGAGTAGGACCCTGGGAAAAGTGTTCAGGCAGAGGGAACAATAGGTGTAGCATCCTGAGGAGAGACACAGCTTGACACCTTTGAGGAATACTCTATTACGTGGAAAGTCCAATGAAAAGGAAGGCAGGGAGTCCACAGAGGGGCTTGCAGGTCACAAGAAAGAGTTTGGATTTCACTCTGTGTGATGGAAGAAGCCCTTGTGAGTTTCCAGCTGCAGGATAATAGGATCTGATCTACTGATGTAGAGGATCATTCTGGCTGTTTTGTGGAGTGTGGTGTGGAGTGGGGAAGACTGGATCCTTTGGATTCTGTTCTGTTCATACACGTTAAAGGAACAATCCCTCTATTTTTTAAAATTAGACAATATGCTAGTTAATACAAATACTGCAGCATTTCTTATCCAATGGGGTCTTGAAATACTTTGAAACATTTTTTAACCTCAACTGAAATTTTACTGATTTAGCTATGGAAAGATCAGACCAAACTATGCACTCAATATAGGAGTGAAAATATAGCCGTGATAATTCAGTCCTTTGGTGATTTGAGTGTCTTTCGCTGCAGAACTTATCTGTATTCTGTTTGAGAAGTTTGCCAACTTTATTCCCACTCTCTATGTCTGTGGTGGTAACCCTGCAGAGTACCAGGTAATGATGGTGTCAGTAACACAGCACTTCTGTATGCCAGGCACAGTTCTAAGTATTTCCGTTGTACTTTATTCTCACCACAGTTCTCTGACCTGATTCTATTGTAGTCTCCATTTGTGGATGAGGAATCTGTGGCTCAGAGATTAGGAAACTTTCCCAATAACATACAATGGCCAGGATCAAATCGTGGCAGGGTAGGCTAGGGATCGGTTCTACCACACTGCCTTTCTGTATAAAGAGGAACATAAACGCCCCAAACAGAAGCCAAACCTCAGATCTTAGTATGGGATTGCTCCAGAATTGTATTTTTACCATGTTCAGGCTAGGATTGGGGTCCTGGGTCTTTTCCTGGGTTTCAGACCAGTCCTCTTGTTCCATGGGTCTGTATGGGAGCTGCTCCAGCCACCATGCCCACCCTCATCCCTCTGGCTCCTCTGTTATTGTGTCACAGCCTCCTGCACGTTGAGTCTCAAGGTAGTTATTTGCCTCTTACCCCCAACACTGGCCAACTCTGATATCAGCTGCTTAGAAAGTAGAAAGAAAGGACTGGCTTGGCTTTGTGATGCTGGCTCACTTGCTCAGGGACAAAGAGGAGGGACAGAGTAGGACTGGACAGCTGAGATGCCAGTGAGGGGGACCTTGGTTCTTGCGGACCCTGGTTGGTGGTTCCAACCAGGGCCTTTGATGTCCTAATGGCCACTGGGGGATTTAAGGGTTTCCTTGAGGATGTTTTTAATTTCTATGAAGCTGAAAGCATGTGATTCTGGACTCTGCTGTCATGGAGAGCCTGTCTGAAGGGCATCCAATGTCTTTTTTGCTTGCTTTCATTGTACCCTCTTCTTAGTGTTTTTTTTTTTTTTTAATTGCTATTCCTTCAAAGTGCATTTGTAGATAGCTTAATATGGTAAATCACGATTTCATTCATAATTTGCCCAATCATCATTGTAAAGTAGCAAAAAGTTATGAGTTTAATAGAAAGTTTTTATGATATGGGCTATCCCTCTTGGCCATGCAGGGCTCCTGACGTGCTCCTCCCTAGCCTGAGCTCCTTCATGTGGAAGGGTGGGAACTGTGCCTCTGTGTCCTCTCAGGGGACAGAGATAAGGTTGGGGAGGCTGTCCCTGAGGTTTGGAAACATCTCTTGGTGCCTTTCTCTTTGGCTTTGGGAAGGCAGCATTCCAAGCGCTTTGCCTTCTTTCCCTTACAGCCCTCTTACAATGGTAGGTTGGAGGTGGTGGATGGCAGTGGCCTCACAGAAAGCCCTGGAGGGATAGTTGGTCCCCAAAGCTGAAGACTCTCTTTAGACTGTGAGGAGCTTGCCTTTATTTGGTGTTTAGCTTTGGGCCTTATTTAGAATAGAAGAACAATAGAAAGAGAAAATTCCCTTTTGACATCCTGATACAGAAAGGATTTTGCCCACAGATGTTTCTTTTTATCCTTTTCTTTTTAACTAGAAAGGCTCATTTATTTGCTTAAAGGTGTCTAGCAAGATGAGAGCAGATTGAGGGCTAGAACCCAGGTGGTCCATTGATTCTGGGATCTTATTTTTCATTGTTACTATATTACTCATTTCCCCCTAAAGTATGAAAACTGCTCCTTTCATACAGGAGGTGAATCATGAAATGTGTGATGAGAAGCAAGCTAACTGCTTTCCTTTGGGTTCCATCTTGTGCTACCAGCTTTAGGAGGCACAGAGGTGACACTTTTGCTGATCCAGTGCCTGCTTTTGTTCAGGATGCAGACAGTTAAGGCAATGTCTTCTTTCCTTGTATTTGCCATATTGATGCCCAGATTGGGAATCAGGGAGTTCCTCTGGGTACCCATGTGACATGGCCATGACTATTGAAAACCAAACTTCACCCCTGGGTGTAGAGACAGGGTCAAGATTGCAGGGGCAGAGATGCTTCACTTATGCTGAGATCAGCCCAAGCATACAGTAAAGAATGTTCAGTGTCTACCCCAAATAATAGGCCAGTTCCTTTCTGAACCCTCTTGCTGTACTTTGTGTAGTTCCATTGTGACAATCATTCGTGGTACCAGGAGTAACACCAACAAGTAACACAGGTGAGGCCAAACACAGTAGTTTTCTTCAGACTGTTCTGCTTAAGTGGCCATGGGAGATTACTTTAGGCTTTTTTGAGGTCAAGGTCCTGGGGGTGAAAACCTCAGGGACAGCCTCCCCATCCTTATCTCTGTCCCCTGAGAGGACACAGAGTTACAGTTCCCACTTTTCCACATGAAGGAGCTCAGGCTGTCAGGAGCCCTGGGTTCTCTCAGATGTGAATGCTCCACTGCTGATTATCATTACTCCTGCTCTATGGCTGCAGCCTGTCTTAAAGATAAAGCCACATGCAAAAAGAAGTGTAGCTAGAGACAGAGTGAAAGACAGGTACCTGATGGCATTCTTTGAGCCCCTGGATCTAGCTGTGCCTGAAGCCTACCATACAATTCAGATTATGTGGGTCAATCCTTTTCTTTTTCTTACCCTATTCTCAGGGGGTTCAAGTGATATTTCTTTCCTTTGTAGCCTAAGGTCTTAGAAGGGTGTCCTGCTAACGGCCTTAAAATATGGCCAGCATTTTAGAGAAATTAGAAATCCGGGAAAAGGCAAATGAATATATCATTCAAACCTAAAGAGGAGATTTGTGGTATATTTTCCTCTTCATTTCCATTGAGTGCTGAAAGCAGGGGTTGAGACATATGTTCAATATAAGGACATGGGTATGAATGGTTATTATAGAGTGAATTAAGTCTCCAGGAACGGTTGGAAAAAAAGTAAAAAGGATTGGCATTCCAATGTGCAGCCAGCTTTGTGTGGTGCTGCTTGAAAACAAGTGACAGATGACTTCCCAAATTCCTCACAACCGTAATTTCCTCCAAACAGTGCTGTTTGTGGCAGCACTTGCCTTAAAAGCCCTCCCCACACACCATCCATTTGTTGCACACAATGAAGCTAATCCTGGGCTGGCCCCCAGGCTTCTTCCTGCTTCATCGACTTTCTGTGACAGGTGAGAGATGGAGAAAAACAGCTGGGCGGAGGGGACAGAAAGGCCTCTGCTCCGCGGAGGGGCTCCCTCCAGCCAGAAGCAGGTGGAATCTTTATGTGCCATGATTAAAGAGGCCGACTTAAAGCCCGTCTCGCCGCATGGAGCTCTGCTGGGAAGGAAAGTGGGGCAGGCAGGGGTGTTTTTCTTATTCTTGAGTTCTGTTTTTGAAAGAAAGAGTGCTGGAGTTTCTGCAAAAAACACTCAGAGGCCCCGAGGGGGGAGAGGCCTGGCTCTCAGGTGGGGTGGATGGAGGCTCAGCTGGACCTGGCATTGGCTGATGTCGCCACAAGGTGGCACCCTGACTTTTTTAATCTTTGTTTTCAGCGCCTGTCTTGAGAAAACTTGTTCTGATCACTGCAGAACTCAGGCAATCTTGGCTTCGGTTTCATAATTGATGAAGCGGACTTTGTATCCGAGCCGGAATCGTGTTCCCAGGTCTCAGACAGGGTTGGAATTATTACGGTGTCGTTATTACCTGCGTGGGCTCCCCCTCTTCCTCCCACTTTGCCCCCCTCTGCGTCTGCGCCTGGGACGAGCAGAGCTTCTGTGGTGGTGCCCAACCAAGTTTGTTAAAATGTCCATTCTGTTGTGGGCTGACAGTGTGATCAAACAAAAAAACAAAAGAAGGGTTAAAAAAGTGAAATAAAAGACATATAAGATACAAACACAATTGTTTTTTAGTTTCAACAGGCATAAAAGTACTTTTTGATAAGTGACATCAAAACAAGGTTACATTGGAAAAGAGAATTATAAAAAACAAGATAGTTGCTTACTAAAGGTGTGGGTATAGGCAGTCAATATAAGGAGTCACTCCTACACCTCTAAATAACATGTTTGTCCCACAGTCCTAACAAATAAGAGCAATTCTTCATATTAACTTGCCTATGTATACACTTGGAATTAACCATGTGTGTAACATAAAAAGTCTTCAATGTGAACACTCTAGAATCTTTCTGAACTTATCATAATTTAGGTTGGATTGATGGTAACACTTATGGGACACAATGTAAATCTCAACTGTTTTGAGTTTTGTGTTCATAATACCCATAATAGAAAAACTAGAGAATAATGCAGGAAGAAAATTACTTTGGAATAGTTGAAAGGAAAGCTAACAGTTTCTGATTCATTCTCTCTCTCTTTCTTTCCTTCTTTCTTTCCCTCCCTCCTTCCTCCCCTCCCTCCCCCCTTCCTCCCCTCCCTCCCCCCTTCCTCCCTTCCTTCCTTCCTTCTTTTCATCTCATCTTCTCCCTGCTCCATGTGAAGTTCCCTCTCCCTGCTTCAATGTGCTTTCCTTGCAGGGTCCATGGGCTTTGACTTCTGAGGGTCAGCACCTGGACTTTTCTTGGGACAATTGCTCCAGAGAGCAGGAAGTGCCTAGGAGGTCACTTCTCATCTCCCAGGATGGCACTAATTGGTGACCAACAGGTGCAGCTGTAGGAATGCTTTAGCTCTCTTGTTCCAAGTGGGGCCCTCTGAGGTATAATTCACCCTCAGAGTTCTCCTGCAGGACCAGGCCAAAGCTACCCTCATGGGATAAGCCTACCACACCTCTTTGCTGTCTCTGACCTTGGTCTCTCCCTTCCCATATTCTTCTGGGAGCGCTTCCTTCAAAAACCACTTGCATGTGAACCTTTGTCTCAGTGTCTGCTTCCAGGGAGCCCTGCCTGAGGCACCATCAGCTTTACGTAGAAATTGGCATGGCAGACTGTAAAAATATCTGTATGTTTTTTGAGTCTTTGGCTTTCAGATACTGACATATCCTGTTGATGGTAACATAATCCAAATGACCACTTTAGGAAATAAACCCAATTTACTTCCTTGACTTCTTAGAAAACTGACAAGATAGAGATATTTAATGTGCCATATTTCTTACCACATGTTTGAAGACATTTGACATATGTATTGTTTTACATAGATCTGTCTTCTTTTTTCTCTTTTCTTTCAATTAATCTAAACCCAATTATTTACACTTAGAGAAGACACATCTAAGAGTTTCCTCTTAAGGGTATGTGGTGTGACTAAAAGGGGTTTTATATATCCCCCTACCACTGTGGATATTTTGAGAAGATTGTATCTACCCTAACCTCTTATAGATGACACCCTCAGAAAAAGCTATTCTAAGATGGTCACTTGTCATCTAGATTTACTTCAAATTAAACAATATGACAAAACATAATAAATTCAAACTAATCTGGAGAAATGATCTTCTGAAATAGTGAAAACATTTAGGAAATCTTAAAATTTGGGGAGCAGTTTAATTACCTTAAAGTATATGTGTGCTATAATGTCAACTGTCCCTTATTACAGACAACTCTTATATACTTGGAATTTTCAAGTTGTCATTTAATCCTTACAACCCTGAAAATGAATTAGTTTTCTTCCTACTATTTAAAAATAGATGAGGCATAGAAAGAGAGTAAATAACTTTTTCATGGCTTGCAATTAGTAAACAGTAGAGCTGATATTTGAATCTGGGTCTTTCTACCAAGTCTTTTTCGACAGTTCAAAAAAAAAACACAAACTAAACAGCTTTAAGGAAGGATCAACAACCGTATTTTCATTGGTTTGTAAATGGTATTGTTAAAGTGCCTTTAATACTTTAAAGAAAAATTTTAGAAATTATCCTTGCCATGTTATTTTAAAACACAACTGCTAACATCCATGTCTTATTTAGTTTTCACAACAATTTCAAGTTGGACACTTATGGTCTGATTTTGTAAGTGGAAAAGCAACAAAACTTTAGATAACTTGTCCAATGTTACATAGATAGTCAGTGGAAGATATGGGACCTGGACCCAGAAACCCATGAGCTCAAATTTTATGCTACTCACTACTAATATGTAGCTAAAACTAACTTTCAAAATGAGTTGGGGCTTCATTTAATAATACATTTTTTAAACATTAAAGGAATTAATGGACTGAGTGTTCTTCAGAAATTCTTTGTGAATGCAGAGCTTTTCTTTCTTTCTCTTTCTTCTTTCTTTCTGTCCCTCCCTCCTTTATTCATAAAGAATAAAGAATAGAAATTTGAGTTTGCATTACCTGTGTAAACCTGAAATGCAGATATTGCATGCATTAGTTAAAGGCAAATAAACACAATAACAATCACAGTCTGAGCAGTCATGTCGCTGAATGGATGGCCATCTTGCGTCAACCTAAGTTAAATAAAGAACATCTATGGCTGGGCAGGAACAAAAGATTCCTTAGAATTTAATTTGAAAACAGTCTAATGCAAGGCCAAATAATGATCACTTTTCTAAAAACCTATGCCATTTAAGCTGAAATGATTGTTAACCTGGGAAATTTTCAAGGCAGTTATCCCCAATCACCCATCAAACAATAAAAAAAAAAAAAAAGATCAGCTAGATATCATGGCAGACTGAGGTACAGTCATCAGGAGGTCATCATATGAAAATTCCTTATGGAGAATGTCAGCTCAGTTGACTCAGTGGGTGGGAATACTGACTTGAAGGTATGACTTCCTTAAAGTATTTTGCTCCTCATTCATTCCCAGTAGGTTTATAAAAAGAGGAAGCAGACCCAGAGGTATTGCAGCAGCTTGCCTTGATATTACAGAGATGCTTTTGTTCTTATTCCACCATATCAATTTTCTCAGTAGCTTTGATTCTCTTCCTACTGTTCACCTGTAAACAAAACCATTGTTCACCTTTTTTTTTTTGGATGGGGCAACTATGAAATTCAGAAGGTTCATCATAGCCAGGTGTTTCTCTGCACCTGGTGTGTGTGATCTGCAGAGCCAAGGGATTCATAGACAAACACAACAGGACTCATTGTAGACCACACAATTAATCATTCCAGGTTTCTGATTTGTTTCTTAAAACTTTCTCTGTTCCTGTAATGGGAAAAAGACAGCTTCATTTATCACGCTGTACCTCATGCTGTTCTTCAGCACCCTCCCCCAGGCCCCTCACCATCCCCAAACTTCTGAAACATCTGCTGTGGCCACCATGAGAGGGTTTTCTTTGTGTTCTCTATTCCATTCACCTTCTCAGCATCTTGGTTTTAAGCTCTCCGATTGTGACTGGAGACTAAAAGGCTAATATTCTCAGTGGAGATGAATAATTAGCAAGTTCATTACTTCTGGTGCCATTCACAGCTCTTTGCCAATGATTACATTTATGTGTGCATATGACATATTGCCTGATGTTGTCAAAAGAGCACTGGACTGGGAAGTGGTTAGGCTGAAGTTTTGTCTTGCCTCTATCACTGAAGATTTGTCTGGGCTTGGATATAGTGCTTCACTTCTGTGGACTTTCAATACCTCATTTAATAGGAAATACGTAGGCTAGTGTTTCCCAATTTTGGATGTATATTAGGTTAGCAGGAAATACAGATCCCCAGGTAAACTAAATCAGAATTTGTGAAGAAGCAGGAGCCCAGGTATTGGTATTCTTGGAGTTGTAATGTTTACTTGGGTCTGAGCACCACTAGCCCAGATGATCTTTAAGGATCCTTTAGTCCCTAAGAGGTGTGTGTATGGTGTGTGTGTGTGTGTGTGTGTGTGATATGTATATGTTATATATATTATTTCTTAAGGTAGAAAATTAATATCATATTTGAATGAAAAGTTGGAAGAAAATACTGCCTGATTTCACTCGTATGTGAAATAAAAAAATGTTGATCTCATAGAAGTAAAGAGTAGAAAAGAGGTCATCAGAGCCTGAGGAGGAAGACACCATGGAGGGTAGCTAACAGATTCAAAGTTGTATTCAAATGGGAGAAGTAAATTTGGACCTTCTTTTGTTTTGGGGGGTAACGGGGATTGAACTCAGGGGCATTCGACCACTGAACCACATCCCCAGCCCTATTTTGTATTTGTTTAGAGATAGGGTCTCACTGAGTTGCTTAGTGCCTCACTTTTGCTGAGGCTGGCTTTGAACTGTCCATCCTTCTGCCTCAGCCTCCTGAGCCTTTGGGATTGTAGGTGTGCGCCACTACAGTTCGGGTGTTCTGTTGCACCCTACGGTGATTAAAGTTAACAGTAAGGATTGTATATTTCAAAATAGAAGTTTCTGAATATTCTCATCACAAAGCAAAGATAAATGGTTGAGATGATGAGCATGCTAACTATTCTGATTTGATCACTATATAATGTATACAGATATCAAAACCTCAAATTGTACTCTTTAAATATGTTCAATTGTAAAATTTTGAAAACCTATATTTATAATTGGTCCTCAAAATTTTAATTGTATTGTTTGTTTAATATCCCATCCAATGGATGGTTCATAAATTAATTATAAGTATTACTGTCTTAGATGGGAAAAAAATTTCAGCATAAGAATTTTGGGTAGACACAATATTCAGTACTTTAAAAGATCTAAAAGTGCTCAGGTGTAAGGATCAGTTTTAGTCAGTTGTGTGAAGAATATATTCATTCACAGAAAACCTGGTTATTTGAGTACATATGCTGGCAGGTAGGTAGACATGATGGTAGAAATCCATGGAAGTTCTATTCCAGATTTAAAAAAAAATCTTTTAAGTGAGGGAGAAATAAGGTTATGAGATAGGATGGGAAAGATGTTGTTGGGGAGGTGTGGGAAGAGGGAGTTGTGAAAAATTGTTCATAAGTGTGGGAGACTAAATGTGCTACGGAAGTTTAATATGATTGCCAGGAATGTTAAGGGCCCATTTGAGGTTGGTGGTTGTGAATTTAAAGTGAGACCTGTCAGTGTGGTGGTGTGCTTTTTGCTGGCTGGGGTCCCTTGGACAGCCTTCCTGGTTACTTCCAGAATCCCCACTCTGCGTTTCTTCCTGCTTAGCAGCTGCTCCATTTGGTTCAGTCTTGGGCCAGTTTTTGCTTATGTTTAACTGGAATGGTGTTCCTCATCTGCTTGGAGCTGGCTGCTGCAGCTGGCTTGGATCTCCTAGTTTCTTGCTGGTTTTAGACAATGGGCCTTGGCTGGATTTCTGGCTTCTCTGAGTTCCCGAGGCCTTATGCATTTTCCTCCAGAGTCAGTCAGAGACAAATTCTAGAAGGTAGTAAGCTATGTGCCATGCAAATGAAGGAGTGATAAAGTTTGTGAGTTGGAAGTTTGAGCTGGAGACTTTTCCCAGGAATCTTTTTTTTTTTTTTTAACTGATTGGAACAAGACTGTTATAGGGCAACAACTGTGGATTTGTCTCCCTCTTCCATAGACTGTCAACAGCCTGATGCATATGAATGGCAAAGTCACGTGTACCAAGATGCCTTAGTTAGGATAGGGCAAGTGGCTGTTGGTCATCCAAAAATAATTGAAGTAGTGAACTTTCAGACCAACCTGATGCATATGACAGACTTCAGGACAACTCAGGCTCCATGCTGACCTTTCTCTGAGATAGAGGAAACTGAAAAATGAAATGTTTGCATTGTTCATTTTAGCCTCAGTTCAAAGAGATTGGGAAACTAAGAACCAGCAGGTGATCAAGTGGGAGTATTCACGTAGAATAAAATGGACTACGTGTTCTTCTTGCTGAACAGGTTGTGCATAATATCTTTAGATTTTGGCATTGAAAAGTAGAAGGAAAGAGGCTACCATTAGTTTGGCAGACTTATCAGGCTGAGTTATGTCAATTGTATTATGCTGTTTCCAAAAAGACAGTAGAGTCTGTGAAATTTAACAGTGTCTGTCACCACTTGACATATTGGCTAAAACAAAAGCAGATTGAGGAAATGACTCACAATAGTTAATTGTCTCAATAGTTCGTCTTTCCCATCTGCACAGTGTGTTGAATTTGATGACATCTGATGGGAACTTTGTGGAAACTTAATGCACCAAATTGTCTTCAAGAAGCAAGCCTGCTCTGTTGTTTTTTCAGTAGCGTTATGTTGGTATCTGAGATCTCTGCTTTATCTCCTTTACGGCTTATGTCAGACCACACAGTGTGTTGACTTAGAGACTAGGAAAAGAAAAGCATAAACATTTGTAATAAAGAAAAAAAATCCAGTGAATAGTAATTCAAAATCTGCTTTTCGCCTAAAGAATGGATTATATATTTTGTCTTTGATAAATTCAAAAGCAAAGGGAAAATTGTTCAATATTTCATAAAGAATGAAGTTCAGGATGATCTACGCAGAAAACATTCATCTTCTGTTATCACATGAATACACAGTACATCTGGCTTCGAATCTAGGATGCCACTCAATAAAATTTATCATTTCTGATCAGAAGCCATTAATTTACAATAGTGGCATTGAACGTGTAGCTTTGAACGTGATAGTTTTAAGTCCATCTCTAATCAATCTAGGCTTTCTCTCTGTACTGATTTCCTTTGTAGACCCCCTGAGAAATGTAACTCTTGATTCCTAACCCTTTGACTTATGTGACCTGAGGAATAATTATATACTGAAGGCATGGGTGTCAAGAAAGGACTGGAGACTTCCTGTAAGAAAATCTGCCAGTGGGGCTAAAACTTAACTCTATGAAAGTTGATTGTTTTGGAAAATATTTCTAGCATTTGTTTTCTTGTTGGACATCTATAAATGAATCTATCCAGCTACATTGAAAAACCATTATTTATGGGAGAGAAGGATTAGGACTGTCCCCTATAGATAGATTTCCTTATTCAAGATATAAGTGCCATATTTTTGTGGTTGTACGGAAGTGTGATGGTTTCTGAATGAATTGGCTATAAGGAAGCAAGGTGTCCTGTTTAATATAGAACAAAATAAACCTAAGACAAGACTTCAAGGCTTTGAGAAGATGGGCTGGAACACCTTCTGCACAACTCAACAGGGCAAAACCCAGACAAGTAGCCCAAATCATAATCAGGTTATGGCTCACTCTAACAAAGGAAGATTTAATAGAATGTTATAAGGAAATAGCTGTCTACTTCCTCCCTGGTAATTCTGCTGGGTGTTGGTCCCTGAATAGCCCATAGTGTGAGAGAGTCTTTTCAATCTAGATTAAGGAAAGCTAGCACAAGACTAGAAGTGAATTCAATCCCCCCACTCCCTGCACTTTAAAAATAATTAGGATAATAAAAAGTGGTTGGGATTGGAGGGCAGATGTGGTGAGGATAATATTCAGCATTCCTTTTGAATGCCTTGTCTCACTAGATCATGTTTATATTCTCTGAACTGTGAAGAATTCAAAGGTCTAACATAAAGCAAGAGATGGCACCCACCCCCCAAAAATCATGCTACCTGTTTTTGGAGGGGACTTCAGAATCCCCCAATTCCACCCCAGTCTAAGAGGGTAATCTTGCACATTCAGCAATATCCCATCTTTGGAGATGATAGGAACTTAGTTGCCATCTTTCAGCCTAATATGAAGAGCAAATTGCTCATTCTCTTTTGCTACAAAAGACCTTTTCATTTTTGTGGACTGTATCTAAAACTGTCACAAAGTAGGAGTAATGAATCAGAAAGAACATTAGTGAAATAATTTTACTCATGTAGATGAATGAGAGTTGAACTTTTTTTTCTTGCCATATCTTTGAATTCCAGTTCATATTTCTTCATGTGAAAGTGACTTTTTTTTCCCCTTCTGGATTTATGTTAAGCTGAGCAAGCAGTTCTGGTGAAATTAAGCCCACATATAAACAATAGATTTGGACAGCTCAATTTTGGTCCTGAACTCCATTAGAATTTCCCCCTCCTCTACTTTATTACAATTTCTGATTCTTTGCTTCTTGTAACCTACTTTTATATTGAATATTACATTTGTGCAAAGCTATGCCAAATTGGTATTGGTATATACTGATTGCCTTGCTTAGGAAAAGTGCTGAATTCAAGTTTGAAATGTTTTTGTTTGACAAAACTTTTCGAAAAGAGGAAAAAGAAGACAGCATTCAAAACCTAGAAATCATGGTTGTGTTTCTTTGCTGTTTCATATAGTTTTTCTAGCAGGGGTACAGTAAGGTCTTGATTCTTAACTAGCAGTTAGGATACATTTATGATCAACATGCAATGTATAAATGAGATGAAGTTAGGGGAGACTAATGGCAAGTCCAAAGAATTCCTGAAGAGTTAGAGGAAGCATGAGTCATTTAACATCCTGAAGTCTATAGTTAGAATAAATAATGGTATTTGATTACAAATCAAACAAGAACTGAAGAACTATTAAGGGTAAGAGGGTAAGAGTGAGAATCTGTGACATGCCAGTAATTGTTCTGATATCTTCATGAGTGAACCCTCACTAGATCCTGTCAGCAGCATTGTGAAACACTTATGGGGACCCCCAGTTGTGAAGCCTCATGGGGACCACCACTTTACCAATGAGGATGGTGAGGTTCAGAAAGTGCATTTGATGTTTACACTGTAAAACTCTGGTCTCTATCCAGGTTGTTCAGAATTTCAAACTCCTATGCTACTTTGTGATCTTGAAGAAAAGAGTTTGTCTGCATTCTGTGTATAGTCTGTCCTTACAAAGAGCCTTTGAGTAAGACAGAACAAAGTCAATGCTAACAAAGGAAATAAAAAATGGGAAAGTGGCTGCTTGGGAGGAGGTAGGCTTTGCAGGATTGGGAAAGATCATGAAGCTACAGAGAAGTTGTAATTGGGCAAAGACTAGAGAAACATGGAGGTTCTGATGAAAAATTGAGGGCACCAAGATAATATAGAAGTTTGAAGGGACACATAACAAGATTGCTTTCCTTAGGGAGAAAAAAATAACATCAGTCATGCAACTTTAAGTCACTTGCTAAGAAGAAAACTACAGAGTGGTTTAAAAGATGTGAGCTTCAATTGTACAGATGTAAAAGTGAAGTGAGCATCAAAGCTCATGGTAACGGGGATTTGGGGAAAGACAATGGATAGCTTTGTAGGGGGTTAGGATATATTTGCAATTTCTCAAGCCATGTTATTTATATAATGCCTTGATTTGTGTAACTCAGATTTATTCCACCTATACAATACTTATGTTTGAGTGCAATCAAAACACAAGGAAAAAGATCGATTATCCTAGGTAGAAGTCAGTTATAATTAGAGTTTATTGCTTTCAGACAAGAATCTTTGAAAATTCATACTCCAAATAACCCTTCTTCCATTGCCAACACATTTATCTGTTCTTCATTTTATTTTTAGAAATCCAAAGCTTAATTGTCTCAATAGGACACGATTCTCTCCTAAAATCCCTAATGAATTTAGCTATTTTAAAAGCAAGACTATGGGAAAGCAGGCCTGGTACATGGAGGATGGTTGGCGAAAGCTGGAGAACATTTGTAGGAGCGTGGGCTGTGCTTATCCATGTTCAGGGAAAGGGCTGGCCCACGATGAATAAAGAAGCACATTTAAAATAATGCCTTTAATATATTACGAACTGGGAGCTTTTCCTTAGTGTATCTCTTATTGTTTCATTTCTTTTTCTTGCTCGTTAAATACAAGGCAAAAAAAAAAAGTGCATTGCTTTTATGTTTTAATTTCCCAGCAGCACTCTATATTGGAGACAGTAATTAATGAAAATTATAGGCTAAACATTTTAAAGTTTGCATTAGATACCTAAAGCTTGTTTCAGAAAAGAATCTCCCATTACCTGAAGATATGTGAGGGTGTGTAGCATGTGTGGGCTGCATGTCCAAGCTCTCTCTCTGGAAGACTTCAACCATGGCAACATGGTGACATCTAAAATAGGCAGTCGTTTATCAGAGATTACCATTCCCTACTCCTGCAGCATGATTTTCAGTGTAATATCCACCCTTTAATAAGCCTTAGCTACTAGATCCATTTACATTTCAAGAAAGAAATAATCCAGACAGTATGTTCTACTAACATTAAGTATTGCTGAGCAATTTTTTAAAAAAGCTCAAAAACGTGATTAGAGGGATATGGTGAATAATATTTTACAACCCAATTCATGTGACAGTATTATATAATAAAATGGGGTTTTCTTCCAATTTTTCATTTTGTAATTGAGCATAGCAACAAAGAATATTGAATTGGGCTAGGTGACCTAGGAAAATGAGATTCTTGCCCTCATTTAGAAGTGAATACATTTTTTAAAGAGCAGAAAATATTCTGCCCAGAAGAGTTAAATGGGAACCATAGAATAAATAAATAGTGATTCCCTAAACTTTTCCCAGATTAATTCTAATCTTGGAGTCTTAGGTTGAAACAACTTAGACATCTCATCATGACTGTCCCATAAAATACAATGCTACTTCCTGAAAGCTATTAAAATGAATGAAAGGATTTGTGGTGCAAGAAAAATGAGGGCAGAGGCAGGTGGGAAAGAGCCAGTCATAAAATATACAGCTACAATTACACAGCTGTACTTTCTAGTAGACAGTCAAAGAATTAATTTAAATATATACTGATCAGTTTGATGCAGCAAAAATATTTAGGCAACTGCCAGTAACAGGAGTAATAGAGCAA
Source organism: Marmota marmota marmota (assembly GCF_001458135.2). Lineage (NCBI taxonomy): Eukaryota > Metazoa > Chordata > Mammalia > Rodentia > Sciuridae > Marmota > Marmota marmota. Next base: position 24,529,838 of record NW_026000101.1, read on the forward strand.
GATGAGCAAGACCTATTTCCCTCAAGGCCTTTGTAGCTTCATATGTTTGTGTGTATGAGTGCATATGGTAGAGGGTGGGCTGGAACTAGGTAAGTGTGAGCTCTTAAGCATCCTATTGTAAAAGAAGGAAAGATTGATCATCTCAGGCTCAAACAACAACAGTGACAAAATTCCCCTACATACATAGGAATAAATGTTGCATGGCACATGTATCCTCAGTCATGGCCTATTTCCCTAGTCATGGCCTATTTCATGGCCAATTTACCTTTATTTTAATTTTTTTTCCTGATTGCAAAAGATTTCAAAAGGTAATTGAAAAATACAGAAGGAAAAAAAGAAAAGTAAAATCATCTTTAATTTCTCTACCTAGAGGTGATAATAGTTATATCTTCCCAGGTTATTTTTTTTCTGGATATGTGTGCACATGTGTGTATGGTGTGTGTATGAATAGGTATAGGGTATAGATATATGTTTAAATATATATATATATATATATATATATATATATATGTAACAAAACTATAAAAAATTATAGTTCTGCTCCCTTTTTATTTATTAAAATGCATTTTAAATATTTCTCCATGTCATCAAGATGCTTTTTGAATGTCTGTGTAATAGTCCATTATGTAGGCAAATCGCAATTTAAATACTACCTTATTGCTTTGCATTCAGAACATTCCTGTGTTATGACTTAGATATGAAGTGTACCCTAAAAGCTCAAATGTGAGATAATGCAAGAATGTTCAGAGATGAAATAATTAGATTAGGAGAGTTATAACCCAATCAGTGGATTAATCCATTGATTAACTGGTGATAACTACAGGCAGGTAGAGTGTGGCTGGAGGAAGTAGGTCATTGGTGGTATGTCTTTGGGATTTATTTTTCTTTCTACTGGTGAGTAGAGCTCTATTTCCTGGTTGCCATGTCTGGAGCTGCGTTCCTCCATCACACCCGTCCACCATGATATTCTGCTTTACCTCAGGCCCAGAACTATGGATTGGCTGAGTCTGGACTGAATCTCTGAAACTATGAGCCCAAATTAACTTCTCTTCTTGTATGTTCTTCTTGTCAGGTATGTTGGTCATGTAGAAGCAAAAGGTAACTAAAACAACCCCCCGCTTTCAATCTAAAGGGATGTCTTGATAAGTTTGCAGCCAAATATTTATATACATACTGATTATTTCCCTAATATAAATTTCTAGAATGGTTGGATCAAAGAAAATGCATGCATTAATTTGTTTTTTGATGTATAGAGAGACTGAGGAGTCATCTGCTTGACCAGTAGTGAGCATGCTCAGTCACTGGTGTGGGTTGGGAGTTCCAAAGAAGGCTGACTTTGGCTGGACCTCAGTGGCAGTTACTGGCTCAGAACCTGGAAGCAGCACTTCCAATTGAAACGGACCAGACTACCTTGCTTTGCCCTGACAGCTTTGGAGGAATGATTAAGAGGAACATAGGCTATTCTAGGCTAAAGCTATTTTAACTTAAAAAAGTAGGGTCAATAAAAAAAGATTTGGAAGGGCTTTATTTTTTATTGGTGGTATATACTGGTTAGGTCCAGCAAATCTTGTTGATTGTTCAACTCACCACTGAACTTTCTATAGATAGGCTGAAGATGTGTAAGGGCAGAGAGAGAGAGAGAGAGGAGGAGAACTCCATGGGTTGTGAAAGAAGCTGCTGGACTTTGAGATGGCATTAGTTGTCTGTGAGACACACAAACTTGTAGACCCTGTAGAGGTTGATCTCTTCCACCATCCCAAATCAGCTTTTTCCCAGTGACTCCATTTTTACCTGTCCTGTACCTGTCTTCTTGAAAAGAGATCTGAGTCAAGATACTTAATCAATCTCTATCCTCTTAAATCCAAAATGAAGCAAAGCCTGTAATCTTATTTCATTTGGATTGTGTCTCACATCACCCTTTCCCAGCCTTTAAAAGTACATGTCTTCAGTTCTGGAGTAGCTTCATTTTCTAGTGACTCTCCCCCTCCAATTTCTCCCCTCCGGTTGGTTTCCAGCTTACTATTTCCTAAATGCTACGTAACCATTTTCCCTCAAAAAACCCTGAAGCTACTGCAAATAACTCACCTAAGGCAGGCTGTGAAGTTTTTCAAGACAGGAGCTTCATCATACTCATCTTTGTAGCTCCACTGTTTAGTGAAGTGGCTGTCACCTACACCCATGTCAGCCTCACAACAAGTCCATGAAAGCTTTGAGTGGGCAACTGAGGCTCAGGAAGGCAAAATGATCTGCTTAAGGCCACATAGCTAGTAAGTGTCAGAGCAAGGATTCAGTCTTAGGTCTGGTTTTCCCTAAACCACATGAACTCGGCCGTACCATAGTACCTCCACTGTCAGGGATCAGAGACTTTCTCCATTAAGTTGTCTTAATGTACTTCTGTCACATCTCTGAGATTAGAGCCCTTCCCGGGGCTATTCCTTGCTGTAAAGACATATATTTAAGGATGTTTGGGGATATAAAGGCCTGGTTGATGAAGACAATATTTTGGGAGAAGGCAGACCTTAAGCTAGGCCTTGAAGGTCAAAATGGGATTTGTCCAGCAGAAGACCAGGGCAAAGGGCATTCCATATCATAGGAACAAACACCAAAGGTATTGAGACAAATTACAGACAGTCCTGTGAACGATGATGAAATTGGTCTGTCTGTGGAAAGATTTCACGTAGTCTTTGTTGTTGGAAACAATCTTGCCACAAAGGAATGGTTCCACTAATGCCCTGGAAGCATATCCCATGATTTCATGGTTTGAGGTACTGAAGGATGAAGAGAAACAGCAGTCTTTCTGCATGGCCAGAGCAGAGAGAAGAAGGCATTCTGGTGTGCAGCGTGCTTTCATTTGGGACTTTTGAGTCTTTGTCATGAGAGAATTCCTGAACAAAACACAGATTACAAGAGCCAACTTTGTTTCTTGGCATGGCTTTAATTTTTATGATAATGTCAACCTTAAGAAATATTTTCACCCCAAGTTTACAAAAGTGAAAAAAAATGGGTTGGCAGGAGTTTGAACACATTATCAGAAAGAAAATATTTATTACTGGCTAATGTAGCCAAAAACATGTTGTTGAAAGGGACCTGGCTGATGACAAACAGTAAAAGAAGAGACATTGGAATCATAAACCCAAAGTGGTCAACAACCATAACATGGTAAATCAATGTCATAAGATTAAAATGAATCTTTTGAAATGTATTAAGTTAAAAATGCAAACAACAGAATATTGTATTTCAATAAACGAAGGGAATTAATTATAAATCTGTTTTGGCTTTTGTACTTGCCTATTTAAATTTATGAATAAAGAGCCAAGGAATAATAAGTATGTTAGCTTTTAAGTTATACCATATTCACAGGACACAAGAAATATTTGTAAATTGGTACAATATTTTGAATTTCTGCTTGTGTGAGCATCTATGGGAATGAGGGGGAATATCACATTACCCCTGTTCATCATCAGGTCCCAGCTCTTCCATTTTGTAGCATAACTGCCCTGGGATTCCAGCTAGCAGCTATGCAATTTACTCAAGGTCTTTGACTCTGCCCTTTTCTGAATTTTCAACCCCTGTCGTCCTTGAGATGAGAACAGAGTATATGTGAAGCATGTTTTCAGGCCTAAGCCTCAGACTCCCTCCTGGAGGAAGACCATCTTGTTAGCTTCCACATCCACAAATCATTAATATGCCCAGACATCAGTTTACCAGCTCAGGTATTGACAGTAGAGGCTGCTCTTTGCAGAGATGGGTTCTTTCCCTAAGGGCCTGCTATAGTTGGTTAAGATTTTGGGGGGCTAGGAGGCTCCATATAGGAAGAGTGGTCAACTTCCAAGACTTTGGGTCAACCCTTCTTGTGGCTTTGTCTTTTTAAAGAAGCTGATTCCTTGGAGCCCTGCTTGCCTCTCAGCTATTCTCCTTGAAGGTCCCCCATATGATGATCACATAGCTTGTTCTGCACTTTTGACGCAGTCCTGGTCTATCTTTGGTGTCTACTTAGTGTCCAGAAGTAAAAACCAGTGTATGCATAGCTGATCCTTGATAGCCGGTGCCCAGGTTTCACCTGGGATACCAATGAGGATGTGTTTCTTCTTGACAGGGTGGGGCTGTCCAAACCATGCCTGGCCATGACCCGGTGATGGCTACCTTAGCTTTGGGGTTAGTTGTCACTTGATTTGAGGAAGAAGTTGAGGTTAGGGTCTGACATAAGAGATTCTTTTCCTCCTTCTTGAAACACCGTCAGGCCTACACATTCCTACCTTTCAGAGGCAGTTGGACAGTAATGGGGCTGGTGTCATAAAGGGGCCCCCTCCTGTTTTCTATCAGACTGCCCACGTCTTGAGAGTAGGGTTTATGTCTTGTTCAGGTTTCAGCACAGTTCTGGCACATGGCAGGCTTTCAATAAATATTTGTTGCATATAAAGATTAAAAGATTGAAAGAGGGTGAATGTGAGGGAATATTCTAGTGGTCATCTTGCTCTGGACATTTAATGTTTTCAGTGGACATTGTGTTGATTGTGTAGTTGTTACTTTAGTAACCCCTTCATTGCCTTTCGGCCCTGAAGAGTAAGTCTAGAAAGAAGTACTCCATTTTTTTTGGAGAATTTTGGGGTTTGAGATTAACCTCAACTTCAGAGAAGCCGTCTGGTCAGCTATTGTTAAGGGCACATGGCTTGTTGCGATCCTCCTATGGCCCAAGCCTTGTATCCACATTCCAGTAACAGGTTGCTGTCTTGCTCCATATTCTCTGTATCCTTCACATGTCCCATTAGCACATGATCTGCCTGGATTGTCTCATACTCTTGGGATGTAGGAATCCTGACACTGGGCCTCAGTCCTCATAGCTGGCTGTCCACTCCTTGCTGCCCAGTGACTGCTGCCAGTTGCTTGTCCAGGTTGCCAGTCTCCCATGATGCAGTGCTCTGCCCCCTCCCTAGAAGCTGACCACTGGGCTTCTGATGTTTACCTACCTGGTGTATCTCTGCCCGTTGCCTGCTCCTGGCCTCTCTTGTCAGTCTCACCCTGTGCATGATTGAGTTCCATTTCTGAGAAAAAGTGCATTTACTGTGTTCCCATCTGGTATCTCTACCATGCTCTGATTTGGGAGCCTCTCTATCCTTTATACAAGTTGATTTTACTCTTGGCTCTGGATCATTAAAGAAATATTGTTTTCTCAGAGACTGATTCTAAATTTGTGCAGAATTTCAGTTTTGGAGAGAAGCTTAAGGTTGTGTATGGGGCTATGGGCCTCTTTGTGGAGGTCACATGTCCTTGGGTATGGGTTCTACTGTGTACACTTCATGTGATTGTGCATGCATGTGTGTGCATGTGTATGTGTGTGTATGAGAAAGAGAGAGAAAGAGGGAGGCAGGGAGGGGAAAGAATGCGCGAGAGCATAGCATTCATTTCCCTTTTGGATGCTTTCTGACAAGCATATTACTAAATAACGTGGATAGGAATAAGATCAGCTTTTTTTTGTCACCCTAGATATAAAGGAAGAGTTATGTGTCATGTTGTTTAGTCTACCTTGCCCATGTGATATTTTTCTGGCCTTCATTCTTGGTCTCTCAGTGGACTTAAGGAAGTTTTATTGTTTTTATGAGAGAAAAAAAGCAAAAAATGGTGGGCATCTTGGCTGGGCTGGGCTGTATAAAACTTGGCAGCAGCAGGAGAAACTTAAAAAGATGATGTAGTGTGATGTCTGAAGAAGAGACTAGCAGAATGATCCCATTTGAGTATTATATGCTGTGTGTCTACAAAAATATCTTCTCAGAACAATTAAATTTGCTTTCCTCTGTTAGGGAGAAAAACTTTTCATATTTACCTCATTGATAGGTGGAGAGAAACAGAGGAATTGTTTTAGTTTTAATACAACATTTGGATACTCTTCCTAACCTTAAATTTTTATTAAATAATAGTTATAGGAATATTACTTTGCAGCTGACCTTTTGGGATTGCTTTTCCCCAGTGAACAATTTTTTTTCCATTTTTAAATGTGTATTTTAAACATGAGTGTGAGAGGGATGGAATGTAATTGCTCTATTTGTATTTTATCCACTCATGTCTAGGGCAAAGGGGAACATATTACACAATATCTAGGAGGTAATTTATAACTATTGCTGATATTGACAAAACATATCTAGCAGATGCACGTTTTTGTGTGAGTATGCCCATAGGAAGTATCAATGCATTTACGTGGGATGGTTGGTATGAATGTGTGTTTTCTCTTCTTTAGCCTTCATTGCTATATTCAAAATTTTGAGTTGGGATTTCCTGCCCTTTTTTGTATTGACACTAGGGTGTCTGAAGCTACATATTCCCAGTATGTGCTTTATTTCTTGTCATTTACATCATAGTATACTACAAATTTCAAGCACATTTTTGTTTTAAAGAGGAAAAGTTTGTTTGATGGAAGAATTGCTTTTTATGCCCTGTAGAAGTGAGGGTAAGCTCTATGATGCAAAAATCACTGCTGCTATGTTGGAAGTAATGGTGGTCACACTGCTGAAGAAAGTGACTTAATTGGTCCCTTTTTGCTGACTTATCTACCAGTGGACCTGAGCAACTTTCATGATGTGAAGACTACTGCAAACAGAAATCATCCTTTAAACTTAGATATGCATATGATCATTTTTTCTAGTTAATTTTGAGAGCACTTTAATAGTTTATTTTAAAAATTAAAAATAAAATATTCTGAATTCAGGTCAGATAAAAAATGACTACATCTGTTATCTGGGAGGGGGCAGTAAAATTGCAGAACTCAGACCTCCCCAGTTATAAGTTCAAGACAGACTTTGGTTCACAGGTCAGTTGGCAATACAGTAAAGTTATAGAGTGTGGATCTGTTTGGGGACAGGTTAAAGGGCTGGGTAGAGGTTCAGAGGCATCATTTCGAAGACTTTCCACTGTTAAAAATAACCTCACAAAAAGCTGGATAGCATCGTCCTTTGCTTGACATTCTGGGTTAGAAATTTTAAAAGGGTTTTCCTTTTGAATGATATTGGAATGATTTTATTTTGGTTGGCAGAAGACCAGTAATGCAAAGCAGTTACATGTGGGCTAAGTTGATTGTAGATAGGTACTCCTAGCACAGTTTTGGAAACGAGTAATCTAAGAGACAGATGCTGGGTAATAAAGCATACCAAAACCCTCTCCACCCCTTGTACCCATTGAAGAACTTACTAAATCAAAAATTATAGGCACAGGTTTGTTTTAAGGAAGAGTAGTTCCTAAGAATATGTGGTGCCAAAAGCCAATGTTTGTGTTTTGAGTGTGTTTAGTCCATGAGCAGATGGAACTTACCCAGTGATTTTATTCACCAGCTCGATTTCATCTGGTTTCACTTGCCTATTTTGGGGTGACATTATGCTTGACATTATGGGGAGTCACTGCAATTTAGCTGTGTTCAAAATGGAATAAGCTACTGCAGATATTTGGCACCTTTGCTACAAATGAGGAGGGGGACAAGGTACTATGTGTCTCAGTGTATCCAGGGGAGAGTTTATACTCTATGAAGAAAGTACAACTGTGGGTACAATACCTGCCAGAGCCTTTGGACAGATTCAGAGCATGACTTGAGTAGGCAGAAAAGACTGCACGTATCCATTTTCACCCTAAGCCTAGATCCTTGTTGTCTTTGGGCCTTCCTGAACTGAGGAAAGAACAGGAGCACTCTAAGTGCTGAGTTTGTTGGTAATCAGAGAAATACTTAGGGGGGATCAGAAAAGAGATGATTGAATAAGGACTTGGAATGGTCTAAATTGATCTTGAGAGAAAAAGGGGACTTAACTTAATGTAGTAAATAATTTGACTAGCGAGGAAATTATCTTGTTTCTGCATCAAGATAAAAATATGCAGGTGAAGAGACAGACAAGATCCAAGGAAAGCAAGGAATAGTGAAAGGAAATGGGATTGAAGTTAAATACCCATGAATATCTTGGGTATTAGAAACCTGTGTAGCTATTGTAGGTACGTTAATATGGTGTTTGGTAACAAAATACTAATTTATTGCAATTAAATACTTTGATAAAGATATGCCTTTTCCAGGATAACATTTATGGAATTTGGCAATTTTTTGTTTGAATATATAAGTTCAAAACAAGAAAAAAAAAGCTTATTATGTGATTTTTTTGATTTTTGTCTAAGTGAAACCAAGGAGAAATATGTCTTCCAAGGCAATAACCTAAATAGATATTTCCAAGCAATACAAACAGGAACATGAAAAAATGTTCAATGTCACCAATCATCAGGGAAATGCAAATCAAAACCACTGTGAGATACCACCTCACCCCAGTAATAATGGCTTATATAAAAAAGATGACAGATAACAAGTGTTGGCAAGGATGTGGAGAAAAAGGAACCCTTGTGCACTGTTGGTGGGAAAGTAAATTGGTACAACCATTATGGAAAACAATATGGAGATGCCTCATAAAATTTGAAAGTAGAACTACCAGTAACCCCACTATTGGGTGTATATCCAAAGGAAATGAAATCAGTATGTCAAAGAGACATCTGTTTCTTCATGATCATTGTATCACTATTCATAATAGGCAAGAAATGGAAACAACCAAGAATGTCCATCAACTGATGAATAGATAAAGAAAATGTGGTACATATTCACAATGGAATACTATTTGGCCATATAAAGAATGAAATCCTGTCATTTGTGAAAACATGGATGGATTTTGAGATCATTATATCACGTGAAATAAGCCAGGCACAGAAAGGGAAGCACTACACCATCTTACTCATATGTGGAAACCGAAAAATTGATCTCATAGCAGAATCAAATGATGGTTACCAGAAGCTGGGGGAGAATAGAAGGGAGGGGAGGGAGGGATGAGGAAAGTTTGATCAATGGGTACTAAGTTACAGTTTGATGGGAGCAAGAAGTGCTGTAGTGCTATTGCCCAGAAGAGTGACTACAGATAACAATAATGTGTACTGAACATCTCAAAAAGGTAGAAAAAAGGACTTGGAAAGTTTTCACCACAAAGAAATGATAAATGTTTGAGGAGATAGGTATGTTTAACCTGGTGTAAACATTATACAATGTATACATGTATCTAAACATCATGTTTCCCCATTAATATGTACATTTTAAAGTTTTTATGAATTAGTTTTAAAAACCCAATTAATAAAAAAAATGTCTTCCAAGTACTCAGATTCCCCTTTCCTCAGTTCTTCTTTCTGTACTCAACTTCCTTTTCAGGTGGATCATGGCCTATGACCTCACTTTTCGTTTTACGGTCACAGTCTGCTCTCTGGAAGGAGATTCATATTAGTCACTCAAATGTTAAGTTTTAACGGAGGACCAGTTGCTCTAGAAACCTGGTCTCTCATGGAAGAATAACCAGCCTTGTCATGTATCAAGGAATGGCATTCATTAGGAATCTGAGGAATTAGGGCTATTGATGGATCAGGGGCCATTTTCAAAGACTAATAACCATCCCAAGTGCCATAGCTTTCTCATCCTGCTCTTTCCCGGTACCAGTTAGCTGTTTTTATGAGTGGACATTCTTCTTTTGCTCCATGGCTGACCCTTTGGACTTGGGGGAAATACATTTTCACCCAAGGCTGCAAGAATCAGAAACTTCTTTGGACCCCTTTCACTGAAAACTGCTTCTGTGCACCGACCAGGCTCAGGCATGAGATGGTTGGGTCCTTTAAGGTACAACAGTCCTGTGCTATGCAACTGCTATGGCCTGTCCCCTGGACACACAATCATGAGCAGATTAATTAAAGCACTTCAAGTACTCCACTTGAAGCTGATGAATAAGATGTGGTCCCCTCCTCCATAGAGATCTAGCAGTTCAGATCTTGGAGATCAAAGTCAATCATATAAGGCAAAAATCCTCTTTCAGTGTCCATGATGGTTGTTAACCCATCTTGCTTTAATTCTTTTGCCTGGCCATCTTGTCTGAGGCTGTTTGATCTTTTGTAGAATAGCTCCAGTCCCGACAAATTCTCTCCTCAAATATTGAATTAAAAGTTGCTTCTTTGTAGCTTCTTCCTATTGTAGAATCAAGTCCCTTTCCACCATTATAGTTTGTCAGAGCCTATAGAAAGTATGGAGGGGCCCCATTATAGACGTACATGCAAGGGAAGTTAAATCATGGGCTTAGCTACTACAGAAACCTGAATCTCTGGGTTAGGACTGGGCAGGATTCCAGAACAGGTGCTGCAGGTATTTTGCATCTGCACTTTAGCTGGTCCCTTTGCACCTGTTTTAGTTGTAGGATAACCCAAAGCTCTTAGAGGGAGTGGGTCCCTTAATAACAGGTTGGAAGAGTAAAAGGGCTTGGCTATCATATTTATTGTATTTATGATTACAACTTAGCCTGAGAGGGGAAAAAAATCCCAGAAAACCTCTCAGGAAGAAGAAACTTCAGTAGTCTTGACAGCCAAGAATAAAAAAAAAAATGTCCAGAGTGGTGAAGGCTCCATCTTATAGGCCAATTCTGGGCTTATGTCAGGACCCTAACTCAGACAACTTTGTATTCAACATTGAATCTCTGGGTCTCCCCTGCTCTCTGTGTCATGTTACACCAAGAGATTGGCTTCTAATTGTTCCTTTTCCTGTTATCTTGTCAACAAGGGGGCCCACACTCACTTGGGCCAAAGTTAGATGATGCTTTCCACTTTATCTCCTCACAGGTGATGTGATTGTACTCCTGGTTTTTTGATATCAAGTGTGTGGGGGAGATTATATTAGAAATTTGTATGTTTCCTAAACCAACCCTATGGAGTGAGAAGTCCCTATTGACGATCAATTTCATCCCCCAAACATGTGGCACATCGGGAAATTAGTCTCTACAGTTGAGTTCTAGTTTGTATCCTGACCAATATCTGCAGAAATAATGGTCTTTATTAGACAGGTGGGTTTCTGGAAACCCCACACCCAGGATTATTACCTAAAAAAAAAAGACCGAATCACGAATGCCCCTTTCTGCAGGGTTCCTTAGTGCCTCTGAAGGCCTTTGTCTGCTCCAACATGGCCCTCCTAAGATGGTAATCTTATCGAGAGCCAATTGAGAAGGGATGCTCCACAAGAGGACCCTCAGGAAGGGTCCTCTGTCCCCTCTCTTCTGCCTAACTTCTGTGGAGCAGTTCACTTCTGTTCTTTAGCCCTGCCCAGTCTTGAGTTTTGGAAAGAAGCATTGTTGTCCATTTATTCACTACCATTTAGTTTCCTTTCTCAGAGAAAAAGTACCTGATACATAAAAAAAGAAGCCCTGACACTCACTACTTTCAAGAGTCCTTCAAGGTTCTTTGATTTTTCCCTTTCCATTCTCAATTTATCAGCATTAGTTGAAGGCTTGGTCAGGCAACTCTGGAAAGGTCAGGAGGCTCTGATCTGATTTGAGCCGGCCTGGCAAGACTTTTCATCGTGGGAGGAGCCCGTGTAGATACTGGAGAATGGGTCTCCCCCCTTCTGTTTGTTTTCTCCCTTCTCTTCATTGTTCCTCTCCTCCCTAACCCTATAAACAAGCCTATGTTCCAGACAAATCTGGGGATTTTAATGTTTTAGTTAATTGTCTTGAATACATATACCACAATTTGGACTTCCATTGAATATCTGCAAAGCCACGTTGAACACTTACGGTTCTAGAAAACATCCTGAGATAAGTATTCCATAGACATTCCCTGGGTTGAATCCAACTGGATGAAATTTTACTTTGGTTGGACTGCAATCTCATTGAGGAGTGGGTACTGGAGCTGAAAAAGAAGATTGGCTTCTATCCTAGGTGATGAGCTGTATAGTGTTGTATAAATGTTCATTTTCTGTCTTTCTCCCTGCAGCCCTGTGACCCTTACTGTTTTCCCTTCAGGCTGCCACAACCCAGCTTGCACTCCTCCCCCTTAGAAGTTCTGAGGTTGATTTCTTGAGTGAGTGCTCCTCTCCTTCCTTGTCCTTGATAAGATTGTCACCTTCCTGCTTCTCTCCTCTTACTTCCTTTGCTTGGCTCCTTTTCTTTCTGCTCTCTTAATTGTTTTAGAGCCTCTAGTCTTTGCAGTCAGAAATACATATTTTCTGCTTCCTGCTCCTGCTAAATAGACAGTATGAATCCCGTAGAACTTGAATGAGGGACATATCTCTACTGTACCTGGTGACTCCATCTATAGTCACTATCCTAAGACCAGCATACTGATTTCTTTTTTTTTGTCTCTGTAAGTTGATCCACTGCTTGAATTCTGTAGTCCTGGATTTTCTTTTGCAGTTGAAAGCTGCTAACCCCTAAATGGAAACTCAGGGAGGCAGCCAACTGGGAAGAAGGAGCTTGTTTCCTCCAGTTGGTCTTAATAAAAAAACAGTGATGTCATAAAAATAAAAGAGAACCCTGAATTTTTATCATCCTCCAAGGAAAGTTCCCAGGACAGTTGTTCAGCAAGCTCCCAAACCTCCTGGATCTGTTGAATTGTCTGAAAAAAATTTCCCCTTTAAAATTGACCTTAATATTACCAGAAAATTATTTGACTTTAAAGATTTGACATTAATGCTGTAATAGGAGAAGCATGTACATATAAGGAAGCCCTTCTTGCTATTATGAGTTCTGCTGAGAATCCAGGTGTTGGAAAAATTTCAACCCTGATTATGACTATATAGGGATCTTACCTCGTCATCTACTAGAATGCCTACATTATTGTGTATCACTTTATCAGTAAGAGGCCTACCTTATGTGAGCTAATTCTGATATATGAATCAGAATTATATATATAAAGATTATATCTGATACTGATTTTGTAGAGCTGTTGGGCCTCATGTCTGAGACCAGAGTTCAACTAATTTCAAACCTCAGGGCCACATCTCCCTTCTTTTCATAACCACATCCTATTTTCTCTCTTGGAGGAAAGAGAAATAATCTGGACCCACTTGGGAAATGTTTCCTCTTCAGACTGACGTGTATAAATCACACACTTGATCCCAGGGTAAACAACCGGGGGGGGGGGG
>NW_026000101.1:24549187-24556734 GCF_001458135.2 Marmota marmota marmota
TGTTGGGGTATTTTTGCTGATGATGTCATTGGTGATACAATTTTTCCAAAAGGAGCCGTCAATTGGCTTGGTGTATCTTCCTCCCTTCTGCTTGTCATGATCGTCCAGCTAAAATTTGGGGGCCAACAGAGGTGAGGCAAAGAACCTCACCCCCCCGCTGGTACAAAGACCTCTCCACAGGTGTGGCTGTATATTGGACCGGTAGTCAATGACGGGTAAGATCCAATTGCAATGGTACCAACCTAACGGGTAAGGACCATATGTACTATTGGACAACCTAAGGCAGGCACGGTCCCTAAGCCACATGCTTTTTGTTTAAACAGAGAGGGAGAGATGTTGAGAGCCACAGCCGAAGGGGCCCCAGCAAACTTCCAGCTGCCGGCTGATGATTGGCTCACAGCGGCCCCAGCAACATCTAGCTGATTGGCTCCTCTGCAGTGATGCTCATTGGGCTGTTTCCCTGCCCTTTCAGAAGCTTCTTGTCAGTAGACTTCTCTCTCTACTCTTAATAGTAGCATCTGTCTCATCTCTGTACCAGGGACAGAGGTATTGCCTCTGATCTTGGGCAAGGAGGAACATACTCTGAGATCTGGACTCTGGATCTCATTTTCTTTTGATTGAGAAATATTGTGCCTGGAATATAGAAGGGGTTCAATCTTGGTTTGGCTGGTGTGACCATTTGAAGTCGGGGAGGTTCTTGCTCTTTGGTGATTGGAATAGGAAATTGGAAAGTCAGCTCTCCATCATCTGACAGAGTCACCTCCACCCTTTTATGAGCCTGAGGAGGCTCATAGAAAGAGGCCAACATTCACAATGGTCACTGTGCAGCAGCACTGCCCTTCTGCCCTCCTGGTCACATTTTTTCTTATTATTGTTTTTGATACGTCTGATCTATCACTTGATGGAGTATGTTACAGAGCAGGCAAAGCCTTCACTTACCACAAAGAGGATACCAGGAGTGCCTTCAGCATGGAAGGCCCGCAGAGCCAGGCCTGCAGGCTCTTTATCTCGATGGATGTCTTCCTCTTCCTTTGGGGGCTCATTGCTTTTAAGGAAGTTTGTGGTGGAAACTTCCTCTTTCTGGGGTGGGAGAGGTATGGTAGTTTCCTTAGAAAGCAACTTGATATATTCTAGGCCACACTGCCCTTCATCATCTGGATTCGACTGACTATTGTGTATCACTCTATCTTTTCCTCTTGGAATATAACTAGAAAGGATTTGCAGAGGCCATACCTGAGAAGCAGTTAATAGTCAGAAGAACAAATTCCCCTTTTCTTGTGGGTTTGAAAATTTGTGTATATTCTGAGCTCCCTAGAAAGCCCAGGTGTCTTGTTCCTCTCTCCAGGTTCGGAGGAACTTTACATGCACTCATGGAGTATTCATACTATTTTGAGTGTTTATTAGATAGGTAGGTAATTTTGTACCTTCTTATATTGGTGGGTAATTTTGTACCTACTTTGTAGGTTATTTTTTCTTGTAGACTCTACTTTTGATGATTTTTCATGCCTTAGAAATTCAGAAATTGTTGGGGAGATGGGACATTCTTTTCTGTTCCTTGTCTTTAGCCTTCAAATATGGGAGCCTTTGCTTCAACAGACTGGAATATTCTCCTTAAAAAGCCTCATATTACTGTTACCCTACCTCACTAAGGCCAAAGCAGGGTTCAACAGGTGCCCTTCAATTTGCTTTATCCCGGCCCCCATGTACCTCCCCCTCACCTCTTCCTTCTTCAACTGTTAATTTTAAAACACTAGTTTTATCTGAATTAAGAAAATTTTCAATGCAGCTTGTGGGGGTGCTTTAGCACTCTATAGTCACTCCCCTGTATCCTTGGGTTCTTCTTTACCTATCATAGTTTCAATTTATCTTCTGCACATATTTACTTATTGCATTTACTCTGGAACCCTTCCAGGCATTTGCATATAAACTAGAGTCTTCAGTGAAGTTCTTGCTTCTAAGAAAACATTGATTCTATGAATTCTTAAAGCCATGATCTTATCCATCTGTCCTCTGAATATCCCCTACAAAAAAGCTATGTTTTGATGAGGAAACATGGAGCTTCCAAATCCTGCCAGTGAGAATCACAATGGCATCTATTGCCACTGACTAGAATTCCCCAGTGAGTACTCAATGTCAAAGAGAAAATACTTGTTGGGGGTCTCCATTCCCCTGTTCTCAATCCGCAGGGCTTCCTATCACTGAGGACTCGGTGTATCCTTTGTGAAATGAAGGACTGGACTTAAGATTATTTATTTTGGTTTGCTTTCTGGGTGGCCCTAGCAGTGACCAACTCTAAGGATATGGCAACAGCACCTTAATCTCTGCTTAGGTGACTGTAAACATCAGGCATGAGCCCCTGATGTATTCAGTGTTGGAAAAGAAACCCTCCAGGAGCAGGGACCAGATGTTTTGTCAGCTCTGGACCTACTCAGGAATACTTGGAGTTTTCCCAAAGGACCATATAGCAGTCACCTATATGTCCATCCCACTAGGAATGCCAAGACCTCCTCCCTTTTGCCTCTTTTGGAAAGTTGGATCCAGCCCTCCGGCCCAATAGTGTTGGGATTACCTCTCTCTGGCCTGTGGCTCAGTGTATTCCACAGCATCATTTTTCTGAGGCTCTTCCTCTTGGCAAAGCTCTCTGGGCAGTGGCGTGAATGGGGGTCCATTGTCCCTGGAGCTCCTGTGTTCTTGACTTTCAGCCAATCAGTTGGTAATAATCTACAATGGCACAAATTTAACAATCTCTACAGGAAAACCCAAGGGGGAAATTCTATAAATTCATTCCATTCTGAAGTTCAACAGGGCTTGTGTAAAGTTCTCTGTCCTCATTGGTGAGGCCTGAGGATTATGTGGCTCAAACTGAACAAAAATCACTTCCTGCAGTCTAGGAGGGTAGAATTCCATTTTCCCCAGGAAATCTTCCATGGAGAACGCTTCAATGTTCTGAGCAGTTGCTGAATAGAAACATGAATAACTTCCTAGCTTCAGGAAAGGAAGATCTTTGGTTTCTTTTCTCCACCTTTTCTCTGGTCCTTTAGCCATGTTCTGCATATTATGATTGAAACCCTCTTCTGGTTCCTGTGGGCCCCATGGGAGCTCAGATTCCCCAAGGTGCAGTTACTCTCCTCTTCTGCCACCACTCTTTTAATTGTTGTGTTTTCATTTTTCTATTATTGCTCTAAAATATTTATGAGCAAGTGCAAGGCAGAAAACTTTTATCTTTTTTTTTTACATTTTTTTGTTCTTCTTCCTGCCTTATTCATAAGTGGATGAGATATTTACATAGTTTTTGTATTTGAGTAAAATTTTTATAGTTCTGCATAGTTGGCTGCACCTAGGATCAATCTGGGGGGAAGGACTGAGGATTTGTCAGTATTGATAAGACACATGGTGCTTTTCTGCTTATGATCACACATGAGAGGTTTATTTTTAATAAGACTGGAAGTAAATACTTTCTTCGTGAACTCTGCCGTTGGTCCTCGGTATTGCTGCTCTTTTGTCTGACCAGCCAGTCACAAACTGGTTAGAGTAGAAGTTTCAGGGTTCCCTTATGCTTTATTAAATGGTCTCTCCCCAGGAGAATGAATTCCCAAGGAGTGAAGACTTTTTTTTTCTCATTTTATGAGCTCTGCAAACCCTTTCTAATTATATTCTAAGAGAAAATGTCCCAGAGAGCATATTCCATAGGAGTCCAGATGATGGAGGCTAAGAGGTGAATAGGATCATATTTGTTTATAGGCGTTTATTTAGCCACCACTCTGTGGGTTCTGGCTAGGAGACGGAGAGTGCCGGTGGGAGTTCAAATATGAATAAGAAATTGCCCCATAATTAATAACTTACAAGCTAGAATATTAAAGTTTTTAGAAGCATTGGCTTCTGGGACACTGCTTGCATCCAGGCTTTCTCCTGGGTCCTTGCCTCCTGCTCTGTATCTTCTAGTTGCTCACACATCTGTTCACAGCTCTTGGCTCACCCTACACACACTTTCTTGGTTGCCCTAGACATAACCACACTGACTTCTGCGTACTTTGTTCGCACTATCCCCAGGCCTATTTCTTTGGGTCAGGGCCTGATATTTCTTTTCTTTCTTTTTTTGTTTAAATCTAAGCCATTTAAAAAACTATGGGAGTAAACCATTCTTATTATGGAAAGATCAGACAGTGGAGATGAGCAAAAAGAAGACTGACACAAAATCACTGCTACCCTCTAACCCTTGTTCTCTCTAAAGATCGTCCCCCAGATTTTCAGGCTACGTAAATCTTGTTGTGGGTTAATGTGATCACAGCCATATGTCCAGTCATGGACATATGAAAGGTATCTTGGGAATCTCAGCTGAATAATCTGTATTCATTATCTTGTTATATTTACCCTCGGCTCAATCCTAGCCACTTCCTAATTCAAGTGAAATCACCCTCTAATAAGTTGTCAGAACAATGTGAATCTAATGTAGAAGGACATTAATGCCCTTTATATGAGTGTGGCTACCAAATTTTGTCAATTCTGTGCCACAAGTATCTCTGGAATTGACTCAGCACCTCACTGACATTGCCTCGGTTTGCACCTTCACCAACCCTTGCCTGGACGACCTTGCTTCCAGCTCCCACACCAAATGGTCCATTTTTATACCTGGTCAAAGCCACTCTTCCAAAATTAGTATGATCCAGTTATTCCTTTGCTTAAAGCCCTTCCTTGTTTCCCCACTGCTTAGAGGATGTAGACCCAGCTGGCAAAGCCTTTGCTGACATGACCACTGCATAGCTGTCTTTTCTTTGGTCCCACCACTTCTCTTTTCATGAATTTTGGATTTGCACTTACCACATAAGGTCTTCAAACTGTTCTGCTCCTTTCCTTCCACTGGGGATGCTCTTTATCTTTTTCCATCCTTGGCTAACTTTCATGTGTCCTTCTGTAGTCACTGTCCCTCAGCTACCCTCTGCTTGGCCCGTTACATGTCTGACTGTTCTCCTGGGCACTGGTCTTAGAGACCAAACTGCTGGAGATTGGAAGAGACTTAGAGAGTGAGTGGATCCATCCAGTAAGAGAAACAGGGAAAGTTATCCCAGCCACTGCTAGCAAAAGCAGGAGGCTCTCATACAGGGAAAATGCATGAGCCCTATACCACTGGAACAAAGATAGTGAATGGCTATCAGCATTTCCCTTTCTCAGGTGCCTTGGGACTGCTCATAGAACTTTATGACTTCTTTTTTTTAAAAAGTTATTGCCTTGTTCCAAAAACGATTTAAGGTGTCACACAAAGATGAGATACTATAATGGAACTAGATAAGTGAAATTAAAAATAAAAGGTGAAAATATTGTGCCAAAGGGAAAACAAAAATAGTTTGAAGCTATAGAATGAATATTGCTACCTTTTTATATATTTGTCAGAGGGGATCTGCATCTTTAGCTCAAAGCATTATCTCACTTAAAAGAGGGAATGTGATCATTACCACAGCCCTATGATTAAGGGAAAGCACAGTCATTCTGGAGGCTGGGTCTCAAGAGGCATTTCTATTGGGCTTGTTCTCACAAAAAACTTTGCTTTTCTTTTCTCCATTAGAGACTGCCTGAGATATTAATATTAACTCAACTTTATATGTGCCAGCTATATGGAGCTCGGCCTTCTAGGAAGGGAAGGAAAGATTTGTTCTGGGTCTCCAAAGCCTTTTGGGTGTTCTTGATTTAAATGGGTTTCTCAGTCCCTACAATTTTTGAGATCTAGATTTTAATAATTCTTGGATTTGTATTCTGTTCTGCTTTAAAATTCTCCCGGCTGTGTTCCCTCCACCCCCCATCTGAATCCATTTTCGTAGGATATATATATATTTTTCTATTTTACAGGAAACATAGAAATCAGAGCCAAACTTGGAGTGGATTTCATTTATTCAACAATCTGCTCTATGCCAGTGACTATGGTGTATACTAAAGATGACAAGCATAAAGGGGGGTGTATGTGGGAAGAAAATGTCCCCAAGCAAGCATCTTGCCTGCATCATCATATACATTTATCTATATCTCCTTCTGTTTACTCACTTCATTTCAGTCTTCTGATAGTATAGACAAAGATGGAAAACCAACCCCCAAAACAATTCTTATCCACTTGTGGAATGTTTCCTCTTGGGCTTATATGCATCCTTTATAATTATAAAGGAAACCATAGATCTCTGGGGTTCTAGACTCAGTATGTGAATATGTTGGTCCTCGAGGCAGATGGACTGGTTCCCACTGGTGGCTGGCCTCGATAGTGGAGGAATCTTACTTGAGTTTCCTGCTGATGTGCCTCCCTTGCTTGCTCAATCTAGGGGTTTGGCAAATGTGGAGATTTTCATCCTGCTTCTGATGTCTATCTCTTCCCTACATAGTAAGTGGGCTCCTCAGCAATGGAGGATGGAGATGACAACTGTGGTTCTTATATAAGGTGTCCTTGTGGAGGGTTTTCTTCTCTCCAGAATGAGATGGTCTTTTCACCTTTTGTGGGAGCAGTGGATGGTCTGAATGGAGGTATTTCAATCCTGGCGTGATTTGTGTGGTTGCTGGATATTGGTGGGGGTGTTTTGGGGACTGGGGAGGCCACTTCCCTTCCATTTCAAAGTGCTCCCTGCATAGGCTGTTCTATATTGATTCAAACACATAGCGGTGATAATTACTGAAGTCTCTCCCAGGAACGGAGATATTGGAAGCTGCTTTACTGGTTTTCATCCTGCTCTTGGTTTTGATTAATGCCCTTTATTTTGACCTACATCAAACTGGTATTCTACAAAGTGAAGCCTTGCCTCATCTTCTGTTGTGTGTTCCAGAAGGGATGGATTATAGGTTGGGGGACCGTGGCCATTAGGTCTTGCTAAGAGGAACTCTCACTAGGAATTAGACAGTTGAAAATCCAGCCCTTAGTCTCTTTGGATACATTATTGTGTCATTAAGGGGGCTCC
The DNA here is from genome assembly GCF_001458135.2 of Marmota marmota marmota. Lineage (NCBI taxonomy): Eukaryota > Metazoa > Chordata > Mammalia > Rodentia > Sciuridae > Marmota > Marmota marmota. The sequence goes on from NW_026000101.1 coordinate 24,556,117, forward strand.
TCTGCTTGTTTCTTTTTTTTTCTTTTATTTTTATTGGTTGTTCAAAACATTACAAAGCTCTTGACATATCATATTTCATACATTTGATTCAAGTGGGTTTTGAACTCCCAATTTTACCCCAAATACAGATTGCAGAATCACGTCGGTTACACATCCACATTTTTACATAATGCCCTATTAGTAACTGTTGTATTCTGCTACCTTTCCTATCCTCTACTATCTCCCCTCCCCTCCCCTCCCATCTTCTCTCTCTACCCCATCTACTGTAATTCATTTCTCTCCTTGTTTATTTTCCCATCCCCTTCACAACCTCTTATATGTAATTTTGTATAACAATGAGGGTCTCCCTCCATTACCATGCAATTTCCCTTTCTCTCCCTTTCCATCCCACCTCATGTATCTGTTTAATGTTAATCTTTTCTTCCTGCTCTTCCTCCCTGCTTTGTTCTTAGTTGCTCTCATTATATCAAAGAAGACATTTGGTATTTGTTTTTTAGGGATTGGCTAGCTTCACTAAGCATAATCTGCTCTAGTGCCATCCATTTCCCTGCAAATTCCATGATTTTGTCGTTTTTTAGTGCTGTATAATACTCCATTGTGTATAAATGCCACATTTTT
>NW_026000101.1:24563267-24592769 GCF_001458135.2 Marmota marmota marmota
AGAAGGGCAATAGCTGGGTCAAATGGTGGCTCCATTCCCAGCTTTCCCAGGAATCTCCATACTGCTTTCCAAATTGGCCGCACCAGTTTGCAGTCCCACCAGCAATGTACAAGAGTACCCTTTTCCCCACATCCTCTCCAGCACTTGTTGTTGTTTGACTTCATAATGGCTGCCAATCTTACTGGAGTAAGATGGTATCTTAGGGTGGTTTTGATTTGCATTTCTCTGACTGCTTGTGATGGTGAGCATTTTTTCATGTACTTGTTGATTGATTGTATGTCCTCCTCTGAGAAGTGTCTGTTCAGGTCTTTGGCCCATTTGTTGATTGGGTTATTTGTTTTCCTATTGTTTAATTTTTTTGAGTTCTTTGTATACTCTGGATATTAGGGCTCTATCTGAAGTGTGAGGAGTAAAGATTTGTTCCCAGGATGTAGGCTCCCTATTTACCTCTCTTATTGTTTCTTTTGCTGAGAAAAAACTTTTTAGTTTGAGTAAGTCCCATTTGTTGATTCTAGTTATTAACTTTTGTGCTATGGGTGTCCTATTAAGGAATTTGGAGCCCGACCCCACAATATGTAGATCGGAGCCAACTTTTTCTTCTATCAGACGTAGAGTCTCTGATTTGATATCTAGCTCCTTGATCCACTTTGAGTTAACTTTTGTGCATTTGTTTCTTATTTAATACTTTCAGTCCTCTTTAATAGTCCAGAAATCTGGGGTGGGTACACTGCTGCTGGAAAATTGATGGTAATTACCACAGTCTTTTCAATATAAGTCAATTAACATTGTTTCTTCTATACTTGTTCAAGTTCCTTTTCATTTGCAAATGGATACAATACATGTGCAGGCCTCATTCAAGAGAGGGAGAAGGAGGGGAGGGGGAATATTAGAGGCTAGCCATTAAGACCTCTGTGAAGTAAAAGATAAGCTTTTGGAAGTCCCAAACTTCCCCTTTCTATCCAGGTTCTGAGTTTTAGTTAACCTCGGAGAGTCTTGGCTTGGGGTGGGAGTATCTTTTTCTTCCCTCAGGTTCCGTGAACACTGAATGAAAACACAAAAACAAAATCAAGAAAACCCTTGTTTGAGGCTTTTCATATAGTAGGCTTTGCAGTTTGGAATTTGCTAGCAGATCTCCCCTCTGGTGACTTCACTTTTGCAGTGGCATGTCCAGAGTTGCTGAGTGAGAAACATTACCCTCCCTGTGTTGGCTCTGGCCTGCTATTCTGATGCCATGACCTGATTGCCCAAGATCATTTGGCTAGATGTCCACTTCTCCTGGCCCACCTTCTCCACTTCCCTGGGGCAAGAATTTAAGTTTGTCACTGGAGTTGGAGTCTACCTGGAATTTGGAGCCTGCTTGATTCTTTCTTATTTTCAACACTGGTCACTGGGTGGCAGGGGCTTGCTTGGTCTCCATTACCTTTGTTAGCCTTTCTTAGTTCTCTTTCATTCTGACTTCCTTGGTCTCCTTACCTCCCACTGTGCATTCTCAACTTTACTCCCAGCACCACAAATTGCGGGTAATCCTAGGCACTGTGTAGCTAGAGTGAACAGTTTCATTGTGTGAAGATAGTGGTTTCTACCATCCTGGAACACTGGATAAGAACATGAACCTTTTTCTGTTTCTAAGTTAAAACACACACACACACACACACACTCAAAAAAAAAAAAAAAGAAAAAGAAAAAAAGAAAAATAACCCCAAACAAACCCACCTAGCATTATCAGAAGCTTCTGGTATTTCTCATATTACTTTTAGTCTCCTGTCTGACACAATCATGGTCCATGATCTGGCCAATCAGTGTTAGTGAGACGTGGTTTCCTTTCTCATGCAACAAGTTCTCTTTCTGTGCTTCAGTTTCTCTTCTTTAAACACAAGGAAAAGATCTTGTTTGGAATCTAGTTAGCCACCTTCTCTCCACTGCTTCCAGCTTAAGTAAGTCACAGCTCTTGTTTCCATTACAAGAGTCACTCTCAGGGTGTTTACACAGGTGGGGGATTGCACTTCCAGGCTGTGTAAGGGAGAAGAAGATCTGCTTGGTTGGGTGAAGTTATTTGTGAATCCTGTGCTTCCTCAAATTGATCCCCCTGACCTGACCCCAAGGCCAACAGCATCACAGTTCCCTCTGGATCTCTTTTGTTCTTTTATACTTTAAAGTGTGCAGTTGTGTATTTTCTCAGTGCTTTCTTCTGAGGGACAACTCAACTCAGTCAGATCTGGGTTCTATGCCTTTCCTCGCCCTACTGGACAGCTTCTTTGATCCAGCCAAAATGCTTCTTAATCTCTTTATGTCCAGGGACCAGTGTATTCTGGGAAGATTCCTCAGGCTAAATGTTCTTGTCTTGTTGGCTTTCTTAAACACTTGATTGACATTGAGATGAATGCAACAAATCATCAAAGAGGTAACTCCCCACTCACTTAGTAGACAGCCGAAGCCTTTGGGAAGATTGCTCCCGTCCCTGTGACCTGTGGCTAGCCCGTTCTCAACAGTGCAACAGTGTCTTTCCTTTTCCTGGAGCTTTAGAATAATCTTCTAAGTATAAAGCCCTCACTTAATACTTCTCCAAATATTCTTTTTCCCTCCAAAGTAAAACTTTACCATGGGGACATTTTTTTTTTTTTTTTAGTATCATGGGATTTGCTTCCTTGATTCTGATATGTATATGCTAACACATAACAAGGGTGGGAGGGGAAGAATAGAAGTTCAGTAAATTAGACAAAGGAGAATGAAAGGAAGCAAGGGGGGGGGACAGGAAATTAAAAAAAACAACAGTGGAATGAATGTGACTTAGCTTTTCATGGGCCTATCTTTACTGTCCTATTTTTATATAGTAGCATTTAGGGATAAGTAGCTTCCTTTGTTTTGGGAAGGGCAATTTATAGATTTTCTACCTGCAATTTTGTGTCAATATTATTATTATTATTATTATTTTGTCAGAAGAGGTGCAGATGGTTGACCAGAACAATTGTTATCTTAATCTCAGATGTACCCTTCTCAGGTTACTAGATTCATGAGTGAGCATTGATTTCATGTCCTCCTAACAAAATTTTTTTTCCTATTCTAACATTATAGTTAAAAAGAACAAAAAGGCAAAATTACTCGTGAAAGATTTTCCCTTTTAATTTTTGAGTCTTTTCTGATATTTGATCATATGTAGATATGATTTTTATGTAATTATAACCAGAATTTGAATAAAATTTAAAAATTGAACATTCTCCTTGCTATTATTGTCTTGTAATGATTGTTTCTAATGAACATATAATTTATTGATAAGATTTTGGTATCTTCCAGTGTCTATTTGCCCAATTTCTTTTTCTTTGAAAAATATTGTAAAATAAACATGTTTGTATATAGTGCTTCTTTCACTTGATTACCTCCCTAGAGTTAGTTACTGGGTCAGAGGGTATAAATCTCTTTATAGTTTTGGAAACAGTTTCTTAATTGTATTTCAAAGTGGAGAACATATTTCTATGGTACTGGGGTCAAACCTAGGACCTTGTGCCTGCTGGGCAAGCACTGTACCACTGAACTGCATCCCTAGCCCCCCTGCCTTTTGTTTTTTAATTGCAAACAGTGTTAAATGCATCTGTAGTCATTTAGGGGATTGAGTGGAGGACAGAGTGTGGGGGTAACTTAGAGCAAAGTGGTTGAACAAATGGTTCTTTTATAAATAAGCAAAGCCAGATTTAGAAACCATAGAGTCAAGGTGAATGTCTGAGGTAATTAGTTCCCTTGACTTTTATCCCTTATGTGCCATTTTCTCTTGTTACCTTTTGGTCTCAGACAACATATAGTCTTTTACCCATGCATCCAGGAAATTCTTGGAAATTCCCTTATTGTCTTTCTTCTTCCAAGGTTTACTAGGAAATTATAGTCTCAATAATTCAGTTTATAGAAACAAGCATTCCTTCCCTTGCTTTATTTCCTTGATAACTTCTCCAAATAATCAATCTAATATTCTGTTAACTTGTTTCTACTTAAGGTTTGAATATTCTTACACACACACACACACACACGCACACACACACACAACTTAGCTCCACATGGTAGATGATAATTTGGCTGAGGAGAAAACAGAAATCTGGGTTAATTGATGTCAAAGTGGGATCATGTGAGAGGGCAAAAATACGAAGGCCATTCATATGGCCCTGGGCTGGCTTCCAACTCAAAAAGTTGAGTCCCAAGTAGAAAAAGAGGTATAGTAGGCAGGAACCTGGAGCAATGCAGAGGGCCCTGGCAATGAGAGGTCTTGGGCAGAGTCAATAAAGACAGGAGAACTGCAACTCTCACTCAGGTTATGAGTTTACACTCCTTTGACCTCATATCCATTTCCATAAAAGGAGAGGGAGGAATAGGGACAAAAGGAAAGGAGAAAGTACATCTGTATTCCTGCTTCCCTAAAGGCTGACCTGCACAGAGTTGGTGCACAGGGTTAGCCAAAGCATCAGCCGCTGGGGCACTCTGAATCTCTTTTAAATGACCAAAATGCCCATCTGATTATTGTGGAAGAGATAATGAATCTAGAAGATAACCACAAAGATTAAAGGGCTACTAAACAACAGGGCCAGATGGTACTAGAAGGAGTTCCTCATCACCCACTTATAAAACTAATTTAAAAATATTAAAGAAGTTCTTAACTTCCTGGAGGCCTCTATGGATGAAACTTCTGCAGAAGAGAATTTAAAGCAACTTGGAATTGTTCCAAGTTACTTTAATTGTTTACAGCATCAAATTACTTTACTCCCCCTCAAAGATGGATGCTAGGAAACGTCTCTCAATAATCTCTATGACTGTATGAAGGAAGGTCAGGCCTTGGAAAGTTTCCAGTTGAACTTTTAATTATGAGGTAGTTAACCTTTTGCAGGGACGTTCACCATTCCAAAGGCCAGCTCTGTTCATCTAAATGACATGTTACAACTTTTCATTTTCAACACAATGTAGATCTTTGGTACATACACAGACACTCTGATGTTAACCTGATAGAAGGCATCATTATTAGAAGGAGATTGTCTATACAAAGGGCCACGAGGACCAGGAAGTTTTGAGGAGATGAAAATTGTCCCTTACAATTAAATGGCAGACTACCTGGAAACAGTACTTTCTATGGTTGATAACATAGGATATAAACTTTTTATGTCTTAAGAGAAGATACTATTTAGTGAGTGCTTATTACTAAGTGTCATCATTGTGCTGAATCCATATTACCTGCAAAACCATAGTCTATAGTAATTCCACATGGTTCTTTTCTCATCCCCATTTTACAGATGGGAAAACAGGGCTGAGAAGGTTAAGTAATAGTCATAAATCCCACAGATGTGAAGTTGTAGATGTAGCTTAAACACAAGGTAGTGAGATTCCAAAATGTGCTTTCCTAAATCACTACAGCCTGAAAATACTCAGGAAATGAAATCAAACAAGGCAAATAGGATGCAGAAGAAGTGGTGACATGTGAAGTTCAGAACAAGGAAATATTTGAAGGAAAATGATCATTCTGAGTAAGCTTTCAGTTTGTTTTGGGTTTTTGGATGAATAGTTGGATTTGCCAGGGAATCAGGATGATTCCCCACTTGACTGCAGTAAGTTGGGCAGCAGTTCTGCAAGAGACACTCATGAAGGGGTAAAGCAAATTCACTGATGTTAACAACCACAGTAAACACCAAGCTCCTGTACTAGGTACGGTGCTATAAGTCTACTGTGCAGAATTTTAATGCTTCTGTTAATTTATAAGGTTACTGCTATTACATATGGGAAAATAAACTTAGATCTTAAATAACTTTCCCAAGGATGCTTAGCCAACAAATGGCTGAAACAGCCTTAACTCCACTTGTCTCAAACTAACTGCCACTCTCCAATGCACTTACCTTTTCTTTATTTTGCCTCTAGCTGAAAGGAAAAACAAAAGTATATAGTTCATCCACCTGGCTGTCAGTTGGAAGTGCTGATAGGGGTTAGATGAGCAGCAGACTTCTTTCAGAAGACCTGTGCTTTAGAAAGCAAAGCTCAGCCCAGTGTGTTATTTCTACAGACTGTGTTGATGCAAGTGAAATTCAAACACTTTCATTTGATGAGAGTAGTTTGTTCTCAAACTGATGAAAGTATGTTATCTGATATTGGAATAATTAATGTTCAGTTACTTAAATTAAGAAAAGAAGAAAACTCAAAGCATTGAAAGAAATTGAATTTATATTTGCAGAATAGATTCCTGCAGTGTATTTATCTTTACTGAGCTCAATGTCATTATAACCAAATTATCAGAGAATGCTCATCTTTTATATAAATGGAATTTCTTACTTCATTATAAGAAATAAAAGTTACATCCAAAAGGGAAAATGCATAAGCTCTACTTTTAGTGTCCTTTAAAAACCCAATATATTACCTGCTGGTGTCTACTCAGTGTGCCTTGGAGTTTGAAAGGTATTCATAATCAGGTGATTTCTTTTGGATATTGTTTTTACCATGGTGATCTTCTAGGGGAGGTTAAGTTTCTTAATTGCATGATAGCAGAGTAGTAATCTATGGCTACTAAATGTGATGCTTATCTCTCTTAAAGCATTTCCTAGAACTCTGTGTTTGGATAGTACTTATTTCCCACTTGTCACTCAGTGAACCCTTCTGTGAGTCTTGCAATTACTTGGATGGGCTAGATCTCAAATTCTTGATTTATTGCAAAGAAAGGGAAACAAAACTAGGAAAAATTGTTTCTACAAGCTAAAATCATTTTATATTTTTAGAGCTTTTAGTAGTTTATAAAGCACTTGGACCAAATAATTCATTTTGAGACAAAAATTATAGGGAAGCTAAGTAATACTTTCAAGGAAATATAGCTAACATGTCAAACCCAGAATTCCAATCTGTGATTTCTAAACAACAAGGCTTTCACTTAATATCATTCCCATAAACTTCTTTGGGTAATAATGACTTCTATACCAATTTGAAGTTATTATTGGTGGAAAAAATGAATAGCAAAAACAAAATATAAATGATAAAATATAAATATAAATAATGAATAGCAAAAACAAAATATAAATGGATACGTGCAACAACATGGATAGATCAGACATAATGCTGAGTTGAAGAAGTCAGACACACAAAAACATACGATAGAATTTCATTTAAATAAAATTTGATGATAGGCAACCAAGGACTTTCACTTCTGGCCACAGTGGAATAATAGGATCAGATTTATTTTCTTCCCTGAAACAACTAAAATCCAGACAAAACATAGCAACAGTTTTCAAGACATTGGCCAGCAAGCAGCTAAGGACAGTGACCCTTGAGAGATGGCAAAGAAAGTAAGTGAAGCCCAGCTTTCTCCTGGAAAATTTCTTGACTGAAGCATTGGAAAGGGGATATAGGGGAATCCTGTGGTGTCCCTAGTAAAAGGAGACAGAAGTCAAGGTGGCTAGAATTCTCAAGACTGAGTATGGGGAAGAGAGAGAGAAAGAAATCCAGAGGTTCACAGAGGGCTTCCTTTGAGTCTTTAACTGAGTATTTATTGATTTCTTCATGTAAGAAGAAGAACCATCCAAAAAGATTAGTAGAGACAATGGTTGGAGCTCACTTTGTGGCCCAAATGGTTTATTTTCCCAGAGTTTAAAACCTCATTATCCAGAGGACTTTGGGTAGAGAACTAACTCAACAATTGAGAAAAATTAGCCCTATCTCTGGTACCAACAAATAAAGCTTAAAAGCAAGACTAAAAGTAATCCAACTCTATCCAAGTAACTTAGCTGTGTCCCAGAACAAAGCTCAAAAATATTTATAGAAATAAAAAAAATTGCCCAGCATCCATAAAGGTAAAATTTATGATATCTGGCATCTGATAAAAAATTGCCAGGCATGTAACAAAGTTGGAAAATATAATCCATAATGAGAAGAAAAATCAACCAATTGAAACTGATTCAGAAATTATACAGATGATAGAATTAGCAGACTAAGAAATGAAAATAGTTATTATAACCATACACCATATGCTCAAGAAAACGGAGGTAAGATTGAACATGTTAAATAGAGACATGGAAGTTATATAAGACCTTAAAGTAGATAAAACTGATCTACAGTGAGAGAGGTTAGAACTGTATTTACTTTTAAGGGATACTAACGGTGGGGAGCATGAAAATGTACTTTGAAGTGCTGAAAATATATTTTTGAGTAGTTTAATGTGGGTGTGCACATATGTAAAACTCCACTGAATCGTGCACTTCAGATTTGTGTATATTAAGTTAAATCTTTAAAAAAAATTCTCTTGTCTCATTCTGCTTACAAAGCAGGTCAGTCAATATGAATAAGCAGGTATTTTATTCCATTGGATGGATCAAAATAGATGCATGTTCTCTCAAGAATCTATAATGTGGGGCTGGGATTGTGGCTCAGCGGTAGAGTGCTTGCCTAGCACGGGTGGGACCCGGGTTTGATCCTCAGCACCACATAAAAATAAAATAAAAATAAAAAAGATGTTGTGTCCACCGAAAACTAAAAATAAATATTAAAAAATTCTCTCTCTAAAAAAAAAAGGATCTATAATGGAAGTCCAGTAGGAGTCAGAGATTAGATATCATGGAGTAATTAGAAATTAACTGCTTCACAGAAATTTATCTACAATTTGAGTTACTTTAGTGCTGACTGCTCAGTGAGGATAGGAATCATATGTTCAGTAAATGTCCTTGGTTGCCATTATCTCTTTACAGTTTTTGTCCATGAAGGTATAAGGAGACTGGATCCAGTGAGATTTATTCGATGCATTTAGGGGCGGAGATAATGGAAGGAGGGTCCATTTATAGAAATAAAGATTAATCACATCTGTTTGCCCAGGAAGTCTGTATATGTGGTACACAGCAAACTATCAGCCATTTAGCCATGTCCAGGAGAATACTGTATGTGGGAACAAAGAGACAACATTGGGGTCTGTCTGGCTATGCTTCATCTCTTCTGGGCATAAAAGCTATCAATAAATGTAGGTTTCTTCTGTTTCTCTCTATACTGCCTCCTCCAAATACCAAATACAAGCCACAGAGGAAAGAAAGTTACTGAGGGTATCCCTCTGGGTTATCATGATGATATATTTTTGGACTTAACCACACTGTCTCTATGAACTTTTCTTCTTTTCTGTTCTGGTTGTCTGATTTTAATATCATGAAAGCTGTCATGGTGGATTGATTTCATTGATGACATCACTTAATGCCCTCCCTGCCCTTTGCCTTATAACATTATAGGCTGCTCTAGTTCTGACTCCCTCCAGGGGCTTGGCATATGTCTTGCTTTGGTCAGTTTGGACTTCAAAAGCACTTCAAAGTTTTTTTCTTCTCTTGCTCCTCTGCCTTTTCCATGAGAATGTGGCCAGCCTAGTCTCCTGAAGGATTATAGACCTTGTGGAGCAAAGCCATTTCATCCCTCCGGAGGCTACTCTGGGGATTCACTCAGGACCCCAGAATGCACACTCCTAGGGTGAACCTAGTTGAGATCAGTCAGGTCTGGCCCAGACCAGCAGAACTATTCAGTCAACTCAGACTACTGACTAAATAAATAAATGCTAATTATCTCAAGCCATTGTGTGTGGTTGTTACGCAGCATTATTGTAGCAATAGACAACTGATACATGGCCTTGTGTCATAAATCCCTTTGAATCAGGTCACATTTGTTTTTCCTCATTCCATATATTGTGGGTCTGGCTCATGGCTCAGGCTATTTAGTATTTCTGAGGTCCTCTAATAACCCCAAGGAGGAAAAGTGCATTTCAGCACCCCTGTCCTGCACCTCAAGTACCCAGGCCTTGTGTTTTCATGGTTGTGTGTTAACTGGCGGTCTGATTTTATTTTTTTTAATACTATAAATTATCTTAAAAGTATAGAGAATCCTACAACATTGGTCCTATATTCTTAATTCCTATTACCCAGATTGTTTAAATCTTTTCTAACTTGGTCTAACTTGTATCAGTTTTTCCCAGGGTTGCTGTATTAAAGCACCAGGAAGTAAGTGGCTAAAAATAGCAGGGGTTTATCTTACAGCTTTGGAGTTTAGATGCCTGAAGTTAAGGTGTCAGGACTGTGGTTTCTCAAAGGCTTGGGGAAGAGTCTGTTCCAGACCTTTGTTAGCCTCTGTTGCTGCTGACAGCCAATAGTACTCCTTGGTTTGGAGTTGCGTAATGCTAGTCTCTGTTTTCATCATCATATGGGATTTTCTCCTCCTGTCCTAGTACTGTCTTAATTTTTATATTTTCTGGAGAATTTATTGATGTAAAATTATTTTTATCAAGCACTTGAAAAAAATCTATACTCGGTCTTTGGTTATATGTTCCCTGTTGGGTCTCAGTTGTAATTTATGCTATCAGTATTGTATTTTTTTCCTGTATTGAGGATTAAACCTCGAGGCATTCTATCACTGAACTGTAGCCCAGCCCTTTGTATTTTTAATTTTGACCCAGGATCTTGCTAAGATGCTGAGGCTGGCTGTTGCGTTGTTACGCGCAACTTCTTGCCCGCAAGAAAGACGCAACCCAAGAATCTTCTTTCAACAACTTTATTCAGGCCCCTGATAGTTCTTCTTCTCCCTCGGATGCCCCTCCCAGCCTTAATAAAGCATCTCAAGCCCCAATGCAAAGCAGCCACGTGGAGCTTTCTCATAGCGTGATGAAAAGTCATGCGCCAACTCTCCCAAACTAGGAGTTGTTTGTCACAGACCACAGCGGAGCCAGCGCCATCATGTAATGGTGACCATAATTTGCATAAACGGCAGAGCCGGCTCACCACAGTTCCCCCTTTCTGTTTTCTTAAAACAATACAGGCGAGAGTAGAGGTCCTATCCCACTGTGCAGAAGTGGCTGCATAGTATGGCTCAGTCTTAAGGAGGGCCCTTCCCCAGATCCCAGACCATATCAGCCGGCGCCTTTTTTCGTGGGGCGGGGAGTGGACGCGTCTAACCCGCATGCAATAGGACATGCTCTCCTTGAGGTCCATGTCAAGGATCACTCAAGTGCAGTGCTTTGCCTTGCATCCTGTATCGTGGCGATGGTGGACGAAGGGGGATAACTGAGGCTGAATTGTGGCTGTTTATAACGACAAACAAGTTGACAGCACCCTGAAAGAAAGGCACGGACTTTAAGACGATAGAAAAGCACTAGTGTGAAACCCATCTGCGTGCAATGGCAGTAAAACCGGCAGAGTGCAAGGGCTTTCCAACACTAAGAGAATAGCAAGGAAGGTCATGTCGATCCCAGTGCAATGTTATAATAACTTGGGGTGCAACGACCATGACAAAGGTTTACTGTTTAAGATGCGCAAGCCAGACTTGAGGCGAGTTGCCATTTTCTAAAGCTGCAAGAGCTTGTATGATCATAGCCTTATCATGAGCACTGCGGGCCTTAAGGCGACAGAGAAACCACAAACAGAGGAACATACCGAAGCAACACATTGCACCAAAGATGCCTACCCCCACCCACTCTTTGAAGAAGGAAAAAGCAGAAGATATCCAATCGGTGAATTGACCCAAAGTCACGGGATCGACACGGGTACTGTTCAAGACAGCTATCTGGGTTAGTTGAGACTGGATCATGTCTTCCGCTGCCATGGACCAATTTCCGGCCAAATATTCGCCAATGATGCGGGAGGCATTCCTGGAATCATTAAATCTGACAGAGGTTATGCATAAATGTGCACGTTGGTCAACACAACCCAAAAGCACCAAGTCAGCCAATTCTTCTACCTGAGCTTGGAGTAAATCTATTCTTTGGTTGGCAGCTAAAATCCCTGACAAAATATGTTGATTAATTGTATTTTGGGATTCAAGTATGGTGGAAGTTTGTTGAACAACTTGATTAATGGTGGCAGCAGTTTGTACTTGACTGGCCATGGCCACTCCGGCCGTAACCGCTGCAGCAGCAGACACTGCCACAGCTGTCACTATAGCTGCCGTAATTCCAAAATCCCTGCGGACTCTAAGTAGTTCAACAATGGGGAATTTATCTGGGTCCGCAGTGACTGGGATTGGGACAAAAGTTGGAATTTTCATAACCACTGCCGTGGTCCAGGAGCCATTCCAACACTCAGACAAATAGCAGGTAATATTAGAACAATCCAGCATCCCCGACGAGGTGTCATTAGCCAAAAGGAGCAAGAACGGGGATTGGACGCAGACCATTGCAGGGGGCAATGTGGCATTATATAGCAAAGAGTTGAATGAAACAGATGTAAGTCTATTACCTCGTTCATTCTCCTTAACAGTGCCAGAAACATTAGCCAGCCAGCTTTTGACTCCCAGCAATTGAGCCAATGCAGAAATATCAGCTGAAGCCCCCTTCTCATTGGAAATCAGCCATTGAAACCAGGACCAACCTACTCCTGTAGAGGAGTTGGCACTGTTGTTAAAGTTATAAACATACCTCTTAAGAGAGGGGGAAAAGGAGAAACCTTTAGCAACTTGATGTTTCTCCCAAGAATGATCCTGACAAGGCGTAAATGTTGGGGGGAAACCAAGATTAGGAGTACAGTAAGGGGAGGCCTTGAAATGAGTGGCATTGTAAGTACTATTAGAAGAAGGAGGCACTGGGATTAGTACCTTGGAGATAATAGCCAAGGTAGTTATGTTTAAAGCAGAGCTATTTGCGGGGGTCCCTGAACCTGATTGCTTCCCTGAAACTACTTGGCTCAGTACGGCACTGATAATGTTCCCTGAGACCTGACTGGACCGCAATGGGTCCTCCCAGTTAGTCAAATTTTTGGTCTTAAGGCTGATGCAATTAGCGTTTCCAAGGCTGAAACAAAACACTCCTGTGAGATTAACTTGAGATTGATTAAAAATGCTCTCCATGTCCCCTCTAGGAGAGGCACAGGGAGCAGACATCTCACATGAGGTAGAGAAAAGAGTGGGGAGGACACTAGAATTACTATGAACCGGCATCGGCATTGGCCAAGCCCGTGCCACTGCCCACCACTGCATTGGTGTCGTCTGTGCCATCGGCACCAGCACCAGAACCAGAGCACGTAGCAGAGTGAAGATCCTCATCACGGGATTGCTGTGGTATCTCTTGTTGCTGGTCGGTTGATGTCAAGACTCTTCTTGTCAGGCGTTCAGGGACCCACAACGGTTCCGTGCGATCCTGGGGAAAAACACATACAGATCCTCGTGCCCATGTCAGCACGGGGTCGGGGCCGTTCCATTGGCCCGTAAGAACATCCTTCCACTTAACATAGCCAATTACAGAAGGCTGAGGAGACACATGTCTATCGGCCGCAGAGCGACCATGAATATCCAAATTCAAAAAATTAATGGTAAAGAGAGCCAAGGATAGGCGTTCTTTAGGAGTGTGTTCAGCTCCTATTCCCCCTTTTTGTTTTTGTAAAGTTTCCTTTAAGGTGCGATGAGCACGCTCAACAATGCCTTGTCCTTGAGGATTGTAAGGCAGACCATGAGTAAGTTGCACTCCCATGGTAGAACAAAAGGATGTAAATTGTCTTCCAGTATAAGCAGGTCCATTATCAGTCTTAAGGGATGCAGGAGCACCCCATGCTGCCCATGCTTCTAGGCAATGAGTGATAACATTACGTGCCTTTTCTCCCGATAAAGCAGAAGCATGAATAACTCCAGAGCACGTATCAACAGAAACATGTACATACTTGAGGTTACCAAAGTCAGGTATGTGTGTCACATCCATTTGCCAGACAACCAATGGCTTCAATCCCCGTGGATTCACTCCATAAGTAGGGGGATGAAGAAATGTGACACAATGGGGACATTGTAATACTATCTGACGAGCATCCGCTCTTGAAATGGAAAAACGCCTGCGCAGCGTTAAAGCATTAACATGGAAATTCTGGTGAAATAATTTAGCCCCCTCTAAGGAGGAAGCCAAGCATATCAACTGACCTCTAGTGGCTGAGTCCGCACAGGCATTACCCTGTGATAACGGACCAGGAAGAGAGGTATGAGCCCGGATGTGCATTGGATAAAAAGGAGCAGTGCGGCTACAGATAAGCTGTTGAAGCTGATTAAAGTAAGCAGATACATTATGGACATTACTAATAGCTCCCACGGCCTCCAGGACTTTTAGTGCTTGTACCACATAGATGGAGTCCGAAATAAGATTAAAAGGAAAAGAACACTGTTTAAAAACCTCAATAACAATTTGCAGTTCCACCCATTGTGGATTTCCAGGAGCAAATTGATGCTGAACAGGGGGAGAATCATTAATTACATAAGCTCCCATTCCAGACTTGGAACCATCAGTAAAAATATTAACAGCCCCCGGAATTGGATTGGGTGAAGTTACCTTAGGGAAAATGATGGGATGTTCTTTAACAAAATGGAGTAATGGATGGGAAGGGTAATGATTATCAATATCCCCTTGAAACGAGCAACATAGAATAGCCCAGTTGTCTAGAGTAGCACACAAAACATTAAGTTGAGCTTTAGTATAGGGTATAATAAGAGAAGAAGGTGATTGTCCGAAAAATTGAATGCTTTGTTGAATCCCTTTAAGTGCTAACGCTGCAACAGCATCAGGATAGTATTCTAAGGATTTTCCTGGGGATATATGTGGGTGGATCCATAGTAAAGGCCCATCTTGCCACAGTACTCCAGTAGGCTGCCGCATAGTGGCAAGCACACATAACTGGAAAGGTTTATTACTCTGGAGCCTGTATAAAGTAGCATGTTGTATAGCATCTTCTACTGTTATAAGGGCCGCTCTAGCCTCTTTGGTGAGGCTACGAGGAGAAGCAAGATCTGGATCACCCTTAAGGGTAGCATACAAAGGCTGGAGCACACCATTAGGAATGTGTAAATATCCCCTTATCCAATTAATATCTCCCAGCAGTTTTTGAAAATCATTTAGAGTTTGGAGATCCTGAGTTCTTATGGTGATTTTTTGTGGTTTTAATTTGTCATACCCAATTATCGCTCCCAAATACTCAATAGAATTTCCCGTTTGAACCTTTTCAGGTGCAATATGTAGCCCATATTGAGCTAACAGCTTTACTAATTCTTTATAGGCCTCATTAACTGTCTGCTCTAACTTAGCTGCCAATAACACATCATCCATATAATGAATGATCTTGATGGAGGAATACTTATGTCTGAGAGGTGCGAGTGCCTTCCCCACATACATCTGGCACATCGTGGGACTATTAGCCATTCCCTGCGGCAACACTACCCACTCAAACCTTAGATCTGGTTCCTCGTGGTTACACGAGGGAAGGGTGAAGGCAAAACGCTGTGAGTCTTTAGGATGCAAAGGAATAGAAAAGAAACAGTCTTTAATGTCAATAGCAATAATATGCCAGCCCTGAGGAACAGAGGATAGCAAAGGCAGCCCTCTTTGAATGGGCCCCATAAGTTGCATTTGAGCATTAACTGCTCGTAAATCATGCAGTAGGCGCCACTTTCCTGATTTTTTCTTAATAACAAATATGGGAGTATTCCATGGAGAAGTAGAAGGTTGGATGTGACCCAAGTCAAGTTGTTCTTTGACTAGATCATGGGCTGCTGCCAATTTAACCGAGGGAAGAGGCCACTGAGGCACCCAAACAGGCTCCTCGGTGAGCCATGTTATGGGTATTTGAGCCCCAGTGGCCCCTAGGAAAAACCCAGACCAAATCTGTTAAGCTTTTGATGACCTTGCACAGGATGCCTACGCCCCTGTAGGTGTTTACCTAGTCCTAGACCTGGCCTATACCCCATATTTTGCATAATCTGTTGAGACACTGGGGAATAGTCATTACTAAGAGTGAACCCCATGTCTGTCATCAGATCACGGCCCCATAAAGAGATAGGTAAATCAAGTACATAAGGCTGAAAGGTGCCATTGTGTCCTTCTGGGTCCTTCCAAGATAGATGTCTACAGCTGATTTGAGGGGCTTGGGCATATCCAAGTCCTCTCAGGGATTGATCAGAAGTCTGCATTGGCCATCCCTTAGACCAGTCCTTAAGGGCTATGATACTACGGTCTGCTCCTGTATCCAGCAATCCCACAATAGATTTACCTTCTATGCTTAATTCCAAAGTGGGGCGATTGCTCATATCTAGTGACAAATAGGCACAATCCCCTCCAGTGGTACCAGCAGGGAAGTGATTATGTAAGCTAGGCAAAATTAGTAATTGAGCAATCCGATCCCCTGGGGAGATAGACACAATGCCCTTTGGAGCCTCCACCATAACCTTTACTGCCCCTACAGTATCAGGGCTAATGACTCCGGGAAAGACATGAAGACCTTGTAAGATAGAGGATGCACGTCCAATTAGCAAACCTACAGTGCCAGGTGGTAAAGGCCCTTTGAACTCAGTTTCCACCAATTGGACTCCCATCTTAGGTGTTAATACGAGTCTGGAGGTGGAACAGAGGTCCAATCCCGCGGCACCTGTAGTGGCTCTCCGCGTCTCATGGGATGGCGCAGAGATGGCCATGTCTCGGGTTCGGGTGTGACATTCTCCACTGCCCCATATATTTGTGGGCCCTGGGGTCGGGGGCCCCTTCGGCCGTTTTTTGGCCCAGCTGAAATAGGCTGTCCATGGATGTCCTTCACTGATCTACACTCTCTTGCCCAATGCTTCCCCTTTTTACATTTAGGACACAGCCCCGGTTGACGAAGGCCATTGGAAGGGCCACCGTGAGGGGGTCCAGTAAAATTGTCTTTTTTGGGACATTCACGTCTGAAATGACCGGGTTGACCACAATGGAAGCATATTCCGGCACCAGGACTGCCCCCTTTTGCAATCCGAAGGACAGCGGCTGCAAGACCTGCGTTAGTTAAAGGTCCTCCAATCTCTCTACACACTTTCATCCATGCTTCTATGCCCTTATTTTTATAAGGAGTGATTGCCGCTTTACATTCCTTGGTGCATTGCTCAAAAACCAACTGCTTGATAAGGGGCATGGCTTTATCAGGATCCCCAAAAATCTTTCCAGCAGCATCCACCATTCTTGCTACAAAATCTGAAAAGGGTTCTGTAGGGCCTTGTAGAATCTTGGTCAAATTACCAGACACCTCTCCTCTATTTGGAAGCGACTTCCATGCCCGAATGCAAATGTTGTTAATTTGGTCATATGCCTCAAGAGGAAATCCTGTCTGTTGATTTGCAAATCTACCCTGCCCCAAAAGCATATCTTTGTCCCAATGGGGATGTCCCGCCGCATGGTTTTGGGCGGCCTGCTCTATTGCGCCCTCTAGCACAAATGCTCTCCAGTCCAAATATTTACCCGGGGAAACACAAGCCCGAACAAGGCTAGCCCAATCAGAGGGAGTCATGCAATATCTAGACAGATTTTCCACCTGCGTTAGCGTGAAGGCGGCATCCACCCCATAAGTGCGCACAGACTCCGCCAGGGTCTTCACAATTTTAAAATCTAAGGGTTCATGGAATCTTCCCCTATTGTCATCCTGAAAAACTGGATAAGCAAGACCCATCTCAGCGTTAACAGCCCTCCATGTTTGGGCATGGAAAGCTCGCCCCGAAACACCTCCACCATACGGCGGTGGATCCGGGGGATCGCTTTTCTTGAGCTCCTGTTTATTTCTGTTCCCTTCTCCTATAGCGAAACTCTCTAGCTGACGAGACAGCCTCCCGAGCTCCTCCTCCTCATCCTCCTCTTCCTCTGACCCACTTTCACATGGGGGTGTGCGCAGCATACTGAGATCTGGATACAAGCGTCTCCTCCCCTGTTTCACTCTCCGCACACTCCCATCCTTCTGAGATATCTCACTTCCTGCCGTCTCCGATTTCTCCTCATGTAATTGCTCTAGAACTTCTTGTCCTTTTGTAAGTGCCTCCTGACATCTGCCATCTGTAAGGCAACTACGGACCATTTTCCAAAGGGGTATCACCCCACCCTCTAATATGCCCTGCTCAGAAGCAAAGTCAAGATCTTTGCCTAATTTATCCCAACTAGGTACAGTAAGGCTGCCCGAAAATGCAAACCACGGTGCAGCGATATCTACCTTCTGTAAAAATCTCTGTAAAGTACTATGTTTCACCTCCAGACCTTTAGAACGTAACAGGCCATCTAGGGCCAGAAGAAGCGGGCTGGAAGGTACGGCACCCATGACAGAACAACAAAAGAAGCACAAAAACACAAAAACAAAATAACACCACAAGAGAAACACAGAAAACAAAAGCGAAGGTAAAAGCGAAAGTTCACAATGCAGCTGCTGCCCCGCTTTAGTCGCGGATCCCACTTACTTGGGACGATTTCCCGCTTTGATTGCGGGTCCCACTTACCTGGGACTACGGTGCACCCCCCTGACTGTTGAAAGTTCTGACTCCCGGGCTTTCGGCACCACTTGTTGCGTTGTTCGCGCGACTTCTTGCCCGCAAGAAAGACGCAACCCAAGAATCTTCTTTCAACAACTTTATTCAGGCCCCTGATAGTTCTTCTTCTCCCTCGGATGCCCCTCCCAGCCTTAATAAAGCATCTCAAGCCCCAATGCAAAGCAGCCACGTGGAGCTTTCTCATAGCGTGATGAAAAGTCATGCGCCAACTCTCCCAAACTAGGAGTTGTTTGTCACAGACCACAGCGGAGCCAGCGCCATCATGTAATGGTGACCATAATTTGCATAAATGGCAGAAGCGGCTCACCACAGCTGGCCTCAAATTTATGATCCTCCTGCCTTAGACTCCACATAGCTGGAATTACAGGAGTGCCCCACCACACCTGGCTTTTTTTTTTTTCCCCCCCTGCTTGGTCTTTTATTTTCGGTCTCAGTATAACTTCACTATTTTATAGCTATTTTCAAGGAACATTTCCTTTGGCTTTATTCTGTTGTTCCTTTTCTACTTCCTAGTTTGTTGAACTGAACATTTCATTGAATTCTAACTATTCCTTTAAACAATTAGTTTAAGTCTATAAATTTACCTCTAACTACTTCTTTAGCTCAATTATACCTGTCTCAATTTGTCATTCTGTCTCAGAATTTATTTATTTATTTTTTGTGGGGAGAACCAGGAATTGAACCCAGGGGTGCTTAACCACTGAGCCACATCCCCAGCCCTTTTTAGTTTTTATTTTGAGACAGGATCTTACTGTGTTGCTTAGGGCCTTGCTAAGTTGCTGAGGCTAGCTTTGAACTTGAAATCCTCCTGCCTCAGCCTCTCATGCCTGGAGGATTACAGGTGTGCACCACCACGCCTGACTCATAATTTTAAATGTTTGGGAATCACAGTCTTATTATGTATGCTCTTTATATTTACAAATGATAATTAGTTATTTTGAAAAATAACTTTAAAAATTGTGTTGTGGAAGATAATATAGTAACATTTATTGAGCATTTCTTTGTGAATTAGTACATAGAAAATTTTTATGTATTCTAGAAAGGAGTATGTTATTTTTCATTATTAGGTGTAGAGTTCTATGCACCACTCAGAACGAACTTGTTAATTGTATATTAAAAATGTTCTATGTGATATATTGGTTTTACATATATCAATTTCTACAGTGGACACATTAAAATCTAAACTTCTCATTTTTTCTTATAATTTTGTCATTTATTGTCCTATATGTCTTGCAATATACTGGTGGGCACATTATTGTGTGATTTTACATCTTCATGGTGAAGTTTTTATTATGTCTTGCTTGATACATATTGATGATTTTCCTCTTTAAATTCTATTTTATCTAATATTGTTTTACATTTCATTTATCCTTAAAAAACATAAAATTCAAGCATCTTTATTTTCAACCAGTGTGCCTATCTTTTATATTACAGATACATTTAATTTCTATTGTCTTCTTGTAGTTTTCAATCAATCTTTTTGGTATTTCATTCTACTTTTCTGCCTTGTTTGGGTCCATAATGTTTTATTTCCTTTTTGGTTTCCTTTAATGGGTTGGAAACTATGGATTTTAATATATGCGTAAAGTACAAAATCTATTTATACCTGTTAAATACACAGTTGTATTACCTATGAGGTGTATTTGCATGGTATATTTTTCTGAAATAGCACATGTACTTAACTATAAATTTTTGTAAGTTTTTTTGCTCCTTAATAATACAGAACTTTAGTATACTTCAGATACCAATGAAACAATCCCCCCTTCTCCCTGTTTTTGTCTCGAGTTTTAGTGTTGCTTTAACTTTACACAGAATTTATTATTTTTTTATAGTCAATTTAACTAACTTCAACAATTTGTTAATTTCTCTGCACAACCAGATTCCTTTTCTTTCTTCCCTCTTAAATCTCTTCTCTTTTTGTTTAAACACTTCTTTTAGTAGTTTTTAAGCAAGAGACTATGTAGAAACCCAATTAGTTTTGCTATATCAAAAATAACTGAAGATATTATGTGTAATTTGAACAGCATAATAAAATTCTTGGAAACAATTCTTTCAGTAAATTGAAGATATTATTCCATTGTCTTTTGCTGTCTATTGTTACTGACTCAAAAATCTGCTTTCAGTCCATTTGTCATTACTTTGTGGATCATTTTGTTGCTCATGGGGCTTAAGACTTTCCTAATTTATCCTTCATGCTTCACATTGTCTCTAGATGTGCTAATGGGGATTTATCTGTTCAGCTTTGGCTTTTAATCCCCCAATTTTACTTCTTACCACTCCCTCTATTTTGTTCTATGTGAGCTCTCATTCCTCCTATGTAAGTATGTGTTGGATCCATTCATATTTTTGGTATTTTTATTTTCCTGTGCCACATTTAAATTGATTTCCTTAGTGTACTAACTTCCAACTTACTTCTATTCCCTCTAATTGACTTTGACATCTATTTCGTCTGAATTTTAAAATTTTAGTTACTTTATATTTCATATAACATTTCTGATGATTTTTCAACTTTTTTTTCTTTGTTTCAGTTTTTGTTTCATGTTGTGTTCATCACAGATTTATTCCCTCTTTATCTTTAAAAATGTAAAATAATATTTTAAAATTATTTTGAAATTGCTTTCTTTTTGGGGGGGGTTGGGGCTAAGGGAGGAGTTAATAGGTTGCTGCTGATTTTTTAGGTTCTCTCTCTCTCACCATTAATTTTCTCATGTGTTTTGAAATTGTATTTACAGTCTTATCTTGAGTAAGATTTTTTTTCCCTCTGTACTAGCCCCACCTTGAATATGGATGTTCATGTTTTCCCCTGTTGGGTAGCTTGAGGTCTGCAGCTCATTATTGGTCCTATGACTCAGAGCTCGTGTTCTATTGAGACACAGAAGATGTTATTTATCCCTCCAGTCTATTCTATAAGTTCTCAAGACCTACCAACATGTTCAATGATGTGCTGAAAAGCCTCATGGAATTCAGTATATAGTTCTACTCATGCCTAAGGTTTGTTACTACTGATGGATATGTGATAGGATCAGGAAGGGACAAATCCAGGCACAAACTTCCTTATACCCTCTTTCTCCCATGATGGGACACATCTTGTGTGCTTCTTTCTCCAGCAATAAAAAATGCAGACAGATGTGTTCAACATTTCTACCTGAGGATTTCCACTAGTAACTCTGTGCCTGCATGAGGTTCCTAGGGCTGCCTTGACAAGTTATCACATACCTGTGGCATGAAACAACAGAAATCTATTCTTTCACAGTTCTGGAGGCCAAAAGTGTGAAATTGAGGTGTTAACAGTGTTGGTCCCTTGTGGAGAATCTGAGGGAGGAGAAATTCTGTGCCCTTTCCTGGCTTCTGGTGGCTTCCAGCAATCGGGAGTCTTCCTGGGTTATGGAAACATCACTCCAATTGCTGTCTCCATCTTCACATGACCTTCTTCTCATTGTCTCTTTGTTTTAAATCTCTTGTCTTTATCTTATAATCACAACTGCCATCAGATTGAAGGCCCTTTTATCTTTAGGATGATTTCATCTCAAGATATTTAATTATATCTGCCCATATCTTTTTGCCAAATAAATCACATAAGTTCTGGGGCACTGGGACATGACATGAATTTTGGGGTGTCACTATGCAACTCACCACAGTGTCAAAGGTTTTTATTGGGGTCTGAGCACATAGGCACCCTCTGCTTCAGCATGTACCAAAAATCTAGGCTCCAAGAAGAAAAGCAGGTATTCACTATAGATTTTACTGTTTATATAAACAGTCTAGGCACAGTGAGCTTTCTGTATTAGGGACCTATCTGAGTGTTAAATCCTAGATGCCAGGAGTTTGAAGATGGCGGCGAGGGGAGTGCATTACCCCCGTGTGCTGCTTCACTGTGTGGGAGTATGACAAGTCAGGACGGCTAAAGGATATCTTGTTAGGAATTTCCAGCAATAGTGGGGTGCTCCGGAACCTGGAGGAAGGATTTCCATCGCATGAGGATCGGCTATGGGGACTCAAACGCGAGAGGTTTGTTGCACGGAGGGTAACACGGCTTATTCAGCAAATCGCCCCGCGGCTAGAGTCTGCAGCGCGCGCTGGGATAGAGACGCAGGGTTACAGTGCTGCAGTTTCTGCCAGCCGCGCAAGCACCGTACTCAGGGCTGAATTCTGGGTTCGAGACGGGGGAAAGGAAGCAGTCCATCTCGGTTCTCCACACCGGTCAGACCACAGAGGAGGCCAGCAGCCACCATGATGGTAAACTGACGTCACCTTCCCTGTTTTCGACTGACCGCAGCTCATTCAACCATAGATCAGGTAATTTCAGGCTGCAATTCGCCTGCGGCTTGCAGACAGATTGCTAGGGTTCAGCGCCTGGGTGCTTCTTAGAACCTGAGCTTATCGGAGCGAACACCGAGCGCGGGGCGGCCGAGTTCCGGCTCCCGGAACCGTCCCGCGGAGCCTGCGGAGGCTGCTTCTCGGACCCTGCTCCTATCAGAGCATACAACAAGCACTAAGCAGCCGAATTCCGGCTCCCGGAACTGAGCCCGCGGGGACTGCTTCTTGGAGCTTACACTTATAGGAGCTTACACCGAGCACGGAGCGGCCGAGTTCCGGCTCCCGGAACTTCCCTGGACCGGGGCTAGGAGCCCGCGGAAACTGCTTCTCGGTACGGGTCCTGCTGAGGGCCGGTCAGGACTCACCCGTTGCTTTGGTTGCCCGGCAAGGGGAACGAAATGCTGCCATTCGCATAGGATACCAACATGGCAGAGATCTGATGTCAGCAGAAAGCGGCGGAGGAGAGAACTTCATCAATTCCAGCGGTGACATAAGCAGTTGGTCTCCTGGTAGGGGGGGTGAGGCACAGTCACCCGAGTCTCCTCAATTTGTCGTTGAGCCAGAGGGGAGAAGCCGGGCCGCTGCCAGCGCCCGGAGCAGGCCCAGCGGCTCGCCAGCGTGGTGACCGTGTGGCCCCAATTGGAGAGGAGGCGGAGCGGAGCCACCACTCGCACCCGCAAGGTGGGCAGACCCGCGACCCAGTGGTACATGGGCGTGGTAGGAGGGGCAGGGCAGAGCCGCCGTTCGCGCTTGCAAGGTAAACAGACCTGTGACAGCCGGGCGGGTCAGGCCCAGTGGCCTGCCAGTGTGGTACACATGTCACCCCAACTGGAGTAGGGGCAGAGCAGATCCTTCTCCCACGCCCGGATCAGGCCCTGCCGGTGTGGTGGTCACGTGACCCCAATTGGAGTGGGGGCGGAGCGGAACCGCCACCCGTGCCCGCAGGGTGAGCAGACCAGTGATCAAACTGCAGATCAGACCCAGGGGTCCGCAGGCGTGGTAGGAGGGGCAGGGCAGATCCGCCGCCCGCGCCTCCAAGGTAGGCAGACCTACAACAGACCGGCGGATCAGGCCCAGGAGCCTGCCGGCGTGGTACAAACACCACCCTAATTGGAGTAGTGGCAGAGCAGAGTCGCCGCCCGTGCCAGGAACAGGCCCAGCGTCCTGCAGGCGGGGTAGTCACGACACCCCATTTGGAGTAGGGGCAGAGTAGAACCGCCGCCCGCGTCTGCAGGGTAGGCAAACCTGCAACCGACTGGCGGATCAGGCCCGGTGGCCTGCCGGCGTGGTACACTCGTCACCCCAATTGGAGTAGGGGCAGAACAGAGCCGCCGCCAGCTCCCAGAACAGGCCCAGTGACCTGCCGGCGTGGTAGCCACGACACCCCAATTGGAATAAGGAGAGAGCAGAGCCGCCGCCCGCACCTGCAGGAAAGATACGCAAGCAGTATGAAAAGACAAGGAAAGAAAGGACCACAAGCAATGCAGGTCAACGCAACTTTAGAAGAGGTAACAGCTGCAGCAGATGGAATGTCAGATAAAGAATTCAGGATATACATGCTTCAGATGATCTGGAGTATCAAGGAAGACATTAAACAGCAAAATCAGACAATGAAAGATCACTTCGACAACGAATTACGCAAACAAATCCAGGAAGCAAAGGATCAACTATACAGGGAGATAGAGGTTATAAAAAACAAACAATCAGAAATCCTAGAAATGCAGGAAGCAATAAACCAACTTAAAAACTCAATGGAGAATACTACCAGCAGAGTAGAACACTTAGAAGATAGAACATCAGACAATGAAGACAAAGTATTTCAACTGGAAAAGAACATAGACAGCTCAGCAAGACTGTTAAGAAACCATGAGCAGAACATCCAAGAAATATGGGATAACATTAAGAGACCAAACTTAAGAGTCATTGGGATACAGGAAGGTACAGAGCTCCAAACCAAAGGAATGAGCAGTCTATTCAATGAAATAATACGAGAAAACTTCCCAGACTTGAAGAATGAGACAGAATCCCAAATCCTAGAAGCCTACAGGACGCCGAATGTGCAAAATCATAAGAGATCCACACCTAGACACATTATAATGAAGATGCCCAACATACAGAATAAGGAGAGTAACTAAGAACAGAGTAGGGACGAATAGCAGGAGAAGAAGATCAACATTTAACAGGGATGAGAGGTGGGGAGGGGGGAGGGTGGAGGATGGGAAAGGCAGCGGAGCACAACAGACACTAGGATGGCAATTTGTAAATCAATGGATGTGTAACTGATGTGATTCTGCAATCTGTGTATGGGGTGAAGGTGGGAGTTCATAACCCACTTGAATCAAAGTGTCAAATATGATATGCCAAGAAATTTGTAACGTTTTGAACAACCCACAATAAAAAATTAAAAAAAAAAAATCCTAGATGCCAGCTAAGGGCCAACCTTGTAAGCAGGTCCTAAAGAGAATAGCTCCAAGCCTCTACTCAGCTATTTTGTGTACATTCTACTCCTTTCACCCATATCCAAGGCATTTTTACAGCAAATTATACAGCATTGACTTTGTCATGACCTCTGGGGTCCTGAATTTAGCCAGTTAAAACAAATCCCATTAACCATAAAGGCTTATCTTAGAAAGCCTAGTGGCTTCCTCAAGTGATGTGTCCTCTCTCAACTTGTAGCTTTTGATTGGAGGCACAGCTATGAATGCAGTTAGTCTCTGTATCAGTAGTATAGAGCCAGCCAGCGGTTCATTTTCAAATGATCCCAAAAAGAGTAAGCCCCTTTCCAGGGCAGCTCTATGTAGCTCATTTAGGCCATTCAGTATGCACAATGTTCTCACAATGTCCTCACAGTGTGACTCCACTGAGGGGTTTGCTAAACCTCCAATAGTCCCAAACTCTGATTCTCATTCCATGAGTAGATGGATCTCTAATTTCGGTTCAGCAGTATTAGCGCTAAGCCTGAAACAGTCCAGAGCAGACAGTAGCTGGCTTCACTGTAGAGTCAGGTCTAGGTAATTAGGATCTTAAATTCAGAATTCCAAAAAATGCCAGTGGCATTTCTGCTGCAGTAGCAAATGCAAGGCACTGAAAAGTCAGATATCTACAAAGTTCAAGTTATAAGGCTTTCCTGAAACCATTTCACCTGATCTGAGAGTCCAAACTGACCCACTCTCAAATATGCACAGTAGGCTGGAAAATCATGAGCTTTTAAGGATTGGGCATTTGATTTTAAGAGAAGCTCAAAGCTGCTTGTCAAAACTACAAAAGTATATTTCCATCTGGAGAGTGCCTCTATTTTCATGTTTTATCCCATTCTTCAGAGGCTCCAATAGACAAAAGCCATAGCAAAAATCATCAGTTATGGAGATTTGTTCAGTTCAATTCAAAGTGTTAAATTTCAACTCATTCACTCATGTATGGGAAAAAACAAAAGGAGCTATGTACAGTTTTTCTTTGTGGCTGCTCTCTCTGTAGCATATATGAAATCATACAGTGATTTTAAAATCAATTTTTATTATACATAGATGGAGTAGCCAGAAAATACAAAGCCATTAAAAAAATCCTTTTTTTCTTCATAGCAAGTTTTGTTCCAAGCCTTAGTAGTGAATTGAGCCTTTACAGAGTTAAATTATAGCTACAAAGAGATCCCAACTGGGATGCAAAGGGTTAGGGGGTTCTGCCATTAGGGTCTGCTGGAGAAAGGGCTTGAGTAGATCCCTTTTTCTCTTGCTTGGAGGACAGAGAGCAAATAAGCAGTTAATGTTTATTGTTTCTGAGCCATTCAAGACCCACCTTTAAAAATAGTTGGGCTCTTTTCCTTTCCACTTGAAGAGCACGAAAAAGCAAAGATGTTAGGTAGACTTCTCTTTTCTTTTTATTTTAGCTAACATGGCCTCAAATAGCCAGAGAATGAACCAAGTCCCTGGGATTGAATCTATCATTTTCAAATTCCATAGGTAACTTTTACCCCTCTTATAACAGATAAAAGCTCAGCTACTCTGTGTGTGTGTGTGTATGTGTGTGTATGTTTTGTGTGTGTGTGTTTTTTGTGTGTATGTTTTGTGTGTGTTTGTTTTGTGTGTGTGTATGTTTTATGTGTGTTTTCTTTATCTGGTGCTAGGGATTGAACTCAGGGCTTCCTTGTGTGCCAGGCACACACTTTGCCACTGAGCTACACCTGCAGCCCCTTCTAGCTGCTGTTTCGAATCATGGATAACTCCATAATTGTCAGGGCACCAGACTTCCACCATGTCCTTTCCCTTCTTTTTTGTTCCCCAGAATAATACTGTCGCCATATTTCAGTGACTGGGGTTGTTTTAATGCATCTCACAGCTATCACAGTTTTAGGGAAGCTCTAGGTTTCGGTCATTATAAGGTTATATAGTAGCACTCTTAGATTTAAGCATGTAGTTGGACTCTTGGCTAAAGTTTACTATAGGATATATGACAGAATCACTGAAGAAAAAAGCCAGTTGGATTCTGGAGAAATCCACTCACACACTTCTTTAGATGCTTTCCCTCCCATGAGGAGACCCATGGAATGAATGTGTGTGTGTGTGTGTGTGTGTTTTGACAGTGAACACTGTAGACACATGTGTGATATATCTGCCCAAAGGGAGCCTCTGGAGTATTAGAGCTCAAGACTTTTGGGGGGGGCTTGATCATATAGGCCCTTTTTGTTTAACTCATACCAAAGCTTTAAACACCCAAAAGGAAGGCAGATGTTAACCACAAATCACTTTGTTGGTACACACAGCCTGGGTATGGAGAGCCTCCCTTAATAGCTAAGGCATGAGTGAATGCCTAATTTGCAGATGCCAATCAAGGGCCAGCTTTGTTGAGCAGATCTTTCTCTGTCTGTGTCCTCAAAGGTGCTATGGTAACTTTTTTTCACATGGTCACTAAGCCAGGAGGTGGGTTGGCCCAGATCATGACTGGGAGACTGTGTTTGCCTCAATTTTCCGTAACATCTCAGTTATTCAGCTGTTATGTAGAATGCAGCCCAACTCAGCCCAGGATGGCCCTGCTAAACATTGTTAGCTTCTTTTCATGGCAAAGTTGTCCCACATTAGCTGTTTTTTTTTTGGGGGGGGTACTGGGGATTGAACTCAAGGATGCTTGACCACTGAGCCCCATCCCCAGCCCTATTTTGTATTTTATTTAGAGAAAGGGTCTCACTGAGTTGCTAAGCACATCACTGTTTCTGAGATTGGCTTTGTATTTGAGATCTTCCTTCCTTAGTCTCCCCAGCCACTGGGATTACAGGTGTGCGCCACCATCCCCGGCCAGCTGTTGGTTTTGGAAGAGACCACCCTCAGTCCCTTATGGTGTGTGTCTGACAGATATCAGACCCAGAGCCCAGAGAGTTTGTAGCTTCAGCTCCACTTATTGCCTGTGTTCTGGTTTATATTCTCTAACAGATATGATCATGTGTTTAGATTCTCTTTTTAAGAATACCATCCACTACTGCTTTTTGTTTGGAGCAACCCGTGGTATGCAGGGGAGACAGACTGTGAACCTAAGATGCCATTGTAGCCTCAAGGTGCCCTTTAACTTTTTTCTACACCACGGCTGCTTTCTCTATTCAGATTTGGGACTGAGCCCCTTGGGCTTGGCTGGCCTGGAGGATAACTCCAGTAATAAGTACTACACTGTGTTCAAAACTGCCTTCCACCTGTTTCTGGTCTATTGTCCTCGTGTCTCTTTCTTTAGGAAGAATTATTCCTCTTGAGATTCAGTAGTGGGCTTGCCTATCAGTGTCTGTCTGTGAAGGAGAACCCAAGTAAGTGTTCAAGCTAAGATTACCCTACTACTTATGGGATTTGGTTGCAACATATGACTCCAAATGAAACAATAAAGCCTATCATTTCCTCAAAGTCATTGTATTCATTGTAGGGAGAGAAAAAAATAGCTAACTTATAAGGCAACAGTTAATTAATTTTCTCCTCTATTAATCTAAAATGGTTCTCATTGCATCTATTAGCAACAAATATTTTGGTTTCTCAGCATCTCTTCTCAAAAAAATTTTTTTTTTTGAGAGAGAGAGAGAGAGAATTTTAATATTTATTTTTTAGTTTTTGGCGGACACAACATCTTTGTTTGTGGTGCTGAGGATCGAACCCGGGCCGCACACATGCCAGGCAAGCGAGCTACCGCTTGAGCCACATCCCCAGCCCTCAAATTTCTTTTCTTTTCTTTTTTTTTTTTAAATTTTTTTTATTGGTTGTTCAAAACATTATAAAGCTCTTGACATATCATATTTCATACATTAGATTCAAGTTGGTTATGAACTCCCAATTTTACCCCAAATACAGATTGCAGAGTCACATCGGTTACACATCCACATTTTTACATAATGCCCTATTAGTAACTGTTGTATTCTGCTACCTTTCCTATCCTCTACCATCCCCCCTCCCTCCCCTCCCATCTTCTCTCTCTACTCCATCCACTGTAATTCATATCTCTCCTTGTTTATTTTCCCATTCCCCTCACAACCTCTTATATGTAATTTTGTATAACAATGAGGGTCTCCCTCCATTACCATGCAATTTCCCTTTTCTCTCCCTTTCCATCCCACCTCATGTATCTGTTTAATGTTAATCGTTTCTTCCTGCTCTTCCTCCCTGCTCTGTTCTTAGTTGCTCTCATTATATCAAAGAAGACATTTGGTATTTGTTTTTTAGGGATTGGCTAGCTTCACTAAGCATAATCTGCTCTAGTGCCATCCATTTCCCTGCAAATTCTATGATTTTGTCATTTTTTAGTGCTGCGTAATACTCCATGGTGTATAAATGCCACATTTTTTTTTATCCATTCATCTATTGAAGGGCATCTGGGTTGGTTCCACAGTCTAGCAATTGTGAATTGTGCTGCTATGAACATCGATGTAGCAGTATCCCTGTAGTACGCTCTTTTAAGGTCTTCAGGGAA
>NW_026000101.1:24596876-24601823 GCF_001458135.2 Marmota marmota marmota
GTGCCCGGCCCCAGGGGCCCAAGCGGCTGCCGCCGCGGCTCTCCGTCCCCCTCCTCCGGAGCACGGGTCCCCTGGCAGGGGGGTGCAGAACGACCCCAGAGCAGGCTCTGCCCGAAGGTGCAGTGGTGAACAGGCCACTGAGACGCTCGCGGCTGCAGTCCAGCCTTCGGAGGACAGGGCTCGGCACGCAGCCCAGCTCCAACCTCTAGGTGCGGCTGCCGGACAGTGTATACAGAGCCATCAAGACAGCAAGCAGAAAGCAAATGGCGGCTCCCGCAGAGTGGATTTTCGGCACAGAAACCACAGCCCCGCCAACAATCCCAATCCACAAACTCTCCCTGTATAAAAAATATTCAAAAAAAAAAAAAAAGAAAAAAAAAAGAAAAAAAAGGCGGGGCGCACTGAGCTTTCTTTGCCTTGGGTACTTACAATCCACTGCTGATTACACATTCAGCTTCTCCGCCCGGAGCGAAGCGAAAGAGGAAGCAGATGGGAGCAAAGCGCCCGCGGCTCTGAGCAGCCAAGCATCTCTTTTTCGATTTCTTTGTTCTTCCTGCTCCTTGGCAAAGTGGTCCGCTACAGATTAACGGTGAAAGGAGCTCTAACAGACTGTGCGAAATCTCTATTAAAGCCGCTGCTTTGAGCACCACGCTCAGCACTTCAGCAACCCCCGTATGCAGCGGCCATCTTCCTCCTATAATTCTTCAAATTTCTTTTTAAAGACATTTATCTCTTTTCTATTGTGTTAGCTGTCTTGGTATCACAGTAAGTCCACATGTGAACACTTTTGCTACAAAAGTCAAGGAGGATTGTGGGTACCGTTGTATTTTTTTACCTAGGTCCTTTCCATCACCACTTCAGTCTACTAAAGGATTGGTGGTGGGACCTCAGTTCAGTCATTGAGTTGCCCTTTCCCAGAATGCTTGACTCTTGAGTGGAGGTGAGGACAGAGCAAAGCGATTGCTTATTCCTTCAGTGGAGCTGGGCAAGCAGCAATGCAGTTTGTTCTTAGTGACCTTCTATACTGGTTTGTGTTATTCCTAGAACCTAGTATGGAGACATGAACATGGCTCTTTAGGTAAGATGTGACTGGCATGTACTTAGTGATTTCTATAGATGATTTAATTCACTTTCTATATATTCTTTAATGTAAGATAAAATTTATCTTTCACCTATAGTATGTTATACAGACTACATGTATATTGTCATGAATCAAAATCTCTCACTTTTGTTTTTCTTTTTTCTGTTGTTAGGAAAGGCTGCTAAACCTGGTGTACTGGAACAGCTGATTTTTAAAATCCTAATTCCTGGTTTAGAGTATTTGAAAATCATTGTACATAGATAGATAGATAGATTTAACCTTCAGAAACATGTTTCATATTGACAAGATGATTTTGAACTTTGGTTCTGTCAGCTTTGTGTCATGTGAAATTTTGCCAAGTTTGACAGTCTTAGGTGTCAAATTGATTTGAAGTTGCTAGTATGCTGCAAGTGACACAATTGAATGGGCTTTTCAATCTGTCATACCTCAAATACTTTCTTTAAAATATAGACACTCCATTGGTCATCTTTGGTCTTATATTCTACCTCTTTATTTTAAAATATTTTAAATGTATGATTTCTTAAAAAGAGTTTGTTTCTGCCGGTTTTCTTCTTTATGTTTCTTCATGGCTATATTTACTACTACCTCTGTGAGCACACTTCTGACTTTTTTGATGCACAAATACTATAAATTTCAAAACTGTGACTATACATCCTCAATGGCATTGGCTTGTGAAAGATAGGATAATAAAACACTGTTATTTAATCCTTCAAAAGTAAGTACCATTTATTTTCATTCCAGACTTCTGCTGGGAATTGGCTTCCAGAATTAGGTTTACCCAAAACACAAGATGGTAATAGAAATTATCTCTCCTTTTCTTCAGGGAGTATGTCTTTTCCCTCTATATCTCTTATTAAATCATTGATCAGTACATTTAAAAATTTCTCAAACCAAATGATATATGTATATGGGTATTTTCACATGAGTAGATCCCTGTGGAGTAGCAGTGCCTGAGGAGGCTTCAGAATTATGGATGCTATGCAGGGTGAGGAGCGGATACTGGGCAAGTAGAGTCCTTGGACACCAAGATGTTCAGCCTCTGCCCAAATTCTAGAGAACCATGCATGGTACTGAAGCTGATGGCTCTGGACCTCACAGAGGTGACTTGGATAATGGAAATGCCAGTTATCTGGAGATTTTCCACACCATAAAATATTCTAGATTCTGCTTAGGCCCTGAGAGTTGAAAAAAAATATCAGCACTGACAACTTGCCTGTAGTCTTGCAGAATGTATATCTGGGTCTGAATAAAATTGTTATAAAAGCAATAAAGTGATATTAATATACACCTGACAATACATACTCAGTGAAGTTGACATAAACATCTCTTAGACTGTTGATTTACTAAGAAGAGAACTTCCAAGTAAACTTTAATGCAGGCAATTAGGGGCTAGGGTAAAGTCAACATGTATTGCATACTTACTATTTACTAGGCTCCATATATTGCATTTTAGTTCTTTTGCTGAGGCATGAAAAGATAGGTATGATTGACATATTGAAGTTGAGGAAGCAGTGTATATGATTCAGAGTTCTTCAGAGAAACAGAAGTGAGACACACACACACACACACACACACACACACACAATACATGTATATTAGTTCGTGCAGTTTTGGAGGCTGAGAAATTCCTAAATCTATAGTCAGCAAACTGGAGACAAAAAAGAGCCAATGCTGCAAGTTCCAGAACAAATCTAAAGTCCTGAGAATCAGAAAAGCCAATGATGTAAGTTTGTACCAGCTACAGTTGTCAGGCAGGAGGATTTCCCTTTTATTCAGTCTTTTTGTTTGGGTCAGGTGTTCAATTGATTGAATGAGACCTGCCCACCCACATTAGGGAGAACAATTTGCTTTACTTAGTCCTGTGAGTCAAATGATAATCTTATCTAGAAACAATTGATGGGCACGTGCAGAATAATGTTTGACCAAATATCTGTGCACGCTATGTCCCAGATTAGTTGGCACATAAAATTAACCATCACAGAGGGTAAACAATTGATTATTTAGTATATAATTACACATTATATACTAAGTGGTAGAACAAGAACAAAACCTCAACACTGGAGCATCCCAAAGCTTCTTTGTAAAGTTTGTATATTCCCTGCTTGGTAGCTGCTAATTACTTAGGCTACTATAAGGTCAATAGGCAATTGACAAATGATATTCCTCTGGTTTTCTTTCCTACCTCACCTCTTCACATTGGAAATACTGATCCTAAACTTCGTGAGGTTGGGAAAGTCTGTGACAATACCCAGGTAGGCTACTACCCAGGTAATACATTCCAACCTGCAGCTCTTCCCTTTCAATCCTTGGTGATCCAGTATAGGTCATCAGGACCAATTCTGCTTTTAGATAGAGTTGAAGTCTCTAAGGCTGGGCTCTGATGACAGATCAGATGATTTCAGCTAAACTCCAGCCCATGTGGCAAGAGAATATTGAGAATTTTTGTGTCTTACAGCAGATCAATAAGAGATCCTTTTCAGAGGTGGAAAAGGGGTGTGAATAGAGGAAAGTATAGCAGCTACTTTTTCCTTTTCTTCCAAAAGAAATGAGTTTGCCATGCTCAAAGCAGCCATTTCAGTTATGCAGTCGGAAGTCCTTTTCTTGAAGTGCATGAGCTTCAAGCTCAGAAAAAAAGACCTGTGATAGGACATCCCCCCACCCCACTCCACATGCTCTACACACACCTGCTCAAAGCCCTGAGGTGTGATGTGTTAATGCATTAATAATATGGGCTCTTCGTGTAAGCAGGGGAAGGCAGCACATTTGGTTTTTTGAGTGTACTTTTTGAAGACAAAAGAAAAGGAAATGAGGGCTTTTGAACAAGGCAGAGTGTACATAATTAAGTGGGAAGTGGGAAAGCCTGCTTCTGCGAGCTGGTTTTAATTGTTTTAAATAGGCTTGCCTCATTTTGACGGTCCAATTTCTTCTCTTTGCCTATCATCTTGAGCTTTATCTAGACTTGCCCTTTCAAATGCAAAGAATTAACCTTTGTACCACACAAAACCGTCACTTGAATATAGCTTTCCCCATAGTGACAGATTTTAACATACCACTGCACAGTGACATGCCTGCTGCAGCTTCTGCAGCTGGCCCTGATCCTTCACACAGGAGTTTCTTTGCCTGCCTTTGCACTCCTGGCTTCCTGGTTGATAATCTGGAAAGAAGAAGAATTTGTATCCTTCTGGTCTAGGGGCTCTGGAAAATCAAATAGGGCGAAATAAGGAATCAGGAATTACAGTGGAATCCTGTTATGACACAGCTCGCCATGGTGTGTTTGAACAGTCCTCAGGTCAATCTGCTTCCTAGAAAAACACCTACAAGCAAGATGGCCCAACACCATTCTTTATGTTGCACTAAAATCATAAAAAGAATCCTTGATTTAATTTTCTTAAAGACTGTAAAAATTATTAAAGATCTTGATGAGTCAAGAAAAATTAGATGAGAGGAGAAGGTGCTGGCTGCCGCGCGGCCAAGTGTGCTTTAATGGACAGTGTACTGCAATGTATGCCTGAAGTACTTGAAATGCAAATTTGGGACAACTTTACCATCTAAATGCTTGGCTGGATTAAGCGCCTGATGAGGATGGTTTTTCAGCAAGTTGGAGTAAGCATGCAATCGGAATAAGAAGAATTGTGTCAGAGCTTCCAATCACTCCTGCAAGGTAGGCGGGCCTGCGACCCACAGGCAGAAGAGGAGCAGCGGCCTGCTGAGAGGCAGAGCTGCCCCCTCCCCCCGCGCCTGCAAGGTAGACGGAACTGTGACCACCAACAGAACAGGACAGACCTGCAACCAACAGACAGAACAGGCCCAGTGGCCTGAGGAAGGGTAGAGCCGCCCCCCCCCCC
>NW_026000101.1:24605234-24662781 GCF_001458135.2 Marmota marmota marmota
GGGATAGTAGAGGATAGGAAAGGCAGCAGAACACAACAGACACTAGTATGGCAATATGTAAATCAATGGATGTGTAACTGATGTGATTCTGCAATCTGTATATGGGGTAAAAATGGGAGCTCATAACCCACTTGAATCAAAGTGTGAAATATGATATATCAAGAACTATGTAATGTTTTGAACAGCCAACAATAAAAAATAAAAAAAAAAGAATTGTGTGTAGCACAAGGCCTTGTATATAGTGTTGTTGCATTCAATAGTAAAAAGCTTCCTGATTTGGCTTTGTCCCCCACTTCCCCCACCTCATCAGGCTAATATGACTTGGGCTAATTTAGGCCACCAGGCCACTTACAGAATTCTCTTAGGCACAAGTGACATTTTGTTTAGCTTTGTTTATTTTAAGTTGTAAAATGGATGTCTTTTGTCAGAGAATGGACTAACTCAAAATATTGTAATTAAAACTAAGGGCCCTTCCTATTAATAGAAGATGAGCAGGATCTTTGTTTTTTTTAATGTGTTGAGACTAGTACATAATTATCAGCTTTAATCAGTTTGCTGAAAATCTGTATAAACTCAACTTCTGAAATAAAGCCTTTTGATCTTTTGGGAAAAAAAAAAGAAAAATTAGATGAACAGGAAAAAAAAACCCATGAAAATTACTCATACACTCCTCACACAGAGGGAACCTTGGCACATATTTTAGAGAATAGATTTTAAGACTTTTCCCATATATAGATTTAAACGTTCACAAACATCACAGAAATAGACTCATTGTATGCATAGAGTTCTAAGACTATTATTTTGGTCATTGTTAATAAATACCTATCTTAATATACATAAAATGTC
Organism: Marmota marmota marmota; assembly: GCF_001458135.2. Taxonomy (NCBI): domain Eukaryota; kingdom Metazoa; phylum Chordata; class Mammalia; order Rodentia; family Sciuridae; genus Marmota; species Marmota marmota. The sequence goes on from NW_026000101.1 coordinate 24,606,081, forward strand.
ATTTTTTGAAACAGTGATCCAGTATTGCCCAGCTGTACATTGTGCAGTGTTTTTGAAACAGTACCCGATTGTTGGGCATTTTTTAAAAAATATTTTAATTAGGTATATATGACAGCAGAATGCATTTTGATTTATTGTACACAATTGCAGCACAACTTTTCATTTCTCCGGTTGTACACAATGTAGTATCACACCGTATGTGCAGTGATACATCTACCTAGGGTAATGATATCCATCATGTTCCACTATCTTTCCTGCTTATTGGGCATTTTGATTTTCTATGAATTTTTCTTTAATGTTAATAATCTTGTAACATGATAGACATCACATTAAAATATTCACTAAACCCTTGTCCATGTGTTTTATCTGGAGAAATTAATAGAATTCCTTGTGTTTCAGAAATATCTGCTAGCTTTTGAAATAGAAAGTATATATCAGTTATTTATTGCTGCATAAAAAACTCTCCCAAGATTTAGTGGCTTAAAAATGACAAACATTTTGCTCATAGATGTGCAATTTAATTAGGGTTCAAATTGCCTCAGGCTTATCTCTCTGTGGTGCCAGTTAAGTTCACCTGGGAATGACAGGTTTACTTTTAAAATGGCTTAATTACGCAGTTGGTTCTGATTTTCACCTGGGGACTAGTTTGGTGTCTTGTCTTCAGTTCCTCTTCACATGAACCTTACATGGGCTGCTTTGACTGTTTTAGAGAAAGGTGGTTGAGTTCCCAAGTGTGAGTGTCCTAAGAGAACAGGCAGAAATGCATGGCATTTTTATGACCTACTCTTGAAAGTCGGAAAGAGTATCCCTCACTGTACTCTATTGGTTAAGGTTATCACAATGACCCATCCATGTTCAAAAGGAGGCCATAGATTTGACCTCATGATAGAGAAAGTGGAAATGTTTTAGAAGAGTATATAGGATGGAAGATATTGCTGCCACTTTTGAAAAATACAATCTGAAATAAAGTGTAGTAAAAATAGGGTGAAATGGGATTTAGAATTTTGAAGTATTTTATTGATAGCCATTTTTTTTTCTGTTTTTATAATTCATAAAGGAAATGTAAAAATTTAGGGGATTTACCCATCAGTCAGCAAAATGATTATATTTTAAAACTGGAGAGGGTCTTAAGGATCAAAGAGATAAGAGGAACAAGTTAAATAAAAATGCATTTGAGAAAGAAGGCCATCAAAGGCCAATGAGACCAATTGCAGATGCCATTTCCAAAGCCACAGGTGCACTATTAACTTCAGGTTGTAGAATAAAGTTTTATTAGTTGGTCAATGTGTGATATGTGAATGGATCAGAGGCCAGGATAGTAAGGACATTCAAAATAAAGGAAATGTTGAAGGAAAAAGTGTGAATGGCTACTTCCTTCATGGACATGGCTATTAAGGAAAATACAATCACATTTCATTTTTTTTTTCTGAATGTCACAATTTAACTACTGGTATTCTGTCTTCTTGTAAGAATACATCTTTATGAGCCAATTTCATAGAAACCATATGACTGGATGTTGACCATTGCAAAATGACTTTGCTATTAGGACAGTATCTCTGCTACTTTTTTTTTTCATTCTCCACTGAAATGCCCTAGAAAGCAGTGAAACTGTTGGTCAGTAGGTGATTAAGCCCAACTTTACATAGATTTAAAGTGCTTATCAGAGTTCCGGATCATTTCTTCCTTTCTTAGTTTGAATTATATTTGACAATCAAGTAAACAGTTCTCAGAGTGACAAGAGTAGACTGTAATGTCCCTCAAAGAGTGATCATAAATGCTTTTTCCAAATGCAAATATATATTTTTAAATAATAGCAAAAAACCCCAAAAGGTCATGCATTACTCAATTTCTCTCTTGTGCCACTACACTTGTATTGTGGCAAGAAAGTTTTGGAAGTTTAGTTCAACATTGACAATTTAACTTTAATTAACTTCCTGCATGCAAATATATAATGACATTTGCAAAAACAAGAGACCCCTTTGGAAATTAGATTTGAAGAGATTAATAAGCCCAAGAATCTAAATTTGAATTACTCCACGGACAGCATGTGGAGTAGCAATTATCACCATTATTTGATAGGCAATGTTTAAATTAGATTTAGATTTAGTCTTCCTATTTCTTAATCAGAGGTATTTTTGCACTCTCCCCCTTTCCAAGACATTTTTGATTAACACAAATATATGTGAATATGTGTATATGTCTGTATGTGTTTTTGAGCGTGCATGCATGAAATTGGCCAGAGATGCCGCTAAATATCCTACAATGGACAGGCAGCTCCGCACAACAAATATCCAGTCTAGAATGCCAAATGTGTTGAGTTGCAGAATCCTGGTTTTGGTTTAGGCATAAGAAATTCACAAGTACGAGTGTTATGAAAAACCTTGTCTCATCTACTGCTGCCAAAGTACTGAAATCTGGTTTGCTCATTTTCTTTATAAGTGTTCCTCCTTTCACACTTGAATAGGATCCTTTAACTTGGGGATCAGAGCCACAAAGGAATTAATTGACCATAACTAGACTTACAAAAAGGGTGAAGTATAAACAGATTTTCTGAATAATTTGCTTAGGCCCATCTACAGGCATGACTCTGTTAAACTACTGTTTTCCTGTATTAGAATCTGGTAACATCTATGGAACACAGGGACCAACCCTTCATTAGGTCCTTAATAATCAGTTTTACATAGAGGAAAATGTCTCTATTAGTGTACAGAGGCTCATTAGTTTCCCTATACATTTACTATTTAATTTTTAAATGTGAAGTTTCTCTGCTTTACCTCTTGCTGTTTTATTGATTGCTCTTTTCTTGTTCCTTCTTCTTCATCTCTTTGTGATTTTACATTCCTGTGTTGTCACATATCTGTACAAGCAACACTTCTGAGTGTAAGCCCTCCAGTTGCTTGGGAAGAGCTTCCTGATCTTTGTGCCTCGTTATTGAGCTGCTTTCTGTGTCTTTTCTGATAAGGCTGAACTTTTTGTTGACCATTTGCTTAAAACTCTCAGCTGAATATGAACACAAACGCTTGTTTGGCTATATGGATCTTGGGTTAATGATCTCAATAATATTTTTGCCTTTTAATTGATTTGCTTATTATAATCTATACTGTTCCAGAAAAGATTTGATGACATTTACCAAAGCACTTTTCAGGACTTCCTGACTACTTTGGCTACACTGCCTGATAGCCACACTAACTATAATCCAGACAGAACTACAAGCCAGCTCTTTTTGATATTTGAATATGGACAATCCCTCAGTCTCAGAGTCTAGGGAGGGATTATTTGTCTTGTCCTTGAAAACTGAAGCAGAAAGAAAACACATCTGTAACTAGAAAGCCCATATCTCTTAAGATAACTTTTTTTACTCTCTTCTTTTCTTGTTCCATTCTTGGAAAGTTTCCCTTTCTCCCAGAAGGCAGGAGAAAGGGTATACTTAGCATGTCAAACCTATGGCTACTGGTCCCTCTAAACTACTGCTATCCACTAAGTAAAATTGTCTTTATCTCTTCTAAATTTTTTAACTCTTCCTTGAGCCACTAAATGTGATCTAACTACAGAAGTATAGAAGTAATGGCAAAATTTCTGGGTCACAAAGAACCAGAAAGATCAGTAAATATAACTGTGTAATGAAAATTTGAATGGTTAAAGCGGTAGGAAATTATGTATTCCTTCTGTTTATCCATGGAGACCTAGACTTTAGAGATGGGCATTTGGCAAGACTCCCAGAACATTCACACCATCACTCTGTGGTGAAGAGTTAAGACTGTGGGCTGCAGATCCTTTCTTAAGGTTAAAGGTCAGTGACATATTGTCCTGTTGCAGCCGAGGACCCACCTCTGAAATCACTCCTGTTAAGAATTTTCTCATTTACAAAATCTCCTTTATGCAAAGCTTTCCTTTGGCTCTAATCAGAAATTTAATTTATTCAGAGATAAGGAAAGAAAAGGGAAGATCTTAGCTTCTCTGATGTGAGGGATCTAAAGAAATTAGAAGTGAGAAAGATAAATATCAGAGCATCAGCACTACACACATTTCCTAATGGATAAGATCTTTGCTTTTGTTATTTTAATTTTCTCTGCATCAAATCAGATAACCTATGAGACTTCAATAATGATGATGCAAAGTTGCTAGCTTTCTAGGTCTCATGAGAAAGGCCTAAAGTAATTTAGAAATTTTATTTGGGTCCACAGGGAAGATAGACTCTCATTCATTCATTCGTTTATTCATTTGTGAAGGCCTGCTATGTAAATATATGTCAGAGCAGGTTATGGGTATGAAAAAACAAGTCAAAGTATTGGGAATGCATGATATTATAAGGAAAAAATGTAAATATAGGATATAAGAGCAATCAGGCACAAATAGGTGGCACCTGAAAAGCTGCTGATGAATGTTTTTCAGCTGAAGTTGGGACCCTTTACAGAAAAGGCTCTTGAGTTGAGTCTTGAGTAATGTTAGAACATTTGTTTTAGCAGTTTTGTCATCACTGTGACCAAGAGACCTAACAAAAACAAGTAGAGGAGGAAAAGTTTATTTGGGGCTCGTGGTTTCAGAGGTCTCAGTACATAGACAGCCAACTGAGCTCATTTCTCTGAGTTTGAGGTGAGACAGAACACCATAGCAGTAGGGCATGCTGTTGGAAGGCTTCTCAGGACATAGCAATGAGGAAGCAGAGATAGATCTGCTCACCAGGGACAAAATATAAACCCCAAAGCTATGCCCCTAGTGATCTACCTGCCCAGAGTTACCACTTAGTTAATCCATATCAGTGGATAAATGCACTGATTAAGTTAAGACTCTCAAGCCCAATTATTTAACCTCCAAATTTTCTTGCATTGTTTTATACATGAGCTTATGGGGGACACCTCATATTTTTGGCAGATGGGGTGGGAAAAAACATTTAAGGCCAACAAAATGCACTTGAGAAGACTTGGAGATGAAAATTAACAATGTGAGAATTTTGTAGCATGGATTTCATTCTGGGGATCAAAATTGGATTGGTTGAGAAGCAGATAAGAACTAGATATGTATTATGTTTAGAAATGTTGGCTTTATTTTTCAGATGGTATATTCCAATGTATATCACATTTGGTGTTTACAGTCATACCTCTCTTTATCAAAATGTGCTTTTCAATTATGTTATCATTCTCTGATAAGTACACAGAGAGATGATGTGAGGGGGTAGAGGGAAGTGAGACAGAAAAATTTTTTCCTTATAGAAACAAGGAAAATAAGAAACTGATGTGGCCATTATTAATGGTTAAACCAATGGAATATGGAGTACATTAGTTCCTTTGTACAACCTGTCCTAATGGTGGCAATGTTAGAAGTATAGAACATCCAGAGAAATCAGGGAAAGTAAGTTAGTGAATATGTGAGGGAGGAACATTTTCACCCACAGCTCCTAGATTGTGTAGTATGGTAGTTTGAACATGAGATTAGGGTTAACTAGAAATCCAACAACTCTGGAGTGACATTAGCAAGAAGGCAGAATAAGGAGTTTTCTAATATTATCTCCTCATGGTGCTTGATTTTGACCCATGGTAAAGAGTACAGTTTTGGGAGTCTGGGACTCCAGCACAGAAGTTCTAGCACACACTGTTGGAACAAAAATTTAGAGAATAGATGCATTTAAGAAGGTAAGAAAAACCATTTCACTTCACCTATATCATCTCCCTCCCGACCCAAGGGAGCACAGCTCATGCCAAGAGAGACCCCCTCAACTCATGATTCTTCTGCTACAGAAAAGTAAAAGTATATTGAATGAGCCCCTGGATTGCCTAGATGTATAGGACACTGCCCAAGGGACCTACCTACTTCTTGCCCTGTCCAGAATATTAAATAAATCAGCATGGCTTAGTGATTCAGAGAGGCTGGGAGCAGAGGAGAGTGGGAAACTGACAGCAACCAGAGCTCAGAACTCAACAAAGGGCTGCATGTCTGTATTAGTCAGTTTCATGATACTATAATTAAATACTTGTGGTGGACTAACTTTATAAAGAAAAGAGGTTTTATTTAGATCACAGTTTTGGAAGTACAAAGTCAAACTAGCCTTATGCAGACTTTGTTGGGGGCTCCCTTTGGCTCTGTCACTCCATGGAAGATGAAATGCTGGGAGCAGGTGTGAGAGAGTAATCACACTGCCAGGCAGGAAGTTAGAGATTCAGGGTTGAGACTCAAGCTTTTATAACAACCCACTCTCATGAGAGCTCAGGGCTCCCACAAGAGTTATCTTAACCCTTTCTGAGGAAGACCTAAGGACTTTCCACTAGGCCCCACCTCTTAAAGGTTCCCTACTATTTCTCACTGTCACATTGAAGACCAAACTTCCTACACAAAAACCTTTTGGTGACATTCAAACTGTATCTAAGTCACAGTGGCAACTGAGGGGAAAAGAAAGAAAAGGAATGATAAAAAAAAAAACACATACAGGACTTATTGCTCACCATTGTAGAAGTCGCAGAAGGAGATGTGAGAGAGACAAAGAAGGAGAAAGTTTATCTAAAGAGATAATGTCTAAAAACTTCCTAAATGATGCAAGAGATAAGGACATCTAGGTATGTGAGTCTCAAAGGTCTCAAAAGTGGTTCAACCCAAAGAAGGCCTCATTGAAATGCATTATAATCAGATTGCCAAAATCAAAACAAAGATTTGAAAACAACAAGAGAAAAGAGAACTGTCACAGGCAATTCCCAGTAGCCTATCAATCAGCAGATTTCTTAGCAGAAAGTTTACAAAGGCCAGATGAGAATAGGGTGATATGCTTAAAGTGCTGAAAGAAAAAGTAATAAACAAAAATACTTGGCAAGGCTGTCTTAAGAAATGCAGGAGGATGTCAGCAAGAACTTTGACTGGATGTGCTTATTAAATATCCCTCCACACAAAATACCACAACAAGGAGAAAGGCATTGCATTGAAGTGTTTGGGACAGTGTCAGAGTGTAGTGGGGATGTGGCACAGTTGTTTCAGAGCATGGAAATACGTGATGTCCTTATAAAGAAGAGAAATAAGTACATAGCATCTACTGCTTTTTCTCTTAAGATCAACCTTGAGTGGGGCTTTATTCAGCGGGGAAAGGATAAGCATAGAGCTCTGGGCAGTCCCCACTCACACCACAGTCTCTGAGGCATTTGCTACTGGAGAACACTGTCGCCTATCCAGGCCCTGAACCCAGTTTGGAGAGTTGTCAGGTTACCACACTGATGCACTGCCTTGGAGAAAGGGCCCATCCAATGTTGTACCCTCACCACCCGGACTCTTGATGTATGGATCCATCTTGAGACCCTACTACATTGGGCCCTATGAAGCAACTGGGAAGCTGCCCTTGGCAACTTGACTGAGCCAGATCAACAAACCAACCAGCAGCCCTCTCTATCCACAAGCTGTCCCAGAAATGCTCAGGTGGGTTTACCCACCCACTCTTGGCCCCAGAAAGCAACCAGGCAGTCCTGTTCATCCTTCTATTGTCCCAGAAGCATCTGGGTGGTCCTGTGAGCACATTCAGCCCTGGGAAGCATCCAGGAAACCAGCTTGGAGTGGTTTGGCATCCAGAGATCCAAGGAAGCAGAGGAGCCCACCCACCTCCAAACTTGGGAAACAGTTAAGCAACATTTCTTAAGCGTTTTGGCTCACTGAGCCCTGCCCATCCTCACGTACACAAGAAGCATTCTCAGAAGCATTACCCACTGAGACACTGAAAAGTAGATTCTTGACCCTGCTCATGCATCCTCAGCCATAAGAAACAGTTGGACAGACATCTCTAAGCGGGTTGGTTCTTAGAAGCCCCAGAAAGTTCCTCATGCTGTCCTTGGGCACTGCAAGTGTTCTGTATGGGCCCACTGGTGTGGTCCAGACCTTACAGAGCCTTCAGACACAGACAGGTACTGCACCCTGCTACTGGGCATAATGTCCCACCTACCTGGTCCCATTAGAATGGCCCATCCTTACACAACCTGTAGAACCACAAATCTGGGTATAACAAAGCTGGGTACAACAAATATGGAGCTACCAGTGAGCTTGTCCTGCCTAAGTAGCTATATTTCCAGTTGGCAGTACAATCTAAAACCTTTTAGAACTTAGGCCACGGAGACATTGGCAGATACTTCCAACATTGATTCTAGTTGAAAAGCTGCATTGACACTACACTAATTTACCCACCTGGAACCAAAGCCAACACAGTATATCCAATCAACATGAGAGCACACTGTCAACAGAAAGCCTTTTACTAAGAAAGCCACCCTATAAAATTGGTAGAGGTAACTAACCCACCAAATGCACAAATATCAATATAGAAACACACACACACACACACACACACAAAACAAAACAAAACAAAACCCTAGGTAACATCCAAAGGAACATAATAACTACCTAGCAACAGACTCCAAAGAAAAGGAAATTGATAAATTGCCTCACAAAGAATTCAAAGGAATGATTTTAAGGAAACAAAAAAGTGGGGGGTGGGGTGGGAAAAGAAGACTCAAACAAAATCATAAATAAAACTGGAGATATAACAACTGATACTTACAGAAATATTAAAAAAGGTTCAAAAGAGACTACCATATGCAATTTTATACCAAGAAATTGGATGACCTAGAAGAAATGTATAATTTCCTAGAAATATACAACTTTTCAAGACCAAATCATGAATAAATAGAAAATATGAACAGACCAATAATATATGAGTTAATACCCATCCAAATTAAACTCTTCCAAAACACTGAAGAGGAAGGAATACTTCTGAACTCAGAGTAGGCCAGCATCTTATTAGGCCAGATAAGCTCATGGCTCAGAAAAAAAATAGAGGCTAGTATTCCTGATGAACTAAAAGTTCATCTAAAAGTTCTCAGTAAAATACTAGCAAACCAAATTCAGCAGCACATTAAAAGGATCATACTGTTATCAAATGAGATTTCTCTCTGGAATGTAAGGATGGTTCAAAATAGGCAAAGTTCAATCCCCCCAAACCAAAGGCTGAATGTTCTCTCTGATATGGGGATGCTAATACAGAATAAGGGTTGGGGAGGAAAGAATAGAAGCTCATTGGATTAGACAAGGGGAATGAAGGGAAGGGAGGGGAGATGGGAATAGGAAAGACAGTAGAAGAATCTGATATTACTTTCCTATGTTCATATGTGAATATACGACCAGTGAAATTCCACATCATGTACAAACACAAGAATTGGAAGTTATATTCCACGTATGTATAATATGTGAAAATAATTCTACTGTCCTGTATAACCAGTAACAAAAAATTTAAAAAATAAAAAAATACCCACCTAGGCAAAGCATCAAACAGGGCATACCACACTAACAGAATGAAGAATAAAAAACATATGATCATCTCAATAGATGCAGATAAATCATTTGGTAAAATTCAATTTTATACCCAAAATAAGTAGTTTTCAATTTCTTTGATCACATAAGACCAGGTTGCTTATTTGTAGCATATCTCTTCTTTTTGCAATCTCTCCAGTCTTGTTTAAGTAAGCTAAATGGCTTCTCAGGTATTTCTCCCTAAACTTTCTCACTTCCATTTCTTATCTCTTCCTAAAACTCAGTCTTTCCCAATGAAGATATTGACTCCTGAATCCTATCTCCACTCCTAAATCCAGTGTGGTGGTCATGGTGGGAGAAGGGGAGAGACAGAGGCAGTCTCTTATTCATTGCAAAATTTTGGATTGGTTCCTTCTCAGCTCCTCTGGAAATCTCCCTTTTTTTAATTAAAAAATTAAAAAAATAAAAATTTTAATTTAAAATCCTCTAGTTTACCTCTGACTTCTTTCATTTCTCAAATCTTTTAATTCATTATCCCAATTAACAAAACAAGAGGCCTGGAGGACTAGCAGGCAACGATGGCACATTTCTCTAAAAGGAAGTGTGTTGGAGAGAGATTGTAGAGAAGAGAGGCTGGGGAATATTCACAGCCAATGCCTTACCAAGGGTGAGGATAGGGTGGATTCTGTCTGAGTGCAGCAATGAAGGAATGACTTGTCTCTATAAAACTGAAAAACAATAGCAAAATATCAAATGTTGACTTTCTTTGTATTATAACTATGAATGAGCAATTCTAACATTGTCAGTAGTGAAATACCTACTCCTACCCTTTGTCCACCATGGCTCACAAATGTAGAGTTCTTGTTCTAGTCCCACACTGATTTTTATTTGTCTTTGTTGCATTAAATGACTGCTTCTCTTAGATCCTGAAGTTTTCTTCTGTCATGTTATTCTGAACCCATTTTGTCTGCCTGATTTCCTCTCTGAAGAGGAAGTTGTGCAGTAGAAGGTCACCTTTCAAACGACATGGCTTTTCTCCCTATAATGACAACAAGCATGGTAATGAAAAGAACAGAGCTGTTACTTGTGATGGGAAAGGAGACAGAAGTGAGCCTTGCTGTTAGTCACACTGTCCAGGATCAATGACACTCTGCAATAGCATCAACGAGTCAATTCACATATACAAATGGGTTCTCCCCATTGGCTGCTGTCGAGTTCAATGACAATTGTTTGCCTTAACTATAATTGTACTCAATTCCCAGAAAGAGAATAATGACTTTTTACAAGCTTTTTAGGTTGTTTTACTTTTAGAATGTTTGCAGAAAGAACATCCCCAATAGTCAATTTTTATGCAGACAGACACCAATCTAACTTGTATTGCTTAAGTGATTATGTATATGGAGGCTATAGCCAGGACACTTAATTCTTTTTTTTTTTCCAACTTCTGGACTGATTAACTTGAAAAATAAATATTGACTAAAGCAAGGACTTATTGCCTTGATGTTTTTATTTTCTAGAGCAGATATCACCTTGAAATCCACATCACTAGCTTCCATGAAGGTTTGCTGTGAACTTTTTGTTCCTATTTGTAATCTACTTTCCAATTAATGCTACAACTGCATTCACTGATGGCTCTGTAGGGGTTAGAAAGCTGAGATTAACATACATCAGTCACTTTAGGAATATTTTCCAGCAACAAAGATGAAGTAGGATTGAGATATTAGGGAGGAGTTTGACTTTACTGGTGAAGCTGAAGTTGACCTATTTGCTCTTCAGCTGCAAGACCCACACAACCCAAGTTCCCATCCCAGATGCTGTTTTCACCAAGCATACCATAATGTTACTGGAAATAAAGACTAACTGCCTTTGAAGTCAACTTGAAGGTTTTCTTTCCTCTCCCTTTGCTAGAGGTTTGAGCTCCTTCTAATAAAAATCTTGGCCAGCTGTTTTTTTTTTTAGCCCCTCATCGAATATTCTTGGTGATGAGAATAGTATTGCTCCCAGGTACATCTCATTTAATGGTATAATAGTATGAAGCTCTAGTTCTTAGACATTCTTTTTAGTTTGAGCTAAAATTTTCTCCACTGCTTGTCTTCTTGGGTGATAAAAGAAAAAATAAAGGAAAGGAAAGCAAACAATTGTACCTCCTGTTTGCTAGAAGTAGAAAGTTAGACTTTTATTGGAATCTTGATTATTCTGTACATACTCCTTATGCATTTATTAGGTTATAAAGTGAAAGTGGAAATTTTGGAGAAACAAAATTCAAATCTGGGCTTCAGAGTGTTTTTAACATTCAGGACCTCTATGGGTCTTACCCTGGAGGCACTTAGCTTGCATCTTCATATCTTTGTTTCCCCACCCCATTTTTAGGTTAGCAAGTATAAAAAGATAACAGAATTATGAATGACAGCTGCTAGGACAGGTAGTGGTTGTTATAGTTTTTTTTTTTTTTGTGTGTGTGTGTGTGTGTGTGTAGGGGAATTGCAAAAAGGAATAGGGAGATCCTAATCATTTTCTTCTTATGATTTGGAAAGAGGAAATTCTGCCACCACTCCTCCCCTCCTCTTCCCTTGCCCCCATAATTGCACAATTAGATCCATCTCTTGTCTCTCATTTTAAATACCCAGCTGCTTCTCTGAGCTAGAGGCTCTGGTGACATCTTTTAGTACCATGGACATTTTGGTTGGGAAGGAATATCAGCCTCTAGAAGCCATGTTTCTTTGTTGAGCCTCAGCAGAAATCATCCTGCCCCATGGCTCCTCTCTGTGAGATAGAACTGAAGAGGGCCCTTCAGGTTTAAGGAAAAGAGAAAGAAGTTGACCTTTTATGGGACAACATGAGTAGCACCTAAGCTGGAGTCAGAGGCCTAGGGATCAGATAGAACAGGTGTGAGCATCTGAGGGTATTGACCTCCCTTGCTGTTTAAAATCCCAAGACCATTAGGGAAATAAATTTCAATTATAATCAATACAAGACAAATGTCTCTGTCCCCTGACTGTCAAATGAGTAGGTGAGATTGTGATGGAATGTAAAGTTCTTTTCAGCTCTCATAATCTGAGAATCTAAGCTTCATATTGAATTAAAGAGTTCAAAATCAGGTTTGAGTTGAGGGTGGGGGAAGAGAGACTGTGTTGTTATTAAGACCCTTTGTAAAAATCCTTTTGAAAGCATTTACCCTGAACTTGAAAGTGATTTACTTTCTCAAACAGTAGCAAAGCTTTCTAACCAAAGGACTTCTATTCAGTATGTAAGGTGGAGGGAACAGTGTGTGACAGACTAAAGTGAATGCTTTATGTTTGGGTGGGTTTGAACATATCTAAGGTGACTATTACTTTGATGAAGTCTTTTAGGAGGAGTTACAGGGATGAAAGCACAAATTTGTATAGCATAAGCTTATAGAGTGTGTTTAACTGACTTAGATATTGCCACAGAAGCAATACTACTCAAAGGAACTGTGTTCACTTAAAACAAAACCCACAGAAGCTACACAATTGAGCCCCGAGGATATTAAAAACATTGCTAGTGACCAAGAAGGGGAAACTACAGAATCATTGATCCTCTAGTTTGATGGGTTTCATTTTTATAATGAAATCCTTTATTGTTCTCTAATTCCCCGAGCCTCAACACATCCTATAATTTCTCTCTTCACCACCATTATTAAGCAATAAACAGTTTTGGTTAATGAAATATTCTAGTCCATGGGGACCTGTCATACACATCATGCATAGAATGCCAACTGAAAAGAACTTTTTAAAATGAAAAGACATACTGGTGTTTTATGTTCATTCTGAAAAATTTAGGTGCTGTTAACAAAAGAAGAGAAAAATTATTTTAGGCAACTACAACAACAACAAAATCAACACACATATTGCACTCCAAGACAAACAAACAAAACCCTGCAAAACCCCAAAACAAAATATGTTCATATAAGAAGGTGGAAATAGATTATATTAGTTGAGGAACTATTTTAGTAAATTAGATTTGAACAGATGGCAGGGGTTTAAATTAAGGTAGAGGTAGTAGACATGCACAGAGGGAGAGTGATAGGGAAGTTATTTAGGAAGTAAAATTTATTGGCCCCAGTTATATGGTAGAGAGGGCAGAGAGGGAGAACTGAGAGGAGTCGGGACGTTCCTTAAGCTTTGCCTTGGAAGACTGAGTGGATACTTACTAGTGCCACTTATCAAAGCAGAGGCCATGGACAAAAAGCTTGCTTTGGGGAAAAGATGACAACTCTTACCTTGACATTTTGCATTTGAGATGTATATGGGCATCTTTGAATGAAAAGCCTAGTACACAGATGAATGTCCAGTTAAATTGATCTATAGCGCATGACTTATGGCTAAAGATGAAGGAATGAATGGGATTTCCAAGGGATACAGTAGTCAAAACAGTATTCCTATGGACTCTCCATTAAAATGATAAAATAGATTAGAATAGAATATTATTCCAGGAGGAAAAGGAGGTTTCTTAGAAGTTAAAGGAAAGGCTTTTTTTTTTTTTTTTTTGGAGGAAAGTAAGGAAGAGTAGTGCAAATATCCCAGATAAGTCAAGTAAATTAAAGATCTAAAAAGTAACACTCACAGCAGAGCACTTCTTTTCCAGTCCTCTTGTTTCTCTAGGGTGCAATTCCCATGTACTTATACCTATTCTCTCATCTCTTTCTTTGACCAATAGCAATGGCTGTTAGACCATTTTTCTGGACTGGAGCTTATATATTAACAAACATGACCACTGGATCAGGATGAGATTTGGACTCCTCCTCCTTCCTCTTCTACCTAAGACAATAAATAGAAAGCAGGGTTCAGTGTGTCTGCCCTGTAGACTCAAACTTATCCTTGGGTTGACTGGTCCTGAGGAGGTAGGAAGTTGATAATCTCTGCTGGTTCTCACATCTAAGCCATATTTTTCAATATTAGCTTCATCATTTTTCCTTCCTTCTCTTCTGATGCAGAATTCCATAAAGTAGAAATGTACTCTTTCTTCTCCAGGATATATAAAGAACTCAAAAGACTTAACACCTAAATAAATAAACAACCCAATCAATAAATGGGCTAAGAAACTGAACAGACACATCTCAGAAGAAGATATACAATTGAAAAACAACTATATGAAAAAAATATTCAACTTCTCTAGTAATTAGAGAAATGCAAATCAAAACTAAGATTTCATCTCACTCCAGTCAGAATGGCAATTATCAAGAATACAAGCAATAATAAGTGTTGACGAGGATGTGAAGAAAAGGTACACTCATACATTGCTGGTGGGACTGCAAATTGGTGCATTCTCTCTGGAAAGCAGTATGGATATTCCTTAGAAAACTTTGAAGGGAACCACTATTTTACCTAGCTATCCCCCTCCTTGTTCTATACCCAAAGGACTTAAAATCAGCAGACTATAGTGACACAGCCAGTCAATGTCCATAGCAGTTCAATTCACAATAGTTAAACTGTGGATGCAAATTAGATGCCTTTAAAAAGATAAATGGTTAAAGAAACTGTGGCACATATACACAAAGGAACATTACTCAGCACTATAAGAGAATTGGCTTACTTCACTTAGCATGGTATTTTCCAACTCCGTCCATTTACCTGCAAATGTCAAATGAATAAAATTATGACATTTGCAGGTAAATGGATGGAGTTGGAAAATACCATGCTAAGTGAAGTAAGCCAATCCCCAAAAGCCAAAGGCCAAATGTTCTCTTTGATAAGTGGATGCTGACCCATAATGGAGGGTGTGGGGAGAATGGAGGAACTTTTATTGGACAAAGGGGAGGGAGGATAGGGAGGGGAAATGGGGGCACGAAACATGATGGAATGAGATGAACATCATTACCCGGGGTTCATGTATGACTGCACATACGGTGCAACTCTGCATCCTGTATAACCAGAAGAATGAAAAGTTGTGCTCCATTTGTGTACAATAAATTAAAATGCATTCTGTTTTCATGTATAACTAATTAAAAAAAGAAAAAAAGAAAACTATACTTTCTTGTGCTCCATCAAACCTTCCAAAAATTAATAGTAAAGTTGGCAAATATGATCTCCTTGTTGTTTTCTGTGTAAGCAGTTTTAGTCAGATTTTAGAGCACTGTAGAATGAATAGGGAGAGAGGAAATAGGCTGTGAATAAATATATTCTTTTAGGAAACACGAATTCAAGGAAGAAGATGCTTGCTTAGAAGATGTAATGTCATGGAAGAGCTTTTATTTTTAAAATCACACGTCAAATGCTTGATTGTGTATTGGAAAATAAGCCATGGTAAAGATTTAGGAGAAAAGAAGTGGCAATAAAAATGAATCAAAGTCTCTGAGACTTTGGGGTTGAAACTCAGAACAAAGCTTGATGGTTGACCATGGTTAGAGAGAAGGACAAACACTTCCTGTGAAACAAGAGGGGCTAAGAAAAGGATAGGCTTGACTGAAATTAGTTATATATGGTCTTTTGGTAAGTTAATTGAGGAGAGAAAATGATAACTGTGGTTGAGAGAGTTCACACATCTTCACGAGTCTCTGTCATAGAAAATGAAATGTAACCCTGGGGCACTGAAAAAGACTTTGGAAGTTGTTAGAGATTGGATTATTAGACTTAATTCTTTGCTTCAGTTTGTGGTAATATATTCATACTCTTTGCTACATAAAATTAGAAGGCCTCTGCATTTTGGGTAAAATGTACATCCCACTGGAATTGGGCTCCTTCATGGGACTTGGTTTGGACATGGTATGCTAATTGGTAAATATGCACAGAGGACTTGTATGTGCTTGTGTTTGGCTTGATCAGCATGAAAAGGTCATCTGTAAGTAGCCTCTACACCTTTAGACTGGGCTTCAGAATGACTATACACAAAGCATAAATGATCCCAACCCATAGCTGTGGATCCTACTGAATACCATTTTGAGAAGACGGACCACAGATCAAATGTTCCAGCCTGCCCTCAGGCACCACTCAGAATATGTATAATTATTATTCTGCAGGAAAGTCCTTCATATACATGAAGACTCCGTCTTATGTCTTTTTTTTCAGATTAGATATCATTATTAGTACTTGAATTCTATTCTCACACTTTCCCCCAGTATAACACTAATCTACGAGTGTAGTTTTTAGATTTTCTCTTTCCTTAGATTAATTTCTCTGGAGGCTATCAGCACTTGGATTCACACAAGGGTTGGGAGAATGTATAAGACCACATTTCTTGGTAGTGTGGACACAGTGGTCACTGTTGGCTTCCCAGAAATGGGAATGGACTTCTCTGTAGCTGCTCTGAGAAACAGGACCAGAAAGCAACTTTCTAGGAAACTAGATCAGTCAGGGTCTGGTCAGGAAATGAACCCTTTCAATTATTTTAACAGAGATAATTTTGTATAAACAACTGCTAAAGGGTAATGAAGAACTGAAAAAGAGCAAGAACTGAAGTCCCACAGTAGGGAGAAATGGCAGAAATCAGCTACCAGCCCTTGGGCAGGGAAAAACACTGGTTTCCAGAGTCCCAGTCCCAGGGTCGCAAAGCTGACAGAGGGTGGACTTGAAGGATTAGTTAGATTCAACATCTTCATGCCTGAGACCATGTCTCGTCCATTCTCATGGCTCTGTGACAAGTGTGTATGTATGTGGGAAGGAATTGATTTCCTAGGCCAACCTGGTGAGGTCTGAGCTGCCCAGCTGCACAACTCTGGCACATGACATACTCAGGCAAGTGATTTTCTTCTCAGAAATGTGTCTTTAAATTTGCATGTTTTACTCTCATTCAGGAAAAGAAACAACCAATCATCTGGCCACCCATGAGAAACAAGAGGAGCAACACTGCTGCTGTCTTTATTTTGCATTACTCCTCTGTGGCCTTCATTCCATTCTGGGTATCTGGCTTGTGTTGCTATCACTCTCCAAAAGGGGCTTGCTGTATGACACTGAGCACCTCACTGTTGCTAGAGCTACTGGCTACTCTCAGGTTCTTGTGTTGATTTCTTTGGGATATTTGATACCATTGGGTCTTCTCTCCTTGAAGCATTTCTTGCCTTTATTTTTATGGTTATGCAATATTATTTCATTCCCATGTCTTTGCGCCTGAGCTTTCTTCTTCTCTGTCTTTTCCTCTCTATTTCTGTTTCAGTTAGCTCTTCTGTCCATCATTTTTCACTAACATTTATTTTATTTTTATGAAAACTCAGCATGATTCTAGGCCTTGGAAAATTTACCTTCTCTAAGATATCTTGTGACCAAAGACATTGCCTCCAGAGCTGAATCCTATACCATCCATTGTCTTTGGAGAAAACATCTTTAACTATCATGCATTAACACCAATGAGTTCTCACACAAATTCTAATGCTCTTTCTCCAGTTATCTACTGAATAGTTGGGCATTCCATAGGTGCCCTATATGTGGTTAAATATATTAAAATTATCTTTCTCCTCTTACTCTAGTTTTTTCTCTATAGGCTATCTCCTATGCTGAACAAAATTTATGGGAGGTCATTGTTTTGGACAAGCCTTCTGCACTAGGCCCTGGCAGACCAGACCAAAGCAGAATGCAGCCACTTGTGTGAAGTGCCACCTGATCAAACTAAACTTTGAAATGGTCCAGTTTTTGAGGGAATAGGAGATTGCAATCAACGTGATTCAGCATAAGAACTCCTTCTCCCTGGTTAAGCCTTTAAAGAAATTAGCTTCAAAATAACTGGTCCACAATCTGTTCTCTGTTTCTGCTTTCTTTAACCTATTTCTGCCTATAAATGTAAATAACTCTGTTCTGGAACACTAATTCTATGTTCTAGAATGACATGTTTCCTGATTCTAGAATCACAACAAAAAGGCAAATAGCTTTTTAATTTTCTTTTTTCTTTTTAGATATACATGACAGTAGAGTGTATTTTAACATATTATACATACATGGAGTATAACTTCCCATTATTATGGTTGTACATGATGTGGAGTCATACTGGTTGTATACTCATATATGAACATAGGAAAGTTATGTCCAAAAGTTATGTACATTCTACTGTCTTTCTTAATCCCATGCCCCCTCCCTTCCTCTCATTCCCCTTTGTTTAATCCAATGAACTTCTATTCTACCCCCTTATTGTTTGTTAGTATCTGCATATCAGAGAACACATTTGGCCTTTGGTTTTTTGGGCTTGGCTTATTTCACTTAGCATTATAGTTTCCAGTTTCATCCACTTGCTGGCAAATGCCAAATTTCATTTTTCCTTATGGCTGAATAATATTTCATTATGTATATGTATCACATTTTCTTCATCCATTCATCTGTTGAAGGGCATCTAGGTTGGTTCCATATCTATTTTGAATTGACCTGCTATAAACATTGCTATGGTTGTATGACTGTAGTATGCGGATTTTAAATCCTTTGGGTAAGTACCAGGGTGTGGGATAACTGGGTCTAATGGTAGTTCCATTCCGAGTTTTCTAAGGAATTTACATACTGCTTTCCAGAGTGATTGCACAAATTTGCAGTCCCACCAGTAATGTATGAGTGTACCTTTCCCCCGACATCTTTGCCAACATTTATTATTACTTGTATTGCAAGTAGGTCTTTAAGTTTGTTGTATCATTTTTGGTGCCTACTATTACTCTTTTCTAGAAAAGTTCCAGTTATATTGTATGTTTCTGGAGGCAAATTTATCACCTTTCTTTCCTATCACCTTTTATCCACTTGAAGTTCCTGGGGATAATGAAGAAAATATAGCATATCCAATAAGTAATCTTCCTATCCACAAATTTGTCCAAGAAATACTAAATATGTGTCTTTCATGGGCCTGATTGGCACTGCAGGTGCAGAGGTGTGCACACATCCCTTTCCTTTCTATCAATTGTAAATTTAATTTTGTTTTCCTTTGAAATACCTTAACCTTTCTGTTCTCTTGCTGGGAACCCTGAATTTCAAAATCCAAAACCAAAGTAGATATATGTTTGTTTGTTTACTGTGTGCTTCAGGTGGTGCCCAGGTTGGTTTTGTTTATTTCGCATAGCTTATTTTGTAACCTTTCATTGGTTTGCAAAGCAAAGTCAAATCATTTTGTCTTAAAATGATTGGAAGGCATAACTCAACATAAGGCAAACAACCAAAAACAACCAAATAAATATTGGGCAAAGGATTTGAATAAACATTTCTCAAAAAGGGATACACTAATGGCCAATGAGTACATGAAAAGATGACAACATCATTAGTCATCAAGGAAATACCAATCAAAACCACAATGAGGTAAGACTGCACACCCACAAGGGTGTAATTTTAAAAAATGGTAAATAAGTGTTGGTGAGGATGGTGAGAAATATGGACCCTCTACACTGCTGGTGGGAATGCAGAATGGTGTAGCAACTGAGAAAACAGTTTGGTGGCTCCTCAAAAATTAAAAACAGAATTTCTATATCATCCAAGAATTCCACTTCTGGGTATATATCCAAGAAAGTAAAACACAGATCAAAACAGAAACATTTACTTGACTGTTCATAGGAAATTATTCACAACATTCAAAATCAACCCAACTTCCAGAAATTGATGAATGGATAAAAATACAGCATATTGATACAATAGAATATTGCATAGTCATAAAATGATTCTGCTACGTGGATGCACCTTGGAAAGATGCTAAGTGAAAACATCCAGACACAAAATGTCACATCTTGTATAATTCCACTTAGAAGAAATGTCCAAAAGAGGAAAATCCGTAGAAGCAGGAAGTAAATTAGATGTCCTGAGGACTGAGAGGGAGGGGGCAATTGTTAATTGTTTAATTGTCTAATTGAAACAGGGTTTCTTTTTCGGTGGAATTCATGGTTATGGTTATACTACATAGTAAATGCATTACATTCCATACAAGGGTACACTTTTAAAGTGTTTTAATATTTTATTGTGTATATTTAAGGTATACAACGTGATGTTATAGTATGCATATAGATAATATAATGGTTACTAAGGTGAAGCAAATTGACTTATCCATCATCTCACATAGTTATTTTATTTATTTATTTTGTGTGTGGCAAGAACAGCTAAAATCTATTCATTTAGCAAAAATCCAGTATGCAATAGAGTATTTTTAGCTATAGCCCTCACCTTGTACATTAGATCTCTAGCCTTGTTCATTTACATATCTGCTAATTTGTATCATTTAACCTGTATCCCACCTGCCAGGTCCCAACCACCATTTTATTATCTAACTCTGCATATTTGACTTTTTTTAAGTTTCCCAAATTGTACAATATGATGAATTTTGTATGAGGTGTATTTTACCTCAACAAAACAGAGATTGGAAAGAAACTGATTGAGATTGGAGACAATGCAGACATAGAAGAAGGGATAACATGAAGAATGGTTGAATAAGTCAGGGACTTGATTCACTGATAATAGAATAGGGAGTAAGACCAAACTTCTGCAGCCAGTCTGCCATTAGTAAATCCTTTTAAAAACTTTTATTAAAAATGAAAGTCTACAGGGAGGAAAAAGGATTTACTATGTATTGGAAAACATCAAACAGAAAGCTATTAAAAAGCTTTTCCTGACAATAATTAAACGAGTCACTATATCCTGATCACTGTGATTGGTGTCACCAATGAGTCTTTCTTGTTAAGTGTTTTTCCCTCTTAATAATTCCATAATCTTATTCGCACAGATTCAAAAGTGAGAATTAAAGCAACACTGATTTAAACAGGCAGCTTGAAGACACAGAACATATTCTAATCTAATTTTCCTGTCCAGAGGAGACCAAGGTGTAAGTAGGGGAGGACATGATTAAAGTAAGTGTAAATACTTCAATGTTCTGGGTTTGCCTTTAAAATGCTACTGCTTCCTATTTCTGTTCAGTCCATAGTGAATATGGGAATGCCAAAGGCTAAATGGAAACTCCTGTCCCCACTGGGATGTTTCCAGTGTGACCATGGCTTATGGTTAAAGGACGGAGGGCTGTGTCTTCCTGTGTGCTCTCTCTAGAACTGAATGGCCACTAGTAGAAAGTGGCAAGAGCTAAGTGACCCTCTGAATCTAGAATGATGTTGGGAAGCAAGGGAGGGGACATAATGACCAGGGGCCTGGCTTCTATAGTGAAGGGAAGGGTGAGGCTGGAGCTGACATGCAGTTGGTTTGCCTCAGGACTGCCACAGACAGCGTGAAAATACTGGTTGGTAAGTGTCTGATGCCTTGAGCCTCTACTCTATCCTGCCCTGCTCCTCGCAAGCCAGAAACTAGAGAGTTAATGTGTGGCTTTGCATGAAGCCTCCAATTCCCTGAGTTAACACCTGGCCAGGGCTATTTTGGATGGCTTTCTGCCTATG
The DNA here is from genome assembly GCF_001458135.2 of Marmota marmota marmota. Lineage (NCBI taxonomy): Eukaryota > Metazoa > Chordata > Mammalia > Rodentia > Sciuridae > Marmota > Marmota marmota. The sequence continues at coordinate 24,627,628 of NW_026000101.1, forward strand.
CAGTACCATTTGCTAAGGATATTGAATATCACCCCAGAATAGAGCTCCCTACGACTGAATCCTTAAGACCCTGATATTCCATTCTAACCTCAGTTCCTGAATTAGGAAGCACATTCTTTCCTGGCAACCCAGCCAAGCCACCCTAGTATTTAGGGTATCCAATTTAGATCTTCGTCTGATTAGAGGGTTTTGTGATGTTTAAAATGGTTTTATGATTTTTACAGCAGAAAGAAATTATAGAAATTTTATTGTTTCATGCTGAGCCACTAAAAATTTCTGTTTCTTCTCCTAACTAGGCTGAGGAAGATTAGAACTTTGAGGGACATACTTTAAAATCTTTACCTTGCCGGTCACCAGGCAAAAATTCAAAAAGTTTCTCACAGGCTTTTTTTTTTTTTCACTTCTTTTTGATTCATGAATTCACATTTCAAATAAACCTCAGATATTCAAACTTTCAGATTGAAGGTATGACCTTAATGATGTTTCTTTGCACTTGTTTTATTTTCTAAAAATTATTTAGTTTGATACCATCAGCTAAAATCCTGAGTGGAAAGATAAATAAACGGTAGTTGGAACTTGTTATTGTATTTTTCCTTTCTAGTTCAGTTTTCTTAATAACAATAAATTGGGTTGGTCCATTGCTAGTGAAAAACACACAAGCCGTTCTGGGTTGTGGATGGAGTTAAGAGAAGTTAAGCCCTCTGAAGGAGGCAGGTGTTGGTGGTGGCTGGTTGAAATTGGTGGAGACAGAATACTTTGGTCCTGGCTTCCATCCAACTGGCAGATCTTCAGATTGCTGGGAACAAAAACATGGGCATGGCCAGCTCCCTGAGCTCAAGTAGTCTTTGCTCAGGACTTTTATAAAGCAGTGGAACAAAGGAGAAAAACCATTTATTCCTTTCCTTTTATCTTTTCTTAGCTGAGAAGTATGTGAACTTGGTAATTATTTTATGTTCTTAAAAATTTCAAGAGAATTAGCTTATTCTTCTAAAGAACACTGAACAGAAGAGAAAATGCTGTTAATAACAAATTATTTCCATCTTCCTACATTCTAGAGAAGATTTTAATTGATTCTCAAAAAAATGTGGCTGGAACTCTAAATGCTATCTTGGACCTTGAGGAAAAGGACTAGATGAAGGGAGAGCAAAGGAGTGTGTTGGTGTTGCCTCTGGTCACTTTATGTAACCACAGTACCAGCTTCAGTATTGCTTACCTTCTGAATTTTTAATGTGAACGAGAAGGAAATTGTATTTTGCTTAAGCCCCCTGTGTTTTAGATTTCTTAGTTAACAAAGCCAAACCAATTTTTTTTCTACTTTGAAGAACTAGGTCTTTGTTATGATTTTCTGTTTCTCTACAGCATTACATCCTTTTCAGTTCATTTCCTAGATCCCACTGCATATCTACAATACATCAGGCATTATAGAAAGCACTGTCTATTCAGTGGTTAGCCAAAGGAAGTTTCTACCATCTGAAGCATAGTGGAAAAGATAGACAATAAAGTTTGAGAAATAATCATTTGTTTCCTGTTTTTACTACCTTTGTTTCCCTCCTGACTACATTGAATTGTGACCTGTATATGTTCTTCGTTTCATGTCTTAGAGTCAGAGTAAGGGACCATATAACTTTATTATTTCCTGGAATGACTTTCAAAAGTCATCGGCATATGTGACTTTCAAGATGAGGACTCTGTGACGCCGGTTATCTTTCCACATAAAATTTAGAAAATCCTGTATGAAAAGCCGATTTTTACATCTAGTGTATCTTCAATTTGAGGATTGTCTTTCCTAGTATAGTGAGGGGTCTCTGTGTGTTGTTCGTGTGTGTGTGTGTGTGTGGGGGGGTGCATCCACATACACATGCTTGACTTCTGGTGGTTGTGTTCCTTTTGTGGTTTAACAGGTGCTAGGATTTGCTTTTGTCTTTACTCTGCCTCTGCTAAAAATCCATATTTGTTCCCTAATTGCTTTTTTTTTTTAATGACCCTCAGCCATTTTATGGCTTTCCTAATTAGGTATTCTCTAACTCACTGGTTGTGCGAATGATAGCTCAAGACTACTCTCTCACTCAAGGTGTCTGTGGGGACTATGGATGAGGGAGACGATGGCCCTGTAACCATTGGCTCTGTTAGTTGTGTGGGTCCTCAGAGGCTCCACCTAACATGCTGATTTCTTCCCTTGTGGGATTTCACTGATGCTGTAACTTTGGGTGGGTTTGAGTCCCTCTCCTATAACCTAACCTAGTCCTGTGTCTCACTTACCTCTTTACAATAGCCCATTGCTCAAGGACAGAAGCAATATTTTGGCCATGAAAGCAAACTAAGAGAGGACACTTGGAATTTATCTTAAAGACAGAAAATAATTTATTGATTTCAAAAAGTTTAGCCCCTGCTGAAACAATCTGAAAAAACCAGTGGCATCGGGTCCATTAAATTCAAGAAACCATAAATTTCAGTTATTGGCACAAACATTAAGTATCTTGATATGTAGAGCTGCAGTCTGATAATATTGCTAAATTTGGGTTCTTCATGACAAGATATTGAGAAATCCATGAAATTTATGACGTATTAGGGCAATGTGCTATGTCACTTAATTGATGAAAAATCCATCCTCTTTGAATCATGTTATGAAAACTGCTAGCAAAGAAATAAAAAGAATCCAAAGTTCAGTACAGATGAGTGGAAACTTTGGGGACAAACACTGATTAGACTGTAGAAATCCTTTTAAAATGTCAACCTCCTCCTCTGGGGTGGTGGGGGTTGTCAGTTCTTGCAAACTTGAGGTTGTGGGAGCAGCTTCAGGGGTGCGGGAGGCTTGGCCGTCCAAAATAGAAAATCTAGGTTTGCCTGGATTCAAGCAGTTTTCTTTGCATACCCACCTTAATTCTCTCAGTCCTCACAGGGGTCAATAAGTAGAAGAGAAACAATGGTTATGAAAAGAGTTTTTTGAGTCAGATTTATGTGGTAATGGTGGAGCTGGTTTGCAATTCCAAATGCTTGTTCTCTTTTATATTCCATATTTTCTGTCTACTGTTAAGTTTTGGGTATTCTGCCTGGATTTATAGTTTTCCATCATAGATTCCATTTCTCCCATTGTCTTTCTCCTCATTATGGGTCATCTGTTCCTGCTTCTTTACATGCCCAATGAGGCATGCCCAATATTGTAAATTCATCTTTGTAGGTGATAGATATTTTTGGATTCCTGTATGTGTTATTGAACTTTGTTACAGTACACACAGCTAGGTGAAAACAGTTGGCCCCTTTTGGGTGGAATCAGAACGTCCTTTAGATTGGGGCTGTTTTTCCCCACTAGGGAGGCACTACTCTTCTGGTTATGCTGCTTAATGCCCATGAAGGGTGAGGCTCTTCACTCTAACCAGTGAGAATAAGAATGATTCCCAGTACTATGTGAGTACCGAAGATTGTCTCATCTGTTCCTTTCTCATGTTTCTTTTTTCTTGTTGCGGTTGGTTTCTTTATTTGTATAGATTCAGCTGAAGACTCACAGAGGACCTTTTGCAGATCTCTAGGGCTTTGTCTGTGAGCAGCTCTTCCTGGTTGTTCTATGAACATTGGCTGTCTTAGTTTCCTTAGGCAACCAGTTCCATCTCCTCAACCCAGGGAACATATAGGTCCAGCTGGGTTCCCAGGATCCCCCTTGGTGAAAACTTTCCAGGCAATAAGATGTAATACACATATGGCTCATCTTATTTTTTCCTTATTTTAGAGATCATTGTTCTGCGCCATCTGATGTCCAATGACTAAAAGCCACATTTTGCCTATTTTGTGGTAGTTGTCTCAAACCTGTTTTGAAGTTGTTTCAAGTTTCCAGTTTGTTTACTCCATCTTGTACAGAGTGGAGTTCCCATTGTTTTAAATATTGTAGCAGGTAAATTCCCTCTGAGTAGACATTCTGTCCTCAACAGGGGTCTTGCCTCAGTGTCCTGGTGTCTGAGAGGGATTAAAGACACAACTCATTCTGGTATAAACTCAGTTCTTATCTATGTAATCACACTGCCTCTCTAGTCTCATCTCCTCATTGAGGCATGGTCCCACATTGAATACCTGAGTAGGTTTGTTCTTTGCTTCATTCATTAATCTTTCTTTTATTTATCCCTTTGCTATAAGTTACTTAACTTTCATGTAATCATGTACATTAAACTCAATTACTGGAGAATTTCAGGGAATCAGTGACTTCCTTCTGGGAGTCTACATTCTAGTTACTGAGAACAGCAGATGATCCACATGGTTGATTGTGATGGTTGCCGTGAAGGAAAAGCACAGGTGGCACTATAAGAGTATATAAGTAGGTGCCTAACTTCACCTGGAGTATCAGGTTTCCCTGATACTATCAGGAGGTGACTGTAAATTGGGACTGGCTATGGATTATAAGATAGGACTGTTTTGTTTTGTTTTACTAAAGGAGCTACACTGTTCCAAAATTGTTTCTTGAGTAATTAGCACAAAATCCAATGTCTGAAAATAAAATATTTCTGACATATCACCCAGGACCTCAATTGCAGAGAAAGACAATCAAATGGGAAATGTCTAACAGAACTTTACTGAATCATTAGACATACATGAAAATGATTAACATTATCATGTTAATAGTTATCTATTTTAGATTGTGGGACTCTGAATGATTTTTTAAAACTTCTCATTTTTCTCCAAATTTTCCAAAGTGAATCTGCATTGTTTCTATGATTAGGAATAACAACAATAAACCAGAAAATGAACAAAAGGGAGGAAGAGTAAAAGGAAAAAAATATAAAACATAATTTAGGTGTTTAATAGGTGCATCCGTGAACGGATCCTGTAAGTACCACCTGGAGACATTATGTGTCATGTGGCAAAACATCAATGCTATTTCCAAAGACACATTCTCAAGCATCAAATGGGTCATTTTACCAACCATTTGGGAAACAAATTCAAAACAGAATCTTGTCTTCAACTTCTGTAGAGTGTGACGCTTGTCCAGTTTTTTAAGACTGGTCTTGAAGGACATGGGCAGATGTGCGTGGTAAGCTGGTGAGCCTCTTGGAGGATGCTTATCTCTTCCCATGGGTGTAGTTTCTTGGCATGTGGAAATCACAGCAACTCTGGTCCTGGAAGAATTGTGTGCCAATGTCACAGGGAAGGCAAACGGGGGAACATCTCTGTGTATGCTGCTATTTTTAAGCAAAACCATTTTCACAGAAACACGACTTTTCTAAATTTGGAGCTTTTAAACCATACTCATTTCTTTAGAGCTCTGCATGCAGACCTCTCGTGGGCCCAACTAGAGGAATAGGGGACTGATGTGAAGTTTGAATTATTTATTTATTGTTTGTGAAGAAAATGATATCTTTCTTGAATCATTTTTACTTTGTTTTCTTCATCGTTTTATGAAGATATAATTGATATATAAAAGTATACATATTTAATGCATAGGTTGTGGGGAACTTTAACATACATGTATATTGATGAACCTTTAGTGCAATCAAGATAATAGGCATATTCACCACTGCCAGAAAGTTTTTTTATGCCTTTGTGTGTGTATGTGTGTGTGTATTTGAGATAAGAACATTTAGTATGAGATCTAATCTCTTAATTTTTAAAATGTGCAATACACTGTTAACTATAGGTCATATTTTGTACAGCAAATCTCTAGAACTTATTGATTTGTACAACCAAAACTTTGTTCCTTGAATGACAATTCCCAATTCATACTTCTCTGAGCCTGTTGTTCTTTTCTTTACACTGTGCACTTGTTTTTGGTGAGCCCAATTCTCAGATAATGGTTTCCTTCTGCTCAGAAATCTTCTCAGGGAAGTGTTTGGTATATTGTGTGACTGGGTCATTCTTCATGCATTTATTCTATGAACACTTAAGGAATGGAAATATTTCCCAGACAGTGTGTTGTAAGGCACAAAGTCATGGGACTGTATTCCCAGCCAACTGTCTGGTACTAAAGATGGTCCCTTGACAAGTAGTTACATAAAGAATAAATTATAGTTGGACTAAGAGCTGTAAAGGATGGGTATGTGGTGCTCCAATACTTTATAACAATGAGACCTGCAACATTTTAGTGGTTAGGGCATGATGCTTAGATTTATAAAAGACACCTAGACTTATAAAATCTAATGTAATTTAAGGACATCTGGAAGACTCTGTTATGCCTCAAAATTATTTATGTATCTTTATGCCAAGATTTAAAGATTGAATGTGCCTGTTATGTTTTTTTTTTCTAACATACATCTAAATGAAAATACCTGTTATCAGGTATTTTAATTTAAAAATTCATTTCTGAAATACCTAAAATGAACTCTTATGCCGCCAATGGTCCATTTACCCCACTGTGAACCCAGATGCTCTGAGTGTTGATGGCTTTCAGTCATCTTGAATTCATGAACTAGGGCTCAGAACATAGGTGTGACATCCATACATGAGCAGTGCAGGGAAAGGAGAGTGATGGGAACTAGGGAAGAGACAGAAAAGATGCAGGTGATTGAGTACATAGAGGTGATATAGCCTGAGTTAGGGAAGACTCAAGGAAAAAGGATGGGGGAAAAAGTAGAAGGGGGATGCCTTTTAGTCCATGATACGCCATCTCTCCCTCCATTGGCCAAAAGTGAGCAGAATTACTTCAAAGCTTCAAACCAGCTCATCTTTTTTTTTTAATGGGTTGGAGTGTTGAGTTCCTCTTTGGGGTATATCATTCCTTTGTTGTGTCTTATATATATGTAAAGGTACTTAATGGAAATAATGAGGTATATTTTTCACACTCTGAAACTTAGTTTATTGTCTGAAAATATAAACAGCTATTTTATTGAGCCACCAATCCATCTTGGAGACTTCACTGGCTTTTATAGTCTTTAAGAAGGTGGGGAAAGAGAGAAGAAAATGATTTTTCACATGTGAATTTTAGATTTAGAATACCTTGTGCCTATTAAGACTTTTCATATATGTGGAAAATTCCATTTTCCTGTTAGTACTCACTAGCAAAGTATGAGACCCAAAGAGAAAAATGAGAACTGGAGACTATCTTCCATCTACTGGAGAAGGGATCAGAAAAAGGAAAGCGGACTTGGCACAACACAATTCAAACTCTGTATCTTTGTTAGTTTGCAAGGGGTGCTATAAAAAGAACCATAGACCAGGTGGCTTAAACATCAGAAGTGCATTTTCCCACAGCTCTGGAGACTGGAACTCTTGAGATCAGGGTGTTGACAGAGATGCATCCTTCTGACAGCCTTAAGGGAAGGACACGTTCCAGGCCTCTCTCTTGGCTTGTAGATGGCTGTCTTCTCCCTGTGTCTTAAAAATTGTCATCTCCCATCTGCATCTATAGTCAAGTCTTTTCTTATAAAGACACTGGTCATATTGGACTAAGGCCCACCTTAGCATCCTCATTTTAACTTAATTACCTCTTTAATGTTCCTATCTCCCCAAATACTCAAATTCTGGGGTACTTGGGGTTAGCATTTCAATGTACAATTTTGGGGAGGACATAATTCAGATCATGACAATATCCCACACATTATTTCAGATGTGATAAGCTAGATTTTTTTTTTTTTTAGAGTTTTCAGAGTTGATCACTTTGCAATTATTCTGTTGAGGCCATAGGTTAAGCCTATGGTCAGGGTTTCTCATGTAGTGAATGCCACTGTTCTGGAAGAGATGGATCCAGAGATAAGAAAGGAGAGTGATGGGAACTAGGGAAGAGATGGAAAAGATGCAGGGGATTGAGTACATAGAGGTGATATAGCCTGAGTTAGGGGAGACTCAAGGAAAAAGCTGGGCACAGTGGCTCATGCCTGTAATCCCAATGGCTGGAGGTGGGGGATACTGAGACAGGAGGATTGCAAGTTCAAAGCCAGCTTCAGCAAAAGCCAGGTGCTAAGTAACTCAGTGAGACCCTGTCTCTAAATAAACTACAAAATAGGGCTGAGGATATGGCTCAGAGGTTGAGTGCCCCTGAGTTCAAACCCCAGTACCCACCCAACATCTAGAAGTCAAGGCAAAGATTAGGGGAGAGAAAAAATCCTGAGCTTCAGGAAAGATGGGCCTGGACTTAGGGTTATAGAATTGCCTAGAACATGTGGCAGGGGAACAAGGTAAAGATTATGTTTTGCAGGCATGAGATAGGCAAGGTGACACTGTAGGAAATATCACTGAGGAAGAGCCTAGGGCTCATGTCTCAGTGTATCACATATAGTATCAGGAATGAATAGGTGTAATATAATTCCCTTTTATTTTTCATGTAAAATTTTAGAATTTTTTGAAAAGATAATGAAGCTGAGTTTCTGTGCTATCATAAAGAATCAAAGGAGCATCTTTTCCATGCTGCAGCTTCAGGGATTCAAAGAGACCAATATTTCTCCAGTCCCATTACCCACAGTCCTGGTATGGTATCACAGCTTTAGGGCAGGGATCATAACTTGAAGGCTGACAAAGAATTAGAGCAGGAAGAACAGAATAGACTCAGAAGTATTGAAGGGTGCAAGTAGATTAGTTTGATCTGTAATGTGGGGAGGGACTAAGTAATTGTAATTTGGCATTAATACCTATGTGGCCTCATCATATTGCCATTAGCAATAAGGCTTTTGTGTAATGTTCTCAGGATCAATATTTCTTAAATCAGATGTATCAGTTACTACTCCTTTATTTGCTTTTGCAAGTTTTGGACTAGACTTTTGCAAGAGGTAAAAACAGTTGACTTAAGTCATTTTAGTTTTGAATCTTTTAATAAAATCTCGGAGGCACTAAATACAGTCAAACTTCCTTACATATCAACTGCTGCCATAATTCTTGTTCCTTTCTGGTCCAGGAATCCACCTAAGAACATGGGGGCATTTAGCTGTCAGGGACTCATCAGTCTCTTTCAATTTGGATGGAACTTGCACATCCTGCATGCTCTTAAGAACATGGATCTTTACTTTTAAAGCATGACTTTTAATTCGGGTCTGTCCATGTTTCCCCATGACTGTGCTCCAGTGCAGAATGGAATTTAGCAAGGTGTTCAATGTGATCACTGTCATCAGACTGCCACTGCTTCTAGGCCTTCTCAGAAAGGGCCAATAGGTGTGTGTGCATACACACATCTATACCAGTGCCAATTCCCATATTTATCTGAACGTATTTGTCAAAAAGCCTATGAGGCTTTAAACCCAGTGTAATATTTAAAGGTTCTTTTTAACCTCCCTTCTCCATGGTTGTAAAATCCCTTTATAGACAAGCTGGTTCCTGTTATTCTATATATTTTTACTTATCTGCTCTTCAGTTGACTTATTTACCCAATCTTCCAAGTATTCCTGTCATCTTCTCCCTTTGTCCCTCCCATATCCCACCATCTTGCCACTGTGTCTGCAGATGCCAGCATCTTTGCCCCAAGATGGGAAACAAAGTTAATGAGAGAAGGGAAGGGAAATAAAGATCAAAAGTCCTGGGACACTTCTTTAAAGTCAGTTTGGGTTGGCTTTTCTGACACTTTGCAGCCTAAAGCATGCTAACAGATGCAATCTGGAACATGTTATTGCATTATTCATTTGTAAGTATGTCTGCTTTGCTGATTATGAACCCCTGAAAAAAAGGACAATACCTGAATCATCTCTCTATCTCCAGGGGTTTCCACAGTGCTTGTAACATGATAGGTGCTTGGTAATTGCATTCGGTGTCCGTAACATAAAAATGTTTAATAAATAATTATCCTCCAGGAGCCAGTGGAAATAATACAACCAGATAAATTCTGCAGTAGATACAAATGAGAAGTGGGATGGGCACACAGGAAGAAAGAGAAACTTAAATGGACTTGCCGACATAAACAGAAATCAGAGGTGTGTTCAGTCAAATATGCATGCTATAAATGCCTTTATTTTGTGCAGAAAGTAATTAAGAGAAGCTGGTCAAATAACTACATGTCCTGAATGTGTGGGTTTGAGTTAGAATTAGAAGCTGAATGATTAGCTGTAAAAAGTCCCTCAAAACTATGATATTGGTCAAATGGCACCTTCCTCATGGCAAAATCCATTTTGTTAAACTTTATATTCAAAAACTTCAAAAGAATACAGTATTTTCCAGCCAGAGGAAGAATCAGGACTGATTCCATCTAAAAACCAAGCAAAATAGTTACAATCTACATCTCCATAGTCCTTTACATTAAAAAGTGATTACAGCACCAAGAGCATAGGGGCTGTGTCCACTTCAGTCACCAGATATCCTCAGTTCCAGCTTGACACTGAATGAAAACTCCCTCCCAGTTCAATTTCTGTTCAGTCGTCTGCACCCACTGGGAATGGCAGACATTACATTCAGGATCAACATATGTCTTTAAATGTCTCTAAATGCCTGTGACCCTATGGTCACTTTCTGTTTGCGTGTTCCCACTTCAAGTTTCTTGAATTGTCCTTTCCTGGATTTTCAAGATGCTCATCCTTGGCTCCATGCCTCCTTCTTTCTGATATTCACTTGATTCCCCTCCTTGTAGATTAATTGTCTCAATTTATCTTTCTAGAAAATGACAGCGAAACTTCCCTTTGGAAAGCATTTGCTAGGAATCCTAAGATGAGGTACTAGACAGAAAGCAAAGGAGGAGAAAAAGGCGCAAGGTGCAGAGAGTGTGGGCCATCGAGCCAGAACTAGACTCTAGGTCTCTGATCTTGCAGCTCCAGGGTTTTTTTGAGGAGAAAACACTGAAAAGGAAGCATGGAAGGGCAATTTGTACATTTCTATGGAATTTTGAGAATCTGGGATGAAAGCTAGTAAACTTATCTCACATTTCTGTGCCTCTAGCAATAGCCTCCCTTCACATGGTTAAACTATGCAGTCAGACAAGAGAATCAGTTCACTCAAGTCACTCTTTCTGTCTTTATAACTTAAACAACCTGGTACGTGGCACTGATCAGGGCTAACAGCAACCATGAAAAGGATCACTCGAAATAAAATATTAACTAATGCAGATCTGCTGTGTAAGTGGCTTGATGCATGGTAAATTGCATTTGCAGTTGGCCAAATGGAAAGTGATATATGTTGGGCACAAGAATAATAAATACAAGGAGAGATCAATTGAACTGAACTAAAGTGGTGCGGCTTTGAAAGACGACTTAGAGTTATGTCCTCCAAACATGGCTAAAAAAAAGGACTCAATTAAAAAGTAAATTGGAAAACTATAAAGTAGCTGACACAAATACAAGGTTAAGTTTATGGAAGTTATAAATGCTAAACAGTTTCCCTCTCCGATTCCAATTTCTACCCACTCTGATTCTTCTCGTGCTTTCCATTTCTTTTTATGAGTATTATTACTCAACGGGAGAACAATCAGTTATATCAGAGCCATTCATTGTAAAATTTGTGTCAATAATTTTTATTGAAATAAGACAAAAACAGAGGAGTTTGTGTCTACAAGCATGCATAAATAGGAAAGAAAAGCAAATTATTATGCTATCAGGGTACCAGGAAAAGTCTTTGAACTAAAAGGGGAAAAAAGAAAGAACTCTCCCTGTGGAAAGAATAGAATGTGCTTCATTTCAATATCTATTACGATTATGAAAGAACCAGAGCTTCCCATGGCTTTGAACAGTCTTTGTGAGCAGAGCTTTGTGTCAGGGCCATGGTTATGATTTTTCAGGCCCTCAGGCTGGGAATTCAGTAACTAACAGAAGTTGTGAGGGCTTTGGGGATGGAGTCTGGTTTGAGGGGTGAGAATCTGGCTCCTCCGGCTGGAGTGATGTAAGAAGCCCTTCAGGGGATTTTTATTTTAAATGTAGATTTTTTTTGTGTGTGTGTGTGTGTCTTTATGGAATATGCACCTCCCAGACATGGTGTGGAGGCAAATGCTAAATTAACTATCATTTTGGTTTCAGGGTTTGAAAATTATAAACATGTAACTAACACCAGGCCTAGTGCCAGGGCCATAGAATGTTCTGATTGGAGGGATGTTAAAAATGAGGTAAGAATTATGTGGAAAATGAAAAGGTCTCCATCTCTCCTTCTCTCTCTCTTTTTTTTTCTCTCTATACTTAAAAGGATACCCTACCACTAGCATGTAAGCTCTTCTAGATAGGGAGTGCTTTCATTGTTTTTAAGATCTCTAGCTTTCCAGTACTTGGTATACAATGTCACCTGGTAAGAGTGGATCATTCTTTATTGATTTGATTACCTCCAAATTTATGATGAGTAAATTAGTAGCAATTGTAAGTTTGTTAAGCTGGGTAGAACCTATTTTAAATATCTAGCAAAAGGGTTGGGATTAACAGTTAATAAGAGTAAGAGTAATATTAAATAACAAATAATAATTGTGGCCAGAGATCATCACTGTGCATATATCCTTGAACAAAGCTGGAGGGAAAAGAAAAACCTTTTTTTGGACAACCTGTTCACGCTCTTCTGAAGTTTCTAGGATGCTGCAGTGTTGCTGGGGCCCTGCCATATACCTCTGCGCAGGAGGTTTAGTCTTAGTGCACAATGCTGACACCATCTTCTTCTCAATCTAGAAAGGAGATAGAAAAGTTCCATCATAAGAGGCCTGTAGATGAGTTTGTAAGACTTTTGGTCTTGTTTATGTCATGTGCAAATGAGCTAGTCCCAGCATGTAGATCTCAATAGAGGTAACCATTCACATAAAAATAAATGCCAATCTTACTTGGTCAACTGACTTAAAGCAAAACATATTTCCAAGTTAATTTCTTTATCTGTGCTGTACATTCCTTGTTCACTACCAGGCATTTTCTGTCATCTTTGTTTATTTGTGATTGTTCTGCTTTTCCTCTTCTGCTTGAAGTCCTCCACTTGGCTCTTGCTAACTGCCTTGACTTAGCTTTTTAATTCTAATATCAAAAGTCAAACAGATATCAACATTATTTTATGGTAATTCTTTCCAACAGCAGCCATAGATTTATAGATCACAGGTTTGAAATTACTGAGCTACCATGAAGTCCCACAGCCTGGTTTGTGTTTAGGTGTGCAAAGAATGGGTTACCCCAGTTAAGGGCCAACAGCTGAGATCTGTTGGTCCTGCATAGTAATGTATGTATATATGAATGAATGAATGTGTGTGTATGTGTGTGTGTGTGTGTGTGTGTGTGTGAGAGAGAGAGAGAGAGAGAGAGATAGAGAGAGAGAGAGAATAGTGTATTTAGTGATTAGTTGATAACTTTAATAGTGAGCAATTTCACATACAACATATATTTGACTTCTCTAGAAAAAAAAAGTCCAACTTAGATAGCAAAGTAAAATGATTATGAGGGGCTGGGAGATGGAGACAAAGGGGAGATATTGGTGAAAGGGTACAAACATTCTGGAGGGTCAAAGTCTAACACAACAATTATAGTTAATAATAATGTACTGTATACCTGAATTTTGTTAAGGAACCAGATCTCAAATGTTCTCATCACACATCCATTCATTGGTAATCTTGTGGGTTGATGGATATGTTAATTAGCTTGATTGCGGCGATCATTTTACAATGTGTACATAGAGAAATCACTATGCATACCTGAAGTACAGTTGGTCCTCATATCTGTGGGTTCTGCATCCTTCGATTCAACCAAATGTTGGTAGAAAATATTAAAAAGAAATTGTGTCTGTATGGAATATATACAGTCTTGTCATTATTCCCCAAACAATACAGTATAACAAGCCTTTACATTGTATTCAGCAAGATAAGTAATCTAGAGATGATTTAGATAGGATGTATGTAGGTTAGATGCAAATACTGCCATTTTTTGTATAAGGGATTGAACATCCAGATTTGGGTATCTGCTGAGGGTGGGGTGTTGGAAACAACCTCCCACAGGTACTAAGGGCAGACTAAATACAAACTTTTATTTGTCAATCATACATACCTCAATTTTTTTTTAAAGATAAAGGTATGATTCATGGAACTGAATTATAGCAGTCTCATTTACAAACACTTGGTATGTGCTGTCACATTCTCAGAATTGGCCTACTTCTTTCATTTACATTCCTGCCTGGCTCCTGTAGGCTTTTAAATTTGCCACCCTTAATTCAAAAATAGCAATCCTGGTCTCTTGCCTGGCTTTGAAGGACCTATTCTGTGAGCTCTTCCCTTCAGCCCCCAGCCCTTGAGTAATGAGCAGAGCTGTTTGATAGCAATGGGCCCTGGAAGGCAGTACAGGTTCAGATTCAGCAGCAATTATCAAATGTGTTCTATGAATCAGCCACTGCATTTTCTCTTGAAGAGACTAAATCTTACCTAGTATCCTTAAGTCCTGACGTTTATTTTGAATTGCTGTGACTGCTGCATATATGTGTTAAGCCCCCCAAATTCCCTTCAAGTTTGTTCTTATGAAAAAAGTTGTGGCTAGGGCTGGTAAAGAGCAGGTCTTCAACTTTGAATTTGACCCCCGAGGATGGACAAGCTGATGGAGAAGAGGCTTCTCCTGTGGACACCACAGACCTCCTGCTCCAGAGTTAGCTGGAACGGGCGTGAGCCACCGCTGCTGACAAAGAGAAGTAGGTGCTGATAAAGGAAGACCAGATTCAGTACTGGGCAGTCTGTAGAGGACTTCTGGGGCCAGATGTGAAAGATGGTTGTGTGGAGATAGTCTTCTGGGTAGGGAGGTGGCACGCAATTTGAGATGATACCACTGCTACATTGTACATCTGTCTTCTGAGCATCCCCATGCTTCTTTTTTTTCCCTGAAGGAATGAGATCTTACATTTTGCAATTAAAATACCCCTCCACCGCCCTCCGACCCAAATCCAGGGCAAATGTATTAGGAAAAGACCTTGGGGAGGTTAAAAGGGAAGGGAGAGGGAAGCGTTGATTAAGAACTCAGTGTACACATAGGTGGGAGATTGGAGGAGGATATGCTGAAGCCAGAGAGATTTCTTAAAGATGCAAAATTAATAATGTCACTTCCTGGCTTGAAGACCTCATGTCAACCCTGTCCAACAAAAATATATCATCCTCAAATGCAAGCCACATGCGTAATTTTTGATTTTGGGGTAGCCACATTAAAAATAAGAAAAGATAAGTGAAATTAATTTAAGAACATATTATATTTTATCCAGTTCAAAAAATATTATTTCAATATAATCAATGTAAAATTATTAATGTAATAATTTACATACTTTTTTCACATGGAAGTTTTATGTAAAATATTTTCTATTTGGAGCCTTTCTCAATTTGTATTAACCACATTTAAAGTGACTTCACCTAAGCCTTTCCTTGTCCATATGGAATAGACAGACCCTTCCAAGTTATTCCTAGGGGGGAGGGTCTTTAGAGCTCCTGGACAACCAAAGATGAGGTTGCCCACTGAGAAGTGGTGTAGCCTGAGTGAGGTGGCTTTCTCCACCTGAGAGCAGTTTCCTGGTCAGGGGAACTAAGCTGTGTAATCCTGAAAGGGGCTCCTGGGAGTGCATTATAATACCCACTATACCCCCAATCATCTTGTTTATCTCCTTTTTTCTCTAGTTGCATAGTTTTTGCAGATTATTTTCACATTTATCTTCCTTCTCCAAAATTCCTAACATCCAAGTTTGCCTGTTCAATTCTAGGTTCTCTTATATTCTCTATGTTTCTACTTCTTTAGTCTGTATTTCTTGAAAGATAACATGGATTCTGCTGGTGAAATTGAGGATGTCTTTAGATGGTGTGTAGGAAAACTTTTTTCTTTATATATTTATTTCACTGCATGTTAAGCTATCATGTAACAACACATTAAATAGGAAATTTCGGAGAAATTACTGCTTTGGAAGAGATTAAAGTTGGTATGTAAGCTAAAATTTTAATTGATTTCTAGAAAAAAGTACTAAATAATTGTACGTAGATGTGCTTCACTGATATTACAAATATTGTGACTCAATTTGGAACCACGATCCTGGGTGATTGCATCCTTCCCCTGGCTTAAACTACTGACATACTGACAGCTCCATTTATATCTTCAGCTTAAACCTCTCCTTGGAGTTCAGGCTCTTATACCTGACTGACTACTTGACAGTTCCTCTCAGATGTCTCACAGCCTTTCTAAATTTACTGTGCTCAAACTGAACTCAAGTTGCCTTCACCTAAGCCCTTCCTCGTCCATTCTTACCTACTGCCTGTGTTACTCAGAAACATGGAAACATTCCCTGATTTTTCCTCTTCTTTTACCTTGTACATATTCTGCATAAGAATTCCTTTTTATTCTATTGCTGATATTTAATTGACACTGTCCTCTTTTCTCTGCGTTGCTAGCACACCAATTCAGACCATGAGCCTTTCTCTCCTGTGCTATGTCAATATTGCTCCTAATGATCTCCCTGCTTCCTCCTCTCTTCATTCTCCAGACCATAATTTACCTAGCAACTGTTAGGGTTTGGATATGGTTTCAGTGTGCCCCCCAGAGATAGTGGTACCTTTATGAGGGGGAATCTCATGAGAGGTGCTTAGCTCACTGAAGGAAGTGCCCTCAGAAGAGACTGAAGTAGCTCTTCTGGGACCCCAACAGCACCTAAGAGTAAATTGTTGTAAGAGTGATTTTGAGCCCTGAATCACCCTGCTGCTTCCTGTTTGTCAGTGTGATCTCTTGTTCCAGCGCATACATCTGCTATGATGTCATATACCAGAGGCCAATTGGCGTGGGATGCCCAATCTTGGACTTTCAGCCTCCAAACTGTGAGTTTAATAAACTGTGTTCTTTATAAAGTTAGTATGCCTCAGTTATTTTGTTATAGTAACAAAAATGGACTAATATAATAGCCAAAACATTTTTTAAAAACTACAATCCTGACAATATAGTTATTTTGTTTATTATTCATCAGGTGAACTTCCCATTCACCTCAACTAAAATCCAAGTTGTTGAATAGGATCTCCAAGGCCTGTATTCACTTATGCCAGTTTCATCTTTCATTTTTGAGAGACATCTGTAGGCTATGTGTGGACTTCATTGGCATCACAGCCTAATGAATAGAATCTGGTGTCTGGGAACTTCCAGTGGACATTTCCTTTGGCTGACTGCCCAGACACATTGTGAGCCCTATTCAAGCTCTGCCAAAGGTCCCACACAGCACCAGAAATGGGGTGACCTGATGTAGCCGCACAGACCCTCTGAGATGGGTGTGACATGCCAAGATGCCAATCAGCTGCTAACTGCAAGACATCAGGAAGCAAGACTCCACCCTTGAAACCTTATCTCTGTCTTTGATGTACCCCCTTAAATAAACCACCAGAGCCATTTTCTAATTGTCTAGCTCCAGCTCCTGTGTGAACTGGACCTACCAGGGGCTCCACTTTTGAAACTATCTTTCCGACTTTGTCTTTTATTCTTCACTAATTATTCTAGACTTTAATTTCTTAGGTGGGATACATCCTCTTGAGCAGGAAGAAGGACTCCCTCACGAGGCACTGGATGCCTCTCCATATTTCATCATTATCTTTTTTGACCACTGACCTCTAATGAAATTGTTCTCTTTTCTGTTTGAAGCAATTCTAGCTCCTTTTGAACTTACCTCTGTACCTGTTGTTTCTTTCTTATAATACTGTTTTCCTGGCTCTTTGGATGATTGGCTCCTTCTTGTACTTAAAATATCGCTATAAATGTTACCTTCTCTTTCTGTCTTTGAACAGCCTATCCTGGTCCTGGTAACTATACATTTTTTTTTGCTTATTGTTATAAATAAAGAAGTCCATAATCATAAAAATATTTTTTTCAGTGAACTAATGAGTAAATGAAATGACTATATTTATTGAAATATTCTTTAATGCCTCTCAGAAAGCTTTCAGTTCTCTTTAATGGAGGTCTTGCAATTTATTTGTGAGAGGGACAATAGTTTTGTCTTCTGTGTGGCTCCAGAGGCCATTTCATTCCCCTCCCTGATGGCTGTGCTATGAGCAATCATCAGGCCTGTGCTGCCTCAACAAAAGGACAGCAAAATCCCTGGCTGACACAGATGTTGATTTTCAAGGTCTCCTGGCTGAGCTTAGGATGCCTTAACTTGCTCCCTTTTCTAATACAGTTCTTTCCCCAAACAAGCAGATGCTGCTCTCCTGTGCCCCTCATCCCTATGTAAGGTACTAAGTAAGGTGGTATGGGATCAGGGCCTCACTGGAGCTCAGTCCAGCCCAGCATGACTTACAATGGGATAATGGGGATCAGAGACCTGCTCACTCTGCTTCTGTGTCCTTGTACTTAGAACAGCAAATGGCTAGGTATACTACTAAAATTGAATTTGTCATTTCATTGGTATGAGGCATTTTTCATTATATATTCAAATTCATTGCTACAGATATGTAGGCAAACTATTGATTTTCACTTTTCCATACTCCACGATCTTCCTAAACTCTTATTAGTTTAAATAGCTTTTTATTTCACTTGCTTGGAAATTTTAGGTAAAAATACAATCACATCATATACAAAATAACTTTTTTTGTCACTTTTGCAGTAATAATGCATCTTATTTTTATTATTACCTTTTAATTTTTAGTATTTATAGGTAACAGTGAAACAATGAGCATTATATCTCAATTTCTGATTTGAATGAAAATGCTTTTGTTTTATTGTTAAACATGAAATTGATTGATATAGGTAGTCTTTGCTTCATCAGGAATGACTTCTTTTTCCTATTTTATTAAAAAGATTTTTAGTAGGTTGTCTTTCAGTGATAGAATGGCAACCTCATTTTATTTTTTAAAATACTTATCTTAAAAAATTGATAAATAAAATGATAAACATTTATTGTATGCATCATAATCTTCTAAAACATATATACATTGTCAAATGACTAAATCAAGATAATTAAAATTTATATTACCTCACATACATATCATATTTGTAGCGAGAACATCTAAGATCTATGATCAGCAATTTTTCAAGAATACAATATATTTCTATTGACTCTAGCTGCCATGTTGTAAGTTAAATATCTTCAGCTTATTTCTTTTATCAAACTGGAATTTTCTTCTCTTTGACCAAACTTCCACCCAACCCACACCCTAGCCATTATTAACCACCATCCTACTTTTATGAGATTAATGATTTTATATTCCACCTATAAATAAGGTACAGTATTTGTCTCTCCATGTCTGATTTATTTCACTTAACATAGTGTCTTCCAGGTCCATCCATGTTGTCACTAACGAGGGAATTTTTTTCTTCTTTTTATGCCTAATAGTATTTTGTTGTGTATTTACACCACATTTTCTTTATCCATTCATCTACTAGTGGACCCTTATGTCGATTTTATGTCTTAATTATCGTGAATAACACTGTGAAGAAGAGCATGTAGTTGTTATCTCTTTGACATACTGATTTCATTGCTTTTGGATATTGTTAGGGTTTTGATATGGAATGTCCTAAAGTCTCATGTGTTGAAGGCTTGGTCTGCAGTGAAACAAGGTTCAGAGATGGAGCTTTTGGGCAGTGATTGGATCATGAGGGTTCTGTCTTCCTCAGTGGATTCATCCATTGATAGAGTCATATCTTTATGGCATTATTGGGAGGTGGTGGAAACTGTAGGAGATGGGGTCTAGTTGAAAGAAGTGGGTCAGTAGGGGCATGCCCTCGAAGGGCATATCTTGTCTCTCACCCCTTCCTTGCTTTCTTTTTGCTTCCTGGCTGCCCCCAAGGCAAGCAACTTTCCTCCATTAAACCCTTCTGCTAAGATGTACTGCCTTGCACAAGGGCCGGAAACCATGGAGCCAGCTGATCATGAAGTTAAACCTCTGAAAATGTGAGCCCAAAATTAATCTTTTCTCCTTTAAGTTGTTTTTCTCAGATATTTTGTCACAGTGATGGAAAGCACTAACATAGATGTATATCACACCAACAGTGTGCAAATGCTCCCTTCTATTCATATCCTTGCTGACACGTGTATTTTTCATCTTTCTGATGATATCCACAAATTCTAACAGGTGTGAGGTTATAGCTCATTGTGGTTTTCGTTTGCATTTTCCTAAATGTATATATTTTTATATGCCTGTTGTCCATTTATATATTTTTTGATAAATGTCTGTTCAATTCCTTTGCCCATTTTTCAAATAGGATATTTCTTTGCTATTGAGTTGTTTGAGTTACTTGTATATTTTAGATATTAATCTTTATCAAGCATATGTTTTTTGAATATTTTCTCCAATTCTGTAGGTTGTCTTCTCATTCTGTTTATTGTCTCTCTCACTGTGTAAAAGTTTTTTAGTTTGATGCAAACCTATTTGTCTTTTTCTGCTTTTGTTGCCTGTATTTGAGGGGTCTTGTAAAAAAAAAAAATCATTCCCCAGACCAAGGTAGAAATTTTCTGGTATATTGTCTTCTAGCAGTTTTATACTTTGGGGTCTTATTTAGATCTTTAATAAATTTGAGTTGATTTTTGTATGTGCTATGAGATAAGGGTCTAATTCTTTGGCATGTGGATATTCAGTTTTCCCAACACCATTTATTGAAAAGATTGTTTTTCTGCATTTTGTATTTTTGATATCTTTATTAAAAATCAGTTGGCTGTAAAACTATGGATTTATTTCTGGGCTCTCTAGTATATTTCATTTTTTTTTTGTTTCTATGCCAGCACCTTGATGTTTTGCTTTGCAGTATATTTTGGAGTCAGATAGTATAATTCCTCTTTGTCCTTTTTTTCTCAAGATCGCTATGACTAGTTTAGGTCTTATGTGGTTTCTTACAAATTTTGGTATTTTCTCCTCTGTTTCTGTGAAAAAACGTCATTAGAATTTTTATAGGAAAGCCTATCTCTTGTTAGGTCCAATTTGTTTCCTTGCAACTTCTTCCTCTTGGTCCCACTTTATAGGTGAGTACATTTCTTGCCCTTGCTTCTGATATCTGTATCATGCTATGCTTACCTCTTTTCATGATTCCTCAAACTGTCCCACATGCACTGAATTTTTAGCTTCTTCATCGCATGTGTTACTCTCTGGACCTCTTCAAGTTTCCAATGTTTCTTTTAAATTGTGGCTGATCAATGTGTAGGTCCATTTATTTTCCTTCCTACAAAGAGTACATAGTTATCTTTAGGCCCTAAACCTTTAACTCACAGAATTATAATGACTAGTCCCTTGTATTCACAAAAGTAAAGTGAGCAGTCCCAATGAATAGTAGTCCCTTAAGTCAGCTCCAGGACTATATTGATCCTTGTTTTGAGGGTGTCAGAACCTGGGGCAAAGGTGAGACTACCCTCTTTCCCAAGTCCTGTGGAATCTAAGAAGGGCTTTGACTCTAATAAATCCTGTAGCTTTACAGTCATGAAGATAAATGTTATTCTTGACACAGTATAAGCACTGGGATATATGGTATGTTTTAAAGAAGTTGATATAAGGATTTCAATGTTTCATAGCCTTGAAATCCATGAAGCAAAATGAAGAAATGTCTCCAAAACTTGGCAGAGGGAAAATATGACCTGCCCTGAGGCATCAGTGGCAGAGCTGTTGAACAATCCTGGGAGAAGGTTCTTACCTGTAAAACCTTGTGAATTACTCTCTGTTTTTGACAATTATACTATAATTTATGTTGGGTTTTATTATTGTGCCCCCCAAAATTCTCAATGAATGGAATAAATAGGCTACTTTCAGAGCCACAAAAGCTTATTTTAGGACAACTGGTAGCAGGAGAAAAGAAATGTAAACTTCCTGTCTCTGTCTTGTCACCTGTCCCCTAAACTCTAGAGACATCTCCAACTGCCTCCTGGGTATTTCTCTCAGAATCTTCCTGTACCTACCTTATTTTCAACATTTATTTTTTCCCCTGAACTAAACTTGCTTCCCCTGCCCCATTGCCTGTTTGGTTGTGGTAAAAATTGTTACTGATTTCCCACAATGTACTATATCCTTCTAAAATCGTAATAGAGTCTCTATTAACTAGGAAAATGGTCACTCAAAACAACTTCCACATTTCCGGCCTCCCTGTTTACTCTTTCCAGTAGGATGTAAGTGAAAATGTCATGTGACAGTAGCTGGAAACCCTCTTTAAATGGCAGTCATTGGAAGCACTCTTTCTTCTTCATCCATTTCTTTCTTCATGGTCACTGGAATGAGGAGATGATGGCTAGAGCTAGTACAGCAGCTTGGACCCTATGGTGACCTTGGGAAGTTGTGAGAACAAAAAGACTAAAGGAGCTTTGGTCTCAGCCCCCTGGAACATGGCATCATCCCTGGATTACCTAGCTCTGGACTTCTCAGAGAAAGAGGTCTAGGTTGCAATCTCTGTTACTTTTTCTGTTGTTTCTGTTAACAATTTTCTGTCATTATTCTTCTGTGTTATTGTCTTTTTGTTTGTTTGTTTGTTTGTTTGAGATTGGTTCTTGCTATGTTACTCAGGCTGGTCTTGAACTTTTGGGCTCAATAAATCCTCCTGCCTCAGCTTCCAGAGTAGCTGGGATTACTAGTGTGTGTCACTGAGCACAGTTTACCATCATCATTCTTGCCAACCTAGACAGGAAATTCCCAGTTGTCCTGTTAGATAGTTGCTCAATGGAGACAAGGAGTTCTAAAGCAGAGATGTGTCCACAGTCCTCTTTTATTGTTAATGTAACCATCATCTCTTATCAAGACGTTAGCAGCACAATAGAACATTCTCTTGAGAGTTCACTGTATTTCAACACTCTTCTCACCTATTTCCTCTTCAATATTTCCTATTAAATAAGCATCATCACATTGCTCCTTTGTATTCATATCTCTGTTATCCTCAAGTAGAAAGGAAGGCTCTTAGAAAGTCATTTAAGACCTTTTGCCAAATCTCCCGAAAGACTGGTTTTCTCCTGGCCACCCTGCATCCCCTACAACTACTGAAAATGCCTTATCTAATCCCCAGTTGCACTTCCCTCTTTCTCATATCTCCTTGATTGTGCTTAAGCATTTCCCACTGCCAGGAATGACTTTCCATCTTTCTCTCTCTGAAACACACCCCTGCATTATTCAAAATCCAGCTAATGTACTGTAGTAATTATAGGCAGCATTTTAAAGTGCTTGCCAGGGCCCAGGCGCTGAACTATAAGGCTGATCCAGTGGGTCTGTAGTGAGGCTAGATATTCAGCAGTTCTAATAAGTTTACAGGTGCTTCTGCTGCTGCTGTAGGACCTAAACTTTCAGTACACAAAGCTAGTGCACCTTTTCCCTCTCAGTTTATAAATTCTCCTAGACTCACATATCAATCTGGGCGCTGCCTCTTCTAATAATCACTAGACTTATTTCTGCTGAAAGAGGAAAGAGTGATTATCAGGTCTGTATTCTCAGGTTGTAGCTCCTTACCTGGAACAGAGTGGGCATTCAATGAATTCTCATCATCTGATTACTGACTGTTCATTTATGTGATGGCAGCCTAGGCTAAAGAAACGTGGGAGGCGCAATGAGATGCAATTCAATTCATAAACTAACATCTTGGGAACCCTTTCTGTGTATAGAGTTGTGACTGGTGCTTTGGATACAGAAAAAAGGAAAGATATAGTCCCTGCCCACAGGGACCTACAAAGAAGCTGAGGAGACAGACCAGCATCTAGATCACTAAACCACATAGTGAGGTATGATGCAAAGCAAAAATGATTCATCAGCAGTAGGCAGTCTCAAGAGGGGACCATTTGTTCTTCATGTGTTTTGGGGGAAAGTGTTGATGGCCATGTGAAATCAACTAGAGGAAATAGTAGGCATTCAATAGGAGATCATAGGGGGACCTGTTTCAGATAAAGAGAACAGAACAAGCACATATCTTTTTAGGGCCAACATTCAACTCACTATAATTCACATTTTGCAAGAGAGGAAACTAAATCTCAGAAGAGTTCCTTCACTGATATGAGATCGCACAGGTAACAAGAGGATAGCTCACAATTACAAACTCTACCTCTCTGCTTCAGAGCCTATATTCTTTTCAGCAAATTTATCGCAGTGTTGGTTAAATATCAAATACATCATTAAAGCTCCAGGTTGGCAGAGGATATCCTATTTATGATCAGGGAACTAAAGTTCACTGCAAAAACACATGCTTGCTGAAGGGTTATGGAAGTCTCAGAAAGGAAGAGGTTAGATTTCCAAATATCACCTTATGTGAAAAGCTGTATGAGTTAAGCATCCTGTCATATGATAATCCTGAACAGAAATTTATGGATATGAATCAGTAAGCCTTTGAAAATGGAAAAATAAAAATGGAAAGCATAGGAAAATGATTTCTGTATTTTCTTAGTGTTTGACATGTATCATACAGTATTATTCATAGTTGAAGCTGCATTCAGTGTCTAATAAACAATTATGGTGTGTCTTTGTGGTAGTCATTGTGGCCATAACAGGAGAAAGAAGATAAGGTAGATAATGCAATGGAGTAGATTCTTAATATTTATAAGGCCTATTCTGAGGTCCTGGTAAACTATTTTTCTAAAAATATTGCCTCATATAATTGCTTCTATCAAATTTACACACAGCAAAAAATGTGCAGAGTAACAGGTAAATTACAAGTGGGGCTGGTATGTGGATAGAGGGTGGTGGGATAGGCTCACTCATTCATGGATTGGTAGATTTTCATGTTTAACTAGCACAGGATCCTAAAATGTGCCTCAACACAATGTCAGGTATGACATATTATGAACTTTCAGGATTATTGCCAAAATAATCAGGATGTAAACACTAAATTTGCAAGAGCTTGTTCCCTAATATAGCTTTAAGGTTCCTGGACTGTATAGACATTAAATAAGAACAAGAAACTTTGAGCTCCATCTAGTGATGACTCAGTCTTTGAGAGGAAGGGAAACCATACACAATTTAAGACAGGTTGACATTTGTATACCATCCTCGATCTCAGCTGTTGAAATACACCACAATTATAAAGCTCAAAGCATGGGAAACACACTTTCTATAAGCTAGGAATCCTAAGAGACAGAGGCAATGAGGTTTTGATATTTTTTTATATTTTATTTCAACTAATTTTCTGAACACAACCTAAGTGATTTTATTTTATTTTATTTTTCTGAGAGTTTTGTTATATTATCCTGGAGAGTGATAGGGGGAGAGAGACCTGAGGATCAAAGCGTCACACAAGACAGAAATTGCTGTGGATGAAAGACCTGGTGGCATAAGGTGAAAGGGAACACCAGGGCCAGACTGAGTTTATCAGATTTCTTTAGAACAAGAACAAGCTCCCTCCAGAGATTATCTCAGTGTAAAAAGACCTATTCCATGCTAAACAGATACTTAGAAAATGGCTAGCATAGGATTTGGCTCAGCCAAAGTGAATAAATATGCTTGTTCTCCAAGGCTGTCTCTGGGTTGGCTCAGATCCTGCATTCATTCTCCTCTTCCCAAACACCCAGCACAGTGTCAAATGTAGCCTCACTTTCCCTCTCTCATGCACATCTTCTGATTTGCTTATCTTCTCTGTTATACTGTGAGATCCCCAGCATATTGAAGATGTGCTTGGCACACACATGTTGGTTGAATCGAACAATTCATTGTTTATTCTCAATTCCTGGCATGGGCCTCATGCAAAGAAGGTACACAATAAGTGTTTGCTAAAGTAATCACTGAATCAACCAGAAAGATATAGTTATGCGAGAATAGTACCTAGAGGAAGTCATTTAGAAAAAAATTGATAATGGATGACAATAGGAGAAGCTGTGAGAGGCTGAGATGACTGGGAAACATATAGAATACTAGTTTATGCTCGTATTCAGCACTTGTAAAGTAACATTTTCCAGGGGAGGGACATCAAATGAAAGAAAAGATGACTCCGGTAGCAAGGCGTGAAGGTCTCCATTTTATTGGAAATATATAGGAATAACCTTGCCTAGGGAGTAGGTTGATCTCTCCCTGAAAATCTCAGCAAAGGTAATCTTAAAAGGCTTGTCCATGATGGAAATATATGATAAAGGGCACATATTCTGAACTTTGAGTCTGTTAAAAAGAATGAGTACTAGAATGATATTTACTCATTTTCTTTCTTTTTATCCCAGCCTCAACCCCAGGCAGCTCAGACACAGAGTTGGGGCTTGCTAATGACAACTGCAGTGTAGCCTGGTTCTGGGTTGTGGATACCAATTCCATGATTCTATGGGGTTGGGGCAGGTGGCCTAGTGGGTGAGCTCAGGACCTCCTGTGGTGTCTTCACCTCCTGTCCCTGTGATTTAGGCTGTCAGCTGAACAGCTGCTTCTTTTGTTGTCAAGGTGATTTTCTTGGGGCACAATATCAAATGAATAATTAGTGATGAATGAACTGGGGAAGATACTTAAACTGAATTTCCTCTACAAGTCTTCCCACAGCCCACCATCTCTGTCAGCTTGCTAATATTTTCAGAATATAAGCAAATCATGCTGAAGCTGTGTTCACAATTGTTATAAGAAACTCTAGCTCTCAATGATTATTTTTCTTGTATGCCAAAGATCTCTTGGAAATCTACATAAGTATAAGACTTCCATTACTGAAAAACATTTGTATGAAGTTCTACTTTAGGTTGGACTTCAGAGTGTCTGAAAATCGTATTCCTATTTGGACCCTGAGACTGATGTAGTGGACTTTAATTGATCACGGTTGGCTTACTGTCATCTGGCGATGGCAATCTACTTTTCATTTGGGGAACCAGCTTTTTCCCACATCATGCCATTCCTCAAAAGGCTCCTCCTTCAACTCCAGACATGCCAACATAGAATTCCCTTCCACTGGCTACAGTGATTCAGGTGTGGCATTCAAGTATGATAGATCTACAAAAAAGACCATACAAAAATAAATACCCATTTTTTAATGCAGAGTAATACTCCATTGTGTTGCTAAGTGAAGCTAGCCAATCCCTAAAAAACAAATGCCAAATGTCTTCTTTGATACAAGGAGAGTAACTAAGATCAGAGTAGGGACGAAGAGCAGGAGAAGAAGATTAACATTTAACAGGGATGAGAGGTGGGAGGGAAAGGGAGAGAGAAGGGAAATTGCATGGAAATGGAAGGAGACCCTCAGGGTTATACAGTGGAGGGGGTAGAGAGAGAGGAGGGGAGGGGAGGGGAGAGGTGGGGAGGGGGGATGGTGGAGGATGGGAAAGGCAGAGGAGCACAACAGACACTAGGATGGCAATATGTAAATCAATGGATGTGTAACTGATGTGATTCTGCAATCTGTGTATGGGGTGAAGGTGGGAGTTCATAACCCACTTGAATCAAAGTGTGGAATATGATATGTCAAGAAATTTGTAATGTTTTGAACAACCAACAATAAAAAATTAAAAAAAAAAAACAAAAATTAATACCCAAATCTGTGATGTAGTCCTGCCCTACATAATCAGACATGAGAATCGGAATCTGGTTGAGAAGAGAGCAGAAAGATTCAATTCAGAACATTTTCTGATGATAATTTGAGAGGAACTTATCAATGTAAGACCTAGAATCCTGTCTGACCTGCTTTGCCTATGGAAGGATTTGATCCAAGCTAAATAGAGCAAATCCCTAGGATACTGGCAGATACCTTTCACATCTTAATTTTAATCCCTTAAATCAATGATTGATAAGGACTTCTGATAAAATGGCATATTCTTGCTCCACCCCTTAGGAAAAAGTCAATTACCTCTTAGGTTACCAAGGAGGCTAAGGTCATAGGATCCAGTTTATAAAACTGGATTGGAAAGAAATGCACAGTTTGATTTTTTTTTTTATTTGCTACTGTTGCTACTATGTTAACAGTTGCTTCTTGGCAGAGAGAAAGGGGGATAAAGAAAGCCTAAGGTTTGTTTCTCTAGAAATCATAGAGGAAACAAAAGAAAGCTGTTTTCATAGACTATAGTGGGTTTGCCAGCAATTATGTTTTTTAAAAAATAAATAATGCATTCTGTTTCCAAAAGGCCCTGACAAACTATGATAGAAAAAAAAAATCAAGTCTTTTCCTTTGGTTTTAGGGTGGCGAGTTTCATGACGGAAATAAAGTGAGTCTGTGTTCTCTAAGTAATTTATTAGCGCATCTTGGCACAGCAGCACTAATGGGCTTGCTGCCAGGTATTCCGAGCTGCAGTTTGTCATGTCTGAC
This sequence comes from Marmota marmota marmota, assembly GCF_001458135.2. NCBI lineage: Eukaryota > Metazoa > Chordata > Mammalia > Rodentia > Sciuridae > Marmota > Marmota marmota. Next base: position 24,655,530 of record NW_026000101.1, read on the forward strand.
TCTTTAGTTCTTTCAAGCAATTGAAGAAATGGCCTTCTGCAGGCTGTCAGTGACAGATTCTAGCTCACTCACATAGATAAAGCTCAATTAGCTCCTGGAAAAAGCATCTTTTAAAAATGCAATGAGCTGCACCATGAAAGATAGGTAGACAACAGCATCCGAAACAAAATAAAATGTTACTGTTGAGGAAAGGACATGTCCACAATGAGCAAGTGCACAGTTGTCTTTTGGGACACTTCCCTCCACTGAAAACAAAGGGCTGATCACTTTTAATTAGGTCAAGTATTAGGAGAGAAGTATGAAAAGATCAGCCATCTTGAAGAGTTAGCAGATCATTCATTTATCCATTCACTGATGACTGAGGCCCATACTCTATACTTGCAAGGAATTCTAGCTTAGAATGGATCAAAGTAACTTCTCACTGGTTAAATGTAGTCTCCAAACCAGGTGTTTAATTTGCATAATATTTTAAATGTTGAGGTAATATTTTAAAAATCAGAGCATTTTACACATACACACACACACACATAAGTCCAGGATTTTGGCATCTCTTAAAATATTGATACACCTGGGAAATTGGATGTATATTTATCATAAAACTGACTTTTGCTAAGTATGACAGTACCCTGAAGTCAGGGTGGGGCTCTTCCTGTTCAATAGGGAGCCCACAGGCTCATTTCTCTCATTACTTGACCAGCTTTGCCTTGTCTGAGCAGGAGTCTAGTTTGAGTTTGCAAAACTGTGATGTCCAACAGTGATTCTGAGGTCCTCCTGCATCAAAAGCACTTAAGATTCATATTAAAAATGGAGAATCCTGGGTCTCTGCTCTAAACCAAAGAATAAATATGTTTGGCTAAAAAGCATGATGATTCTTAACCCAAATTAAAGCTGTTGGAACCACTGGGCTCAAAGACCAGATAGAATTACAGCCTTTAAAAACAGATATTAATCTTAATGTCATAAATAGACTCTGGTTAGGACACTCAATAGAAATATATTTTTCTCCTAATTACTTTACCTTCTTCTTAATGGCTACTTTCCCCCCCTGAAAACGTCAGCTAACCAAAATTACTCTACTGAGAAAAACTTAAATGACTTACTGTCTGTCACTGACTTAGGCCAAAATTTCAATTTGGAGATAAAATCCACTACATTTTATGAACTAATTTGTTCTCTGTGCAAGTGGTTGAACTTGATAGCTATATTTGTTTCTGGCACAGCTAAATCATAATTACAGGAAATAGTCTAGAGCTAGAATGCAATTGGCACAAAGCCTAAATGAATTAATAAAAAATCTCTATTCCTTCCTTCCCTTCCTCCAGGCACTCTTCCCTATTTCTGACAGACAGTTTTAGCTAGGAAGACTCTATGCAATCTATTATGATAACAACATAGAATCCTTACATTTGGATGGTGTTTCAAGTTTACAAAGCACTTACAGTTATGTCATCCCCTGTGATTCTCTCTGCCACCCTGAGAAATGGGGACAGATGAAGAAATGAAGCCTGAGTTCCTACTGCAGATGGTGGGAGAATGAAAAGCTGATCACTAGATTTTGCAAATTCATGTCTACTTTTGTTCCATTACATTAATCCCCAAATTTGTAATACTAGATTTGTCACCTATTAAAATACCCTTGTAGTTTTATCCCAAGTAGGTGCCACATCTTGTAGAAATAAAGCACTAAGGAGCATTAACAGAATCTTTTCAAGAATTGTCCAAAGAGAACAGACAATAGCTCTTGTTGACTGATAGATGATGACACACAGTCACTGTGTTCTCAGGGCTGTGGCACAGTTTGCATTGTTTGTTTTAATGTAATTCCTTTCTGTGAAGTTGTTTTTTTTTTTTTAAGTTATCCCATTTCCTTATTTCCTGTATGTAGGCAAATAAAGTAATACATTTTACAAATTCTGTGAGATCTCATCATATCATTCAACTTCCATCCAATGTTTCCCCTACCCCACTCCAGAGACCTCACTGTGCCATGCCCTGGATGTTTTGAATCATCCGAAGTTCTCAGTGGTCTGACTCTTCTCTTGGTTTTCAGGAAAGTCCTCATTTATATTTGGGGAGCCAAATGCTTGAGTTAATGGTTGAGATCAGGAAGGAACTAACCAAATTATAAACTTGAGTGATGTTATGCTAAAACCTTAACTTGAAAACTGCCTCAATTACTGACCACCTGGGCTATAAATGTGGGCCAGATCATCCCATCAACCCCATTTCGAAACCACCCTTTTCCCTATCCACCTGTGTTTTGACTGATGTCTCAACAATTAAAAGTAAATGTTCTTTATAGCTTGGAGTCAGGAAGTCCTGAACAATGTTTGAACTGCCAGTCAGACATCTGTGACTTCTAGTAAATTAAGTAAACTTAATTTCCATCATTTTCTGAAGTGATTTTATGAGAACTGATAGTACACACGTAAGCATCAGAAACATACTGGCTCATTTTCAGTTCAAGAGCTATTGTTCTTATTATCCTCTGAGTGTTAACATTAGGTTAACACCCTAATAGAAATAAATTTATTATTTCCTCAAGAAAGGAAGAAAGGTGAATAGAACATCGACAGGAAAGCTAAATGGGTTGTAAGGGAGGTAGGTCAAGTCCAGATCCCTGTGAGAAGCTTAGCCATGACATTGCTGAATGAGTGGGCTCCAGGATAGGCAGAGACCTCAAAGGTAGGAGAGGATGCAGTAGAGGGATGGAGTGGCCCTTCACCCATGCAGTGTGATGACATGGTACAAGTGACTTGGATTGTGTAGTGAGGAAGACTAATCTGGTCTAATACCTAATGTCAGCATGGCTCCCTGAAGATTCTGTTTCCCTGGTTGTGATGTTTAGATTTTGAATTTCAGGGTTATTGAGAGAATTAGATATAATAAATACAAAGCACTTATTACTCAGTGATTAACCAATTTGTGGTAACTTTAAAAAGAGCTCTGGTTTTTCTTCAACTTTGTTGTGGGACTGCTTTTGTTCAGAGAGCTGAAAAGATGTACTAGGATTACCAGGGTCCTCTGAATTCCTGCCTCTGATTCCAAGGGTCACTGTGGATGCCATTGCTTTAAATGGAGCCTTACCTGCCAGTCACCCAGTAGAACAAAAGGGCAGGTAAAGAGGTTGACCAGACTTCAGGAAACATGAAGATATGTTGATGTATACCATGATAACTCGTATATATTATGTGTTTAGTAGTGCCAAGAAATAATCTGATGAATTTAGATACCTTGTTTTGTTTGTTTGTTTGTTCTTCATAACAATCCTAGTCTAATTTGTAGAGGAGAAAATTGAGACACAGAGAAATTTCATAAATTGTTCAAGGTCATGCAGGTTCTAAGTGGCAGACATCATATTCAAAGCCAGATTGCCTGACTCCAGATCCTGATCTCTAAACTCTCTTTGGTAAGAAACACGTTTTAACCAAAGAAAACTATGCTGTGCTTTGTTACGACTCTGGCTGAATTGCTGGAGTCAGCAAACTTTTTGCCAGGGAAAGCTGTTCTGTGGATGTCAAGAGGAAAATGAGGTTATGGATCTCTTCCTGTCTGGGATGTATATTTATTGTACAGTAGGATGTAATTTAAATTATTCACATTTTATATTTTATGGAAATTTTAGCTTCTGTAAATCTGAGTTAGATTTCAGTTAGAGTTATGTGTAATAAAATTCTTATAAAATCCATTTAAAAGATTAATGATAGATATATTGTAGAAAATTAATTCCGGGTATTTTATTTTCTCAAGTTTCCTGGATCTTCCAGTTTCATTTGCAGAGCCTTTCTGGGTGACAGAATCTTCTATGTTTCTAGTTAAAGGCAAGAGCAAGGTGGCTTCCTTTGCTGATCTTGTGGATACAGAATCTTCTCTTAGAAGATGTCAGCTAGCTGGGCGTGGTGGCGCAAGCCTGTAATCCTCGTGGTTTCGAGGCTGAGACAGGAGGATCACAAGTTCAAAGCCAGCATCAGCAACAGCAATGCACTAAGCAGATCAGTGAGACCCTGTCTTGAAGTAAAATACAAAATAGGGCTGGGGATGTGGCTCAATGGCCAAGTGCCCCTGAGTTCAATCCCCAGTACCTCTTCCCCACCCCAAAAAAGACATCAGCTAGTTCTAAAGAATCACATAAGAAGCTCTCAGATTTGCATCAAATATCTTGGAGTGAATCCACCACTTATTAGCTGGGCAAATCTATGGAAATCAAAAATTACCTCTGAGATTGTTTCTACTGCTAGAAAGTGAGGACAATATATTACTGTCTCAAAGGTGGTCATTGAAATTAAGTAAACACTGGCTAAATGGGAATGAAACAGGTAGTTCTTGAGTTGGGGCTTGAAATACAAGCAGGTTCATGAAAGAAATGAACAAAACTAGTTATGAGTGTTGTGGAATCATATTATTGTTTGATGTAGCTAACACAGAGAAAGTTTTCCAGATAGGACAATTTCCACCACTTCATTCCACCAGATTGCTCATCTAAAAGGGAATATTCAACTTTTCTCTTATTTCAATTCCACTAGCAATGGTTGGATTCTTCCTCTGCACAACATGCCGTGTGAGGTGCTAAAGTGCCACGGATGACCAAGGCTTAGACCTCCTTGAAGGTGCACCATGAGAACTGGACACAAGAGCGACCTTTTCAGTTAAAGAACTGGCTGTCTCTGGTTGTGATAAATGGAAACCTATTGAAATTTAAAATACAATACATGTTTCCTCAATACACATTTCTTATAGTGACATAGGTGTCTCAGCAACGTGTAATTATTCTTAAAAAGGTATTTTGGTTGCTAATCACGTGTAGGTGAATTGATAAAGTTTCAGGGGAATCCTGGCAGGGTGAGCAGGGTTGAAAGGGATAGCAGAAGAGGCACTCTGGTGCTGAGGCAGGCACTTGGGCTTTGGACTCAGACAGGCCTGGATTTAAATCCTGGCTCTGCTCTTTAGCAAGGATATATCATTGTGCAAGTTATTCTCCTTCACTGAGGTCATTTTTTTTTATTTGTGTAATGGTGACAATAGTGTCTAGCTTGCAGGATTGTGAAAACTAAATGAAGCAACATGTTTGGAAATCTCATTTTATAAAACAGGCAAAGATCATTCATATGTTATTAAACAGAATTTCCCTATGTCAATCAGCTCCCTTGCATCTTAAGCCTTTGAAAACTGAATCATCAAAATCTTGGGGAAAATTTTATATCAGCTTGGTTTTCTCTGTCCAGTTAAGACAAAAGTGATTCCTTTTGGATCGACAGGGTATCTCTTTTCCATCCATACTCATCTCTCTGTCCTTCCGTTGGCATAATAATGGTACGTGGTATAATAGACAATGTGCAACGAATGCAGTAGAACTATGCATAAAAGAAATATAGACTATTATGTCTCAAGATCTTCCCCTCTCCTAAACCATTTGTACCTTTTTTTTTTCTTTTTTTTGTCACGAGGAGCAGTCGGTCTGTTCTTTCAACTAAAGCTCTGTTCTTTCCTTGTGCTCAGGGCCACACTTGCCTTTCTCAAGGACCAACTCCATTAATTAACTATCATTTATTCTCCCTCCCTCATCTTTATCTTTAACCTCTTAATGCACATTACAGTGCGAAAGACAATCTCATACACAGGAGCTGCTCAATAAATCCTTGTCCGATCAGGGAAAACAGTTCTTTGATTTAGAGGAGGATTTGTCAAAGAATTCTTTTAAATTGCTTATTCCTTTGGTACAATAATTTTCACATTTCCAGCTGCAAAACCCTTTGATCAAACACAGTCTTAACTGGAGACTCTGCAATGCGAAAGCCCAGCGGCTCTAGCCAGGTAAGTGCAGGAGGGAGGAGTGAGAGCCGGAAGCTTTGCATGCTCACTACCTGCATTTCACCTCTTTATAGATGAAGTTTCTTTGCAGTACATTTGGCATACCCTGGGCACATTTAAAGTGTGATTTTTACATTTCATACTACTGGTAAAAATTATCAAACACAACTTCTGAGGCTCGCATCATTTATCATTTAGATAGCTTGAATATCACAGTCATATTCTCATTTCCCAAGTTGTTCACATTGTTGACACCCACTGCCACGAGTGATAGGTTTTTATTTTGGTCAGTTTTCAAATGAAGTGCAGCAATCAAACACAAAGTGGTGCCTGAACCTTCTCCTACTGAGGAGCATTAGCAGGGCAACAAGATGGAGCTGTGCTCATCAGATCTCAGGTTATAAGCAAATAGTGGTAAACCTTGTCATACAGGAGAGGGAAGAGTTGCTTCCATTAATCCAATGTCTGTATTTGATGAAGGAGCACAAAACACTCTGCACACATTGTTTCCTCAATACTCAAAGACATTTTACTAAGCCAGAAAGCCTCATCAAACCTAGTTTTCTTTGCTTCCCTATTAAAATACCGCTGGTTGCATGGAATGAATTTGGATGAATGTCCTTTGCTGGTTGCTAGGTTTCCCCACCTCTTGCTATAGTCTCTCATTTGTTCCTTTGCTTTTTGTTCCTGCTGCATTACCTTTGTTGGGATGCTTGAGGAATATTTGTAAATTTGTGTCATATTTACAAGAGCCTGGGTTACCTCTATAGTTTTGCAACAATAGAAACCAACAGAAATCTAAATCCTCTTCCAGATCGCTTCGCTCCGGGCAGAGAAGCTGAGTGTGTAATCAGCAGTGGATTGTAAGTACCCGAGGCAAAGAAAGCTCAGTGCGCCCCGCCTTTTTTACTTTTTTTTTTTTGAATATTTTTTATACAGGGAGAGTTTGTGGATTGGGATTGTTGGCGGGGCTGTGGTTTCTGTGCCGAAAATCCACTCCGCGGGAGCCGCCATTTGCTTTCTGCTTGCTGTCTTGATGGCTCCATATACATTGTCCGGCAGCCGCACCTAGAGGTTGGAGCTGGGCTGCGTGCCGAGCCCTGTCCTCCAAAGGCTGGACTGCAGCCTTGAGCGCCTCGGTGGCCTGTTCGCCGCTGCACCTTCGGGCAGAGCCTGCTCTGGGGTCGTTCTGCACCCCCCTGCCAGGGGACCCGTGCTCCGGAGGAGGGGGATGGAGAGCCGCGGCGGCAGCCGCTTGAGCCCCAGGGGCCGGGCACCGGGCTGAAGAGCTGCGGAGGCCAGGGCGGCTCTGCTACGGTCGCACACGAGCGCAGCGCCCATGAGCGTGGCCCAGAGACGGAGGCGACGGCGGCAGGGTTTCATTTCTAGAAATCTGGACTGGAAACAGAAGCAGCAGTTTGTATAATCCCAAGAACTTGCTTAT
>NW_026000101.1:24666066-24757349 GCF_001458135.2 Marmota marmota marmota
TCACACACACACACACACACACACACACACACACACACATATACACACACACACACGCATACATGGAGACTATGCAGCTCCAAAGTACCTTCCCTACTTATAAGGTCACCAGTGACCTGCTTATTGCCATGTCCATTCTTTCCTTAGCTCCAAACTAACAGAATCTTGGTAGTACTTGGCATATTTAACCATTCTCCTTCCTCTTTCCTGAAATTTTTTTCCATTAAATATTTCCCAGTCATATTGGTCAGGAACTGAAAAGGAAACTCTTGGCATGCCCCAGTGGGGTAGCTAAGGAGAGTTAGTAGAGGTCGCTGGAGTTCTTTGGGGGCTGCCACATCCTGGAACCATTGCCCACCCTCCACCACATGAAGACCTGAAGAGGAGGAAGGAACATCTATTATAAATTGGGCAGCTGTAGGAGAGCTGTAGTCAGAGGACTATCTGACACAGCTGATAGTCTTTGATGGAGGAACTCAGTTGACCCAGGCCTACCTGGCAGGAAGAGACCAGGGGAGTACACACTCCAACCTCACTGGCAGCCTGCCTTAGCCCCTCATCCTGACTGCTGCCATGGTCAAACTTAGAAGCCATATGGAAGGCCGCCATTTGTTTGATAGAGTCCCTAAAGACAAATCTCTTCAGGGTACAGAGCAGACCACAGCAAGGAAGGGTAACTGAGTGGGTGTATTGAAAATATCCAGCAACATGAATGAATATTTACAAAGTGAGAATATAAATAATAATAATAACAAAAATAAGAATATCTTCCTGCATTTATCTTATCCCATAAAGTCGTCTCCTTATCTGGGTTTCCTATTTCACTTAACTTTAGCCCCTGAGACTTTTTTGATTTTTTTGCTGGTTCACTGATACATGTAATTTATGTTTTACTCAGCATTCTGTGTTCTCAGTGGAAGAGTCCATTGAGGAATCCCCCTGAGAACATGCTGGAAATAGAAAGTCCTCAGAATACTTTACAGGGAGGGGGCAGGGGTACAGGAAAGATGGTGGAGATGAACATCATTACCCTAGGTACATGTATGATTGCACGAATGGTGTGACCCTAGTTTATGTACAACCAGAGAAGTGAAAATTGTGCTCCATTTGTGTACAATTAATCAAAGAGCATTCTGCTGTCATGTATAACTGATTAGAACAAATAAATAAATTTAAAAAAATGAATACAGAATACTTTCTTCTTGGTTTCTTAAGGTGGCAGAGGGGAATGTTTAATGTGCTCTTTATTCCCCTAGGTAGGGGATGTCATTGGTCTTTATAAGACAAAGAGAGAAAATTTGTCAACAAATCAGATTTTAAAATGATGTGTATGCTTTGGGAGTTTCTCGCTATGAGCACGAGAAATGTTCCTTTGTCCTCAGACCTGATCTACTGTCTTGGGCTCCAGTCCCTTACTCATGTACCTCTATGTGATTAACCTTCACCCTCAAAGTATTCTAAGTGAAATCTTCCTCTCTATTCAATTGTGCTTCTTTTCCTGAATTCTCTGTTTTGTTTAGGGATATCACTGTCCAGCCAGTCATCAAGCAAGACACCTTGTTAGTACTGGGAGTCCTTCTTCATGGACTGGTCATTTCCCAGGTGCATCTCAAGAGCAGGTTGCTATGTGAAAGGTACAACACAGCCCTTTTTCTTTTTTTCTGCTTGGGTTGGCAATCTTATTGATTATAGCCTCCAAGGAGACTGCTGGGCTTTTCAGAAGCCAGGCTAGGTCCTGTGATTGTTAAGGATCCACCTGCTTCCCCTTTTATTCCTGTGACTGTGCTTCCAAATACAACTCTTGATAGATACTAGCATGGCCTGTTTATTTGACCCACACTCAATTTCCTGGAATATGCAAAGGAGCATGGTTATCTAAGAGAAAAGTCTAAGTATGAGCAGCAAACATGATTGTTAAGATCCTATGTTCATCCTGTTCTTATGCTTCCTGTATGAATTCCAGATAACTAATCTTTAGTTTTCTTTCAACTTTGTTTCTGACAATTCAGTTATCTCATGCTGTGAAATGTACCATACTTCACCTGTGCAACCTCATTTGTCTATTTGCACTAATTGGTAACACTGATATTGTAGCATTTTAAGTTTAGAGTTTCCTTTAATTAATTCTGTTCTCTTAACCCCATCTGTTTTAGTCAAATTTTCTGCTGCTGTGACTGAAAAACTTGACAAGAACAATTAGAGGAAGAAAACTTTATTTTCAACTTCATGATTTCAGAGGTCTTAGTCCATAGACAGCCGACTCCTTTCTTTGAGGCCTGAGGTGAGGTATAACATCATGGCAGAACAGTGTGGTGGAGGAAAGTATTTCAGGATATGGCATCAGGAAGCAGGGAGAGTGAGAGAGGGTGGGAGGAGAGAGAAAAGAGACCCCCTCACCATGCAAAATATTTAAATCCTGAAAGCATGCCCCCAATGACCCACCTCTTCCCGCCACATCCTACTGCCTCTGTAGTCACCACCCAGTTAATAACCACCCAGGGGATTAATGCGCTGATTAGGTTAAGGCTCTCATAACTCAATCATTTTACCTCTGAACCCATTTGCATTGTCTTACATGTGAGCTTTTGGGGGACACCTCATATCTAAACCATAATACCATCTCTCCTCTGGTCATCAGTTCTCATCAATACTTCCCCCTAAATAGCTCTCAAATTATGTCTCCTTTCCACTTTCATTGTTTTACTTTTGATTGTGTCTGGACTTCTATAAGACTCCTAAGTGACCTCCCTGAAGATCTCCACCAAACCTCAAATGGTGTGTAGCACGTCCAGAGTGATCTTTCCAACATGTAAATCCAATCGTATCAGATATGTGTTTAAATCATTGAGGTAGAGTTTTTAGTGTCTCTTTCTTCATTACTGGCATCTAATGTTGCACCTGCTCATTCTGCTGGTTAAAGTTACTGGGAACATCTCAATCCACTCATGTGGCCTCCATACTCACTGGGATTCCTGGGTTGCCTGTGGTTCTCCCATAGCCTGGTGTTTTCAGGCTTTATCTACTCTTCAAATATTACCTTGACATTGACCCATTATGTCCCATTGTCCTATATATAGGACATCTATAAAAACATAAAATTATATAGAACTCCTCATCCTCTAGGACAATGGGACATAATGGGCAAGTTGAAAAAAATTAAAGCCAATCTGATTAAAGTTACACTTCTTGTAGGTAAGAGCCACACACAGCAATGAGAGTCAACAACATTCTCCTCTTTTATGGAGAGAGTTCCCTTTAAGCAGGATATATTTCTATGCTTAACTACAGAATAATGATTAAATTTATCATTACCAACTCATTTCTCTTCAGAGCAATTGAATCTGTATTATCTCTAACTTAGATTTCCTACAAAGGTAGAATGAGTCAGAGGAAACTTCTAGAAAATTTTAAGAGAACACTTTCTCTCAGCCTGCTCTTAGCCCAGCTGCTTCCATTTTCTACTCTAGAAGAAGCTGAGGACAATCTTTCAAAGTCTTGTGATTGATTTCTTTTTTGTTCTTCTGACTCTCCTTCAATTGCTACATTTCAGCCACCACGCTTCCTTGCTTCATCTTTCTAACTCAATTTCATCCACAATTCAAAGGCCTCCTGTCAAAATACTCTAACTTACCTCTTTTTCTCTTTGATTTTAGCTAATTGATGTCTTTCTTTTTTCACCCCCAGAGAACAACTCCACGTGGTAGGTAGGTGACAGGGATACTGGGGTTGCCTTTGTAGAAGAAGACACAAAATCCAGAGTACTGTGTGTGCGTGTCTGAGCAAACAGACATCCAAGTAAATTTTCAATATTTTGGCTGACAGGAAGCAGAAAAGCTAACCTACAATGACAACTACCACAACAAGAAACAAACAAAGAAACGGAAACAGAAAAGAAGCTGGGGTTGGGGTAGGGAAGAACTGCAACAGTCTTGTTATGGTTTAGTTGCAAAGTGTCCCCTCTTAAAAGCTCATATGTAATACAATGCAAGAAGACTTTGAGGTGCAACATTGGTTATGACAGTCTTAACCTAATCAGTATGTTACTTCCCTGATAGGGATTAAGTGGGTGTTAACCTTTGCCAGGCAGGGTATGGCTTAAGGAGGTGGGCGTTGAGAGTATACCCTTGGTGTTTATATTTTGTCCTTAGTGTTTATATTTTCTCATGTTCTGAGCTGCTTTTCTTTTTCATGCCTGTATGCCATGATGTTCTGCCTTACTATAGGTCCAGAGCACTGGAGTCAGCCATCTATGGACAGAGACCTCTGAAACTGGTGAACCCCAAATAAACTTTTCCTCCTCTAAAATTGTTCTTGTCAGGTCTTTTGGTCACAGTAGTGAAAAGATAACTAAAACAAATCTTGAGTAAAGTTAATAGAAAAATTTGAAATGTTTTAAACATGTGCTTCTAAAGCAACAAAGCAAGTCTGAGAATTTGAATAAAGGTGCCCAACTCTCCTAATGGCCGTGTTAGTTTTGTGTGCTTTAGGCCACTTGCTTCTATTTGTAGACCCAAATAGTGAATCTACCATTTCTTAAAATATAAGATATACTTCAGGTTTAAAAAAAAAACACAAAAATTTTACTTTGGAATTCTAAGCCAGGGTGAAATTTAATCACAGAGTTATAAACCTTGCAAGCAAGGGTTTATCTGGAATTGCCAACATAACCCCAAGTTCAGCAATGCAAATGACACTGCTATAATATAAGAAATAAGAAAGCTTTCAGTATGTTGTCTAAGAACTTGAGCACATTGAAAGTGATTTATGAGCAAGCAGACTAAGCATTTAAATGCCTTTCCTAGCAATGGTATATTTTTCAGTACAACAAGCGCTCTCATATACGATTCTACATTCCACGACAGCACCGCTTCTGACAGTATAAGCCCTTTCTGATAGGGTAGCATTTCCAATTCAAGATTAAAATCTTGGAAACTTGTCAACAGAAAAGGATGATAATATGAGTGAAACTGCAGCTATCAGAGAAAAATGCCTTGCAAGTAATTTCTGTAATGGTCAATGTCTAGTAATTTTCTCTTCCCCTTCACTCTTAAGTAAAGGGGTTGGCCTGAAGGTCATTTTAATATTTTGGATAAGTATAGTTACAAACCAGGAATTCATGAACACAAGAAAAAGAGAGTTATTTAATACCACAAAATCAACTTTTTACATTGCCTTTCTTATTTCCATTTCTAATGCAGGCTATAGGGAATGTTTTTCTTTTGATGAATGGTGGTTTAAGCAGTGAGTTGGCAATAAATCCTTGAACTTCATGAGGCACTAAAAATTAGAGGATCAGAGAGTCTTAAGTTTTCTCGGGTTTATTTCCATAATTTTTTCTGTGCTACTTTATTTAATCTTCCACTACTCCAGAGACTAGGACTGAATGACCTATGAGGTCTTTTTTACTTTTTTCTTATAATTCTCCTTTTCTATTTAGGATGTGGATGATCTCTCTAATTTCTGGTGTGCCCTTGGCTATATGTAGGTGAACTGGGTGATTCTTAGTTTTACCAGCTACATGGGATGGAGTATTAAATGCCATTTGTGGGCCAAAGAGTACATCTGACAAAGTTGAAACCATTAGCACATTTTTATTACTGTGATCTTTCTAAAATAGTTTATTCCCATCATAAACTATAGTCACCAATGTGAAAATTTAAATTCCAATTTCTTCTTTTTTTTCTTTGATTAGTCCTGACTTTGTCTTTTTAATGTTCTTTCCCTCCTGAGTACAGAGCATTTCTCTCCTCACTGATCTGAATACTTCAAATCACATATAGGTATGTGCACATACACATTTGCATTTATTTAATGGTCATTCCAGTGTTGTTCAATGCGGAGTTATTAACCATCTCCTGCTCCCTGCCAGCCCTGCCAGCCGGGCTCTGTGCTGTGCTTTGGGGTATGCAGTTTCAAATAAGACATATGCTTGTTTCAGGAAACTCACAGTCTCATAGAGGAGCTAGACATCGTGTCAGTCTGCCATGGCACTTTATAGAGTGATAATCCTAGGAGAAGGATAAACAGAAGAGAAGGAAGGCTCATAAAAGGACCATTGAACTCAGTCTCTGGGGTAGGAAAGTCTTCCTAGGGCAGCGCTTTGCAAAGTATGGCCCCTGTACGGCAGCATGCTCGACACATGGGAACTTATTAAAAATGCAAATTCTCAGGACCCATCCCAGTCCTACTAAATCAAAAACTCTAGGGATGAGTCTTCCATCTGTTTTGTAACAAGCCCTCTGGGTGATTCTGATACATGCTTAAGTTTGAAAACCATTGTCCCAGAAAAAGTAACAACTTTGTGAGAAAAAGATGCTCTATTTGCCATCAGACTCATTTACATAATTGATACCTCTTGATAATTAAGTCATCTGTTAAGATCTCCCATTGTTTTCTAAACTGTAAAAAACAAGGAAAAGGAAAAACAAAAAAGAAAAGAAAAAAGAAAAACAAAGAGCTTCCACTTTTGACAATTGTTACTTATGCTTTGACTATTCAGAACAAGTTTAAATGGCTTACAGGTAAAATTCAGTCAAATAAATAATTACTTTAGAGTCACACAATACAAAAAAAATTAACATCATTAGGAATAAGAACAACAACAAGAACTGTTTCTTTTGAAAACTAAATAATCTGAATTGACCAAATTGCTCAATCCTGCTTAGTGTTCCTATAGATCTAGTTTGGTGTGAGAACGTGAGGACGTCTGTGTCCTGGCACCCAATATTTTGGAGTATTCTTCTGAGACATTTCTGGGACATGATGGGCACATCTTTCCATTCTTAGCCCTTTCCTCTTAACAGTCCCTTTTCTTCATGGGAGTGAAAGCAAATGGAAGAAAAGAAAACACAACAAACAATTTGAATAGGACTAATTAGGTAAACTTCTTAGTTATACATTATAATTAACACCTGAAAACTTTTAGTTTTTGAAAAGAATGTATGCATGTTTCTATGTATAAGAACCAACTATGTAAAATTACTGGTGAATTGTTTTATAAGGAATTCTTTGAAAATTAAATATGTATCTTCAAACAAAACTCCAGAAGTATTCATTGCATAGAGGTACTACGAAAATTAAAAAAAAAAATTAAACATCTTGCTTTGTTATTTTATATCTTATTTAATAATGTTGTTAATCGAATCTACTATTATAACAATTCATATATGTCATGCTACAGATTATTCCCTGAGATAAGAAGTAGCTAGAGGATCACTAAATCTTATACCATAGAGTTTTCAAGTATCTTTTGTCATTATTAAAAACAAACCCTAGAGCACTTGACAGTATTAAAGATATTCTTCATCTGTCCTCCTCATCCTCATCTGTTTTAAGCTCCTGTGATCTTTTGGGACTTTGTAATACTTATCAACTTGACCCTCAGCCTTCTTGTTTTATCCCCCCATCCTGTTCTAACTGTATCGTTACTGGATTCATTCATTTCTCTAACATGCATGTCTATTATCTTATTCTCACAATTAAAATAATGAAGTAGTCTTTTCTGGGATAAAGCCTTTCATAATCAGATCTTTATCGACTTTTCATTTTCATCTTCTTACATTCTTAATTTACCTCTTACACCTGGATAAATTATTTGCAGTTTTTTAAAAAAAATTTTCCTACTCTTTTCTCAGTTTTGTGAGTTTGAGGCTGCAATTTCCTTTACTTGAAATTTCCTCTTCTCCCAGGAATACCTGGATGACTTGTCATCCAACACCCCATACCAGTAAATTTCTTCAGTAAACTGAACCCTTTATATTTGTCTCATTACAATGGTATAAATAATTTGTGAATATACACAGAAGCCATATAAGTAAAACACATGGACAGGGTATACCATGCCATCTTCAAAATGCTGCTGTTGCTGTGTACAGAGGATTTAACTGTACTTGTGATTATTTATATCTTAAAAAGGAATTTGAAGCCCATATGGCAAAACGTTCAGATTATATAAACTCAGGTAGAGGGTGTAAACATCCTGATTCTCATTTTTTCTGTATTATTTTTTTTTTCAATTTCTTGATTTAAAATAAACTGAAGGGGCTGGTGCTATAGCTTGGTTGCTAGAGTGTTTTCCTCACATGCACAAGGCCTTGGGTTTAATCCCCAGCACCACAACAAAATAAAACTAACAAACAAGCAAAAAACTAAAATAAACTGAAAAATATGGTAGCTTACAGGGTTGTAGAATGTTTTCTTTGGGAGATTTCAGATCTGACTAGAAGGGGAAAATTTAAGTTATAAGTTCCACCATGTCTTTTTGTGTTCCAGTCCACACTGATGCAACTCCATGGTAAGGAAACCAATGTCTTTCATGGGAGTCCATCTGAAACTCAGTGTCTGTCCCATTTCTACTTTTTGGAAGGCATTGAAATAGTTCTGGGCTATTCTGTCCTCCAAATATGATTCTAGGGATGTGGCTTCATGTTCCTGATTACTCTTTTTGGAACATGCTCTGCTTACTCTCTTAGTGCATAGAGCCCCCAAAAGGACACAGTCTGTAGAGAGGAGCAGAAACATCACCTCACTCAGATTCAACACTGTACTTGGTTTGACATAGTCTCATGTTTACCTTGACACTTTTAAAAGTGAAATCACAGAAATGGATCATGAGAAGGGTGCTCCCACCAGCCCTGGTTTCCTCCCTTCTGCACCTATACAATTGGATCACTAGCCCTGGTTGTAGTATGGCTTGCCGAAGAGGTTGGGAAAAGATGTTAATTCGATGAAAACATTTTGTTGAATTTACTGTGACTCATTAATTGATTTCTTTGGGACACGAATTTCCCCAGTTTGTACAACTGTAATATCTTTCAGGCTGCTTCTTCCCCAGTCTTGTTTCCAAGAGTGTCATGAGAGAACTTGCCAAAAGCTTTCCTGAAATCTAGATTTCCTATTTCTATTCTATTTCTCTGATCTCCCAGTGTAGTAACTCTGTCAGTAGGAAATGAGGTTAGTCTGACAGGACTATTCTTAGTGGGCTCACGCTGCGTTTACCACTTCCTTTTCTAAGTACTCACAAGTCATTGTTTAGAAAAATTGTTCTAGAATCTTGCCCCAGATCCATGTCAAGCTCAGTGCTCTGTAGTTCACAAATACACGTTCTTTCTCTTTTTATAAATACGAACGACACTTGCCTGTATCCAATTTTCCAGGGAGTCTTTTCCACTGCGGGGTTCCTTAAGTTCAATGACAGCAATTCAGCCACATCCACAAGTTCTCTGAGTGTGCTAAAATGCACTTCTCAGCCAGGAGACTGGGATTCATTTGGAGCAGTACCTTTTAATCTCCTCTACAATTTAAAAAATTCATCTATCAACTATTTGAATTGATTCTCCCAAACTGTAGTTGAGGTCCTGTTTGGTTTGATGGTCAATATCAAAGTGAATCAAACCAAGCAAACAGTGTTATTGAAAATTTGGAAGCATGTGTGGTGCTATGCTAGGTGGTTACATAATACAATAAAGTAAATCTCATAAGGAACTTGGAAGAAATGAAACTTGTAATACCCTAACCCATGTAGTTCTATTTGGGAGCAAGCCAAACTTCAAAGAACCAATCCTTACCAGCAATAGAAATATAAAAATAACTCAAGTCTTCTACGTATATTTCTTGAATAACATAAAGTACACCCAGAGATTCTAGAAATACTCCTTAAAATTCCCTTCATTCCACTCTACTCCCCTTATTTTATAAATGATCCCACTCCAATCTCTTCAACATCCCTGAAAAATCTCCTTTAGTCCTCCAGAAGTATCTCTCTACACTTCTCTTTCATGATTCCTTATTTCTCCTTGTGAAAGTCTGTGAACTGTTCTGCCAGCAATTCTCCTCTGGGAGGGAGAGGACAGGGAAGAAGAGATCCAAGAGGGCCAAGGCTGAGTTCCCATTATTAGCATAAAGGAAATGTTACATATGTTCACAGGTTATAATTATTATGCCATACTTATAAATAAGGAATATTAAAAAGATGGCACTAGATAATAGACAAAGTGGATTCTATGGCAGTAATTTGTAGATAAATGAAAAATCAGCTCAGATTTAAAAAGTCAAGTCCTTTTTATTTTTTATTTTTGCATGGAGGTAAAATTTAATCAGAGTTTTGAACTGTCAGAGAAAGGGGAAGGTATATTAAGGGTTGCAATAGAGCTTGGGTATCTACCAGCTGTCTCAGTGACTAAAGATGGTTGGCAAATTCTAAGCTTGGGCATAGGTTAGGAAAACCTTGCATTTGTCATAAAATCAGTATTTGAGTTCAAATATTGATATGCCAATAGGTGAAGGAAGGGGTAATGATGTGGTGCTAAGTGAGCCATCCAGGATGCCAGGACTATTGGGAGAACACCAGGTAGGAGTAGAAAGCAGGACAGCAGGACTAGATTCTGACACATAGATAAAAACAACACATAGATTCTTGAGGTCTTTCTTACATACAAACTCCTGGTTAGGGGATTCCCTTTATTGAAGACCTACTTTGTGCTTTGAATGCTGCAAAGCACTCTGGATATCTTATTGCCATAATTTCTCCACAATCCTGAAATGAAAAATAGGTAGGTAGTATAACTGTCATTTCACTGGTGAGCATAACTGAGCTCAAGGAGCTGAAGTCGTTTGCTCTAGTCACACCACTGCTGAATGGCAGAATGAGGATTTAAACTCAGATGAATCTGACTTCCAGGCTGTTACCTTTCTATTGCAGGACACTGTCTAGATTAAGATAAAAATCAGGACTCAAAAAGACTTCTCTTTTTGTCCTCATGAAATGTCTTCTAATCAAAAGACAAGGCAGAAGTCCATGCCCTCTTTCAAATAGATCACCGTGTTCTGTTCCTTTTATTAAACATACTTTTCCTTTCTATGTTAGAGAAAAGTGTGATATAATTGTTTCAGTAAAGTAATGTCACTCTATTACTGTGCACAGATGAAATGCATTTTCAGATAGACATTCTATTTGGGAGTTAATAATATCAGGAAAGTGAAATCTGCAAAGATAACTTTTTGCTGTCTGATTACTTACTGCATCAGAACAATGCTTGGTGGATGCCTGGCCCTTAGCTGAACCGAGTTTTCTAGTTATTAATGCAACAGGTGCTACAAAATGAGGTCTGTGAATCAAGGGCCAATGTGAATGCAGAGAATAAGATGGGAAGCAACGGATAGCTCAGGACAAGATGTGTTATATGGGGCTACAGTGTCCCTGAAGTGACAGATGCACATTGCTGAGCAAAGGCTCTTCTAAACTGCCCTGGCCGTTAATCCAATCAGAAACCTGAATTCTAAATTAAAGCAAGGAAAGGACAGAAGAAAGACAAAGCACCCAAAATTTAGAGCAGAAAAGTCCCAAGAGATAAAACTGCAGGAACAATAAGCTGCTTATTTTTCTGTTTGTTTCTATTTGCCTCCATTTCTTTACGGGGTTTGGAAGGCCTGGTTGGAATGACTTAAGTTGAAAATGCTAATGTGTAAATGGGATCAGACTTTGGGAGGACATCTGACTACAGACAATTGGCAATAGATGCTGAAGTATTTGTGCAGAAATAAAAGCCATTTGTGAGTGTGTGTGCAATGTTTTCTTGTAATCTGCTTCACTCCAAGTTCAGATATCTAAAACTGTATAGCAACATCTTGACTGATAGGTTCAAAGCCAAGCACGACTATACATCAATGATTGCTTCACTTTCACCTACAATGCATCCTTTCCCCGTCTTTTTCTGTCATTGGTGACATACCCTACAGTTCCTCTTCATGTACTGTCTTGTTGCTGTGGCACGTTAAATAAGCACTTCCCCTGTTGATTTGTATTATATGGGCATTAACAACATAGTCTCAATATTCAGTTCCTGGGCAAATGGACACAGGATTAAGGAAATATGGACTTTGGATCTACCTCTGTGTTAACTGGGAAACTGAGCATAGAGCAGAAGTCTGGTAGTATTGTCTCTGAGTCAAGGCTGTCTTGGATGGACACTTTCTAGCAGTATGATGTTAGACAGATCCTCTGAGATCTCTGAGCTCTGTTTTTTCCTTTGTAAAATGTGGGCACAGTGTCAATTTCATAAGAAGTTGATTGGACCAAATAAGGTAAAGGAGAATATGATGTTAATATTCCCTGTCAACTTGAGTATGGTATCCAGTGATTTGGCAAAACACAAGTCTAGAGGTTGCTTTTAGATATGTAGACTTTGAGTAAAATAGATTACTCTCCACAATGTAGATGGGCCTCATCAAATCAGGTGAAGACGTCAACAGTAAAGATTAAGGCTTCCCAAAGGAAAAGCAATTCTATTTCAAGATTGTAACACAGAAACCCTGCCTTAATTTCTAGCCTGAAGATATTAGACTGAAGACTACAAAGTTAAATTTTAGCTGAATTTTTAGTCTGCCAACTGGCTCTGTGGATTCTGGATTTACTAATTCCTTATAATCCCATTCCTTAAAAATCTCTTCTCTCTGCATCTCTATTTCTGTATCTTTCCCCCCTTATGTTCTTTACATACACATATTCTACCAATTCTATTTTCCTGGAGAACTTTGACTAACAGGAAATAAATCACTTGGCTGATGTACTCGGTATATGGACCTCCATTATATGAGCAATTGTTATTATTAAGTTTTCTGGGTCCCAGATTCCTTGTTTATATCATGAGGAGGTTGAGTCTGTAAGCTCTAGGGCAATACCTAACTCTCACACCCTCATACTCAAAAATCTTAATGGAGAGTCCTGCATCATAAAAACTATCCTTGTGGGAAAAAAAGTATTAAAGTGTCTAAATCATTTTCTATTGATTTTTTTTTCAGACTTAATTGCAGTCCTATTCATAATGTTATGACTGGTTTTAAGTTGCAAGTGTTAAAAGTATGCCCAATATGTTCTTGATAAATTGAACGTTAAGAGAAATTTTGTAATATCCCCAAAGATTTTCACACTCAAAGAGAACTGTGCTCTTCTCCTTGTTATGTATCATAGGCTGGGGATTGCTGGCCCAGTGGGACAGTTTAGACAAGGAAGAGGTTGGGAAGGAAGTCTCATTCTCTCAGTGCCATGTGCTAGTAGATTTCATAAGGGAAAAGTGTAATGGGAGATGGGAATTTTGAAGGTAAAAGCAGTCTCAATTTCTGACCTTGTTTTGTTTATTTATTTATATTTTTTAAAGAAAGACAAAGCAGCACTTTTGTTTTTTGGAAAGGATGCAAATTTCATGACAGAGATCTTATCTCTATTAGCACACTCCCCTCCCCTGTTGAGGACCTAATCTCTTATATTCTCATTTTTTTGCTTTATTTTTCTTAATAGAATTTGTTACTTGTTGGTATTTATTTCTCATGTGATATTTTGGTAAGAATAGAAGGCCTGTGAGAGCAGAAATTTTGTCTACTGCCTTCAGTACTGTTCTTTTGAGCATCTGTAATTGTATTGAGGATGCAGTAGATATTCAATAAATATTTGTTGAATATACAAAAAGCTGGAAACAAATTTCCTGTGTTCCATCACTCTGACAATACCTAATGTTTTGCACTGAGGGTAACCTCCATGGGTGCATTTTTTTTTCTTTATAAGGCAGAAATCCTGGTATAAGATATGGCATATCTTGGTTCATTTTCCCTTGGAAGGGACTTAAGAAATTTCTAATTGCAAATCTTTAGGGAATGGTGAGTGGCATTATTTCCAGGACCATGCTACAGGTGTGGTAAAGTTGCTCCTGTAGTATCTTCTTGTGGTAAGGCATAACAAATTTAGTAATTGTACCTGAGGTGACTGGACAGTTATGGGATTTGTAATTAGATAACTCAGGCTTTGATCACATCATAGGCAAACCTTCTGTTGGGTAACCATTTGTTTCAAAACTTAATAGCATGAAACAATTTGTTAACTGTTACAGTTTCTGAGAATCAGGAATCTGGGATGTCCTTGGCTGTATGATTTGGATTCTAGGCTTCTCCTGGGGTTGAATCAAGCTGTGGCCTGTGAGAGTCATCTGAAAGTGCTAGAGGAAACCCCAGGTGCACTCATGTGGCTGTGGCTGGTGGCTTCAGTTCTTCACCTGGAACAGTTTGGTTTCCACTGGAGGGAGTGACAAGAGACCTCCCTTGCTGTGGTAGATTGCAGGCCTGTACCATACAATATGTGAATACAGGAAGTGTTGGGAGGTGAAGGAACCTTGTGGACTGGGCTTTGTAGGCAGTCCTTAGGTCATTGGGGACATGCCCTCCAAGGGGTTCAGTGATCCCAGCCCCTTCCTCTTCCTCTTTCCTTTTGGTCATGAGGCCATCGCAATCTGGCACCCCTACTAGAGGCCCGAAAGTAATGACCCCTGTTCCTATCATGAACTCAAGCCACAAAACCATCCAAAATAACATTAATCTCTTTATAAATTAATTATCTTAGGTATTAATAAGGGGCCATCTTTGAGGCTGCCTAGCACAGAAACAAAATCTATCCTTTGAGTTTTAAAAAATTTTTTTTTTAGTTGTTGACGGACCTTTATATGCGGTGCTGAGAATCGAACCCAGCGCCTCACATATGCCAGGCAAGTGGTCTATCACTGAGCTACAGCCCCAGCCTCCCACCCATTGAGTGTTTTATGGAAATAATGACATTTTTCTATTCCTGGTGTTTCATCCCCCCCAATCTGCATACTTATGCTCTCCTCATATTTTAAAACTTAAAAAAAAAACAAATACACTATTTCACATTCTGTGTCTGATAATACTAGTAACAGAAGATTTTGCTTATCTGAATTTGTTGTTATTGTGTCTTCTGACTGTCATTCAAGGTGTCTCGATCCCATGTTTTGTTTTTTTTACTTTATTTTTCTTAGAACTTTGTGTATAGAAATTCTTCAAGGACAGATTTTGGGTATGTTTTTGTACAGAGGATTTGCATTTGCTTCTGTCAGGTGCCTGGGATCTCTTTTAGCCCAAAAGCACTTTGAACAAAATTCCTGGCTTATAATTTTTTTTCATATCACTCAGGTAATGCAAATTTAGACTGAACAATCATAAGAAGATTACCTTGTGTTTATAAATCATACAGAGGAATTTTCCTATCTCAGTCAGAATCATATTTGAAATCAACAATTATCCTTGCACTCTCTTGAGCTGGGTTTGTTTCCAGTTTACCCTTACACTAAGGTCAGTGCATTTCCAGCTGCCGCTTCGTGCAGAAGGGTCTCTTATTAGACTGCCCACCTTGACAGGGGTGGGCTGTTTTCTTCCTCCATGTTCTTCACCGCTGAGAACTGAAGCACATGTCCACTGGCAGCCTCTGTGCTATGTGCTATTTCCCTGCCTTGTTACTATTTTTGCCTACTGTTTGGCCTTTCAGAGTAACTCGCTAGCTCATCAGTACATTAAAAATAAAACCATATTCTTAAAATATTTCATAGCATTTCTAATTATTTTCATTTGGAAACATAGGTCAAGGACTCTCCTCCCCCATATGGTTAGAAATGAGCTTCTTCCTCCTCATTACTTTCCAAGTTCTGTTGGATTTTATATATATATATATATATAATATATATATATATAAAATATATATATATATATATCCCAGAATTGGAATATAGTTATAGCCTACATGTTATCCTTTCACTTAGGGAAGGCTTTGTTTCAAAACCACATGCAAACAGCATTCTCTTACTTTCTGGCTTTCTCAGTAATATAAGAAAAAAGGACATATAATTTTGGGGGGACTTAGTGAAATTCCTGAAGCAGAATCTACTGGCTTTGGAGAAATTTGCCTCCTTTCTTTGAGTGCATATTCCGAAGTTTTGAAATTTTCAGAATAGAGGATGATGTGATGGGAATCTAAACTCTTGTTCTTTACCAGCATGGAAGGATGGGTTCATGCTGACTGAGGACATTTTAAATCTATGATTTCTTGTTCGTTCTTCATATTGTAATTTCTCTTTTGTGGTTCCATCTTTCACATTAAATATCCAATTTTAAATTCTGTTGTCTAATTGATTTAATGATTAAGAAAATGTTCCTGATATTCAGCCTAAATTTTTCTTCCTAATTTATTCCCATTACTCCTGGTTAATTCTTGAATAACTAAGATTGATGAGACACTGAGAGCTAATTAATTGATCGCTAAAGCATCATGGTATCATCCAACCCTGTAGTGATTTCCCTTAGTTTTAGAAACACTTTTAACAGTAAACTGCATTGTAAGGCCATTTGTTGTTATTTCTAGGTGTTTTCTGCCAGTGAGTTTAAGTTTATTATGTTCCCCAAAGATGTCACCTGTATGCATAAGCGCATAAAAGGCTCAATTTTTACTTAGATATTTTCACTTGCTTATCTGTAATAGAGTTTATTGCTTTTGCAGAAAAGACTTTCAAATCTAAGTGACCTTCTGGGAGCCACTTTTGGGTAATTCTTTACAAATACCCTTTGAACATCAATTGGCTCTCACCAAGCATACTGCCCACTCCAGGGTCCAAGCTTTTTTAGTTATATCTTTCTCTGAACTCTTCTTACACCTGCAATACACAACCAAGTACAGCCCTCTATGGTTTTCCTTGGTGCATTTTGTAGCCTCAGTGTCATGAAAGTTCCTCGAATGTGAGAGAATTTGGAAACATCCTCCATTTTGCAAGGACCATGCTGAAAGATGCAATAATACATGCTTGGTGAAGGGCAGTGTGACCGTAATATCCAGAATAGGTTCTTCAGAGTAAGTGGAGTTTGATCTGAATCAAAGTGATGGAGGAGGATTTAGGCAAGAGGAGAAGTAAAGACAGGCATTTTAGACAGGACGGGCCACAAACAGGCTGTGTAGGTGAGGCATGCAGGGTCAAGTCACAGAGTGGCTGCTGTGCTAGCATCAGAACTTAGACTTGAACTTGAATGAGATTGGGAGTTCACAGCTGGGGAGGGGTTCATAAGTATTTGTTGTTAATACTGTTTATGAGATTTTATAATAAAATTTTAAACTCTTGTTTGGAAATGGAATGGAAGGAAAATAAGTGGCTCCTTTGTTACCTTCCCTACCACCACCAGCTGGTGTAGTTGCTGCAAGATTCCACATTAAAAAAAAAAAAAAAGAATCCCTCTCCCCAAGCCCTTGCACTACCCGCTTTGGGGAATATTTATGAGAGGTGCTCTTATGAAAACTTTTATTTTCCCCTGGTTAAAAATGCAACACGGTCTGGGAAAAACAAAACCTTGTGTATTTGACAGTTCTGGTGTGTTCAATTCTTAGATACTTAGCTGACCTGAAGGGACTGTTAGGCATTGCTTTTCACATCTGTATGATAGACAGGCGAGGCACATCACTGCTACAAGGAAAAGGACAGGATGAAAAGGGTAGGATTTAGTTTTGGAATTTGAATATTAATTTTTAGTGGGAGGATGGAAATGAGATATATTTTTATTAATTTATCAATTTCTTTTTTCGTTTTCTATATTAACCTTTAGAAGAATGCCTTTGGGAAAAAAAATTCGTATGGTACTGAAAGTCTTTTTAGTAACCTTCTAGAATTTTAAGCACTCTATCTTCATTCTGATGAGATCTGGGAAATGTTGCCTTGTAAGTGCCTTATCTTGGTATTGTATTAAAACATGACTGTGGCATTTATAAAATTACCTCAGAGCAGTGCCCAAAGGATTCTTATATTTTTTGCTTTTCCCTGCTAATGAGCAGCCTGTGGGAAGTGAGTAGGGTCAAGGTTATTCAATAATGTTTTGTGCATAGTTTTTGTTGGCCAATATGGGATTTACCTTGATACACTCAGAATTTATTGGTTGGTAACTATATTAATGAAAGAAAATAATTTTTTCCCTTCAGGGAGCTCTGGTAGAATCACTGTACGTTCTTTCATGTGTTGTTAATTTCCTTTTAGATTGAGGGTCATACCTCCGCACCTCCTTTCCTTTCATCTCTTCCTGTCTGCTTACTCTGGCATGTTGGAGAGGAAAGAAAAAAATGTTTTGAAGGAAAGAAAGGCAGAAAATGAGAAATCAGGGAGGCTGAAGAGAGGAGACCAGAAGGCAGCCATGGGAGAAGGGAGAGAGAAGAGGGAAAAGAATGTGAAATGGAAAAATGAGAGGAAAAGGGAAAATGCAAAAAAAGATTCACTTTCCTCTCTTTTCACATTTCAATCTGCTAGACAGACACTCACAGGGTAATGCCTTGGGAGTGTGGAGGAATGAAAGTCGACTTATCGGTTACTAAGCAAGAAAATTCAAACTAACTCATGGTCTCCGAAACAGCTTGAGACAGCAGCTGTAAAAAAAAAAGTAATAGGACTAAAATACATTGGACATGCAGTTGTAACTTTCATTTGTATGAAGGTAAAACATACTCATGATTTATGTCCTTTTTGATTAACATTCTGAGATGTATATGTGTATACACATAGGCATATTTTATTTACAACTTTGTTTTGGCAGTCATCTGGCATCTAAACTACCTTATGAAATATTGCATAAGGTCAAAGAAACAATTCTAAAGTGGTAATAATAGAAATTAAAAGGTAAAAGAAATGGAGGAAGGCAGCTTACCACAGAGATATCAAGTTTTATTTTAATTTTTCTGCCTGAAGTTTTATACAATAGATAAATCTTTCCCAACAGCATAGGCTAAGGAATATATCATATCAACTTGCAAGTTATTAACTGAGTTTTTTGAGACAGATATCACCTCAGTAACTGCTCCAAATGCATTTACTTTATTTTAAAGGTTGTTCTTTCCATTATTAATGTCATACTGAATCACAGAGCCATTTACGATGAAATGTGCTACTCTAAAAATCCTGTAAATGCATCTGCAATGGTTGCTGATATGTTTCAACTCATCCTAAAATATACTGTAAATTTTTGGAAGATGTTTTTATCTTACTGTATGTACTCCACAGACTGTTAGAATCCAATTTATTAACTCTCTGGAAGTTGAAAGGTATGCTGAATAAAGTGATACCAATATTTGTCAGGATTGGCTCAAATTATGTGTTTTATGAGATAACACTACAATTCCAGACTCTGAATGTCTTACATAAATAATGATTCTTGTGGGGGTAGTATAGACAGGTTTAATGAGCTTGAGAAGAGATTTTTTTTTTTTTGCTCATTAAAACCAGAAAATATCTCTCCAACAGTATTTGTAGTATTCCCAGTGAAATTGGAAAATATTACATAAAGACAAAAAAAGAAGAAGAAGGAGGAGGAGGCTTCAAGTAACCCCATTAAATGGCTTTAAAATTATTCTGCTGTAAAGATGTATGGAGAATTAATGGAGGAAATCTCAACTAGGATTCCAGAGACCTGAGTTTGTGCTCATTGTTGTTGTTGTTGTTGTTTTCTTATTCTCTGGATACTTTAAGATTATTAAATTAATTTTCAATCAAGTGAGATTCAGTTGTTTCAAGTATAGAACAAGGAAGCTGAATTGGCTATAGGGCTTTCAGTCTAGATTAGTCATCTTTCTAGACCAGAAAAGGTTTTCCTTGGCTCTCAGAGAGAAGGTAGAGAGTCATTTTGTGAGTCACATGTGTCTCTGTGATGTCAGGGTCATTTAAGCAAAACAAAGTAGATGGGGTTTATCTAGATTCCTGGTGTAGAATCTAGAGCCATGAAATGTAAGAGGACTGATTTGGGGGTTCTTTTAGAGATTACCTGGATAACAAATGAATCCATGCTTCTCATTTGGCACCTAAGCCAGCTGAGTCCTGAAAGACTGAAGAGCCTGGAAGTCTCTGCATCAAGTAAATGCTGGCAGGGCTTAAACCCAGCCTCAGTTTCCCTTTCCTGTTACCATTTCAACAGTTGCTCTTAGGACAGGACATCATAACTTCAGTTTGGGTGCAGATATAAATGACTAATGAGTCTCCAAGTATTTTTCTGTGGGACATAATAATAAAATTTGACGAGTAGCAGCAACAAACCAAGAAAAGTCTGGTCTTCAGAGGGTGCATGTGCACATTTTTTTCTTTTTCATTCTTCCAAGTTGGCCCCAAGAACTTTCACTAATCTCACTGGTTTCCTCTCCCCTTACTGTTTAAATTAAAAAAAAAAAAAAAAAAAAAAACCTGATCTGGACTCAAGCAACAGCCAAAAACTCTGCATGCCTTTGTCTTTACTTCTCTCAGGAGAAGAGGACCAAGTTTCTTATTTAACACCCTTTTAATGATGATTATTTATCTCCAAATACTGTGTGGGCTCTGAAGCTAGTGCAATGAGCCAGACTTGGTTCCTGACCTAGTAAATTTGTATTTCAGTGATAGGGATCACATCCTATCCCCCTCTTTTTTAGTTTCTCTCTGTCTCCTGCTAGCAGAGGAGAAATCAGCCTTAGGATAAAAGACAAAAGTTCCTGGGTGGTACTTAGCCACATTCTTTTCTCAGAGGTAGAAATCCCTTTAGGAGGGGTACAATGTTTTCTGTAAAATTCAAATAATAACTCTGATTTTCATTTTTCTTGGTGTGCATTAAAGGCATCAAAAATTTTTTTCTGAAAGAAATGGTTTAATGCCAATATATTCTTCCTGATTTTTTAGCAATTTACACTGGACTCAAACAGGAACACAAAAGTGGGCCTCTTAAGAATCTCAAGGTTCCAAAGGAATATATAAATATTCTATGTGCCTTCAAAAAGGAAGGCACAAAGCAGACTGTATGTAGGATATTTTCAAAACCTGCCATGCACAATCTTTGTTACTGCAATATTTTGGTTCTGCTTCAAACAATTTCTTCTACCTTGTGTAATTATGGCACTGAATAAATGTTCAACATTAAAACAGTTAGTGCTTTTTAGCTTCGGGATGGCTGTGTTTCAGAACTGATGGAAGCATGTGCCTCCTGGATGAAAGGTATGGTATAAATGCAACTTATTACCATTTTAGGCAGAATTCCCAGGCTGGCATTTAGCAATTAAAAAAGCAAAGCTAAACAAGCCCAAGAGATCAACATTCCGTTTTCTTCTGGCCCAAGATGCTCAGTTATTATGGGCAAATCACTAGAAGTCCTCCCTGTCCTTTGTTGGCCCTTCGTAGCCTCTATTGCAACACAGGAAGGAAGCAAGAGAATTATTTTTTCATTTCTGATCATCAGTGGAGAGTCTAAATGAAGAGGTACAAATGGCTCTTTCAAGAATTTGTCAAAGCAAAATTCACATTAGAAAAGATTTACTGACTTTCCCCTATCAATAGAAGAATCCCTCTTGATATTTCTAGGCCTTTATCTTCTCTTCAAAAGCACTCTGTCCTGGGCTTAGGTTTGCAAGGTGCATGGTCGAGGGGAAGATTATCTTCATAGGAAAATGGAGGTTTAAAAAGATGTACTTCTGGGAGAGCATGGTTTAACAAAACATATATTTCCTTAACTCAGAGAAAAGAAACTCAACATTTAAAAACCTTATACACTAGGGATTCCTGAATGAGTGATGGATAAAAAATACTTTTCTCCTGTTTGGGTTCAGGACTTTTCATGAGACTAAATCTTTCTCCAAAATGTTGTTACCTTTAAATATTCAGTATTGATTTCTGCCTATTTTTTTCCTCCCAAGTTCAAGGTTATGTACTTTTTGACTGGCTTGTAAGGCATCCATACTTACAAGGAAATGTGAGATTTCCTTTCCAGGGACTGCTATAATCTTCTTTCTGATATTGTCTGTATAATGAGTCTATGAACTCTAACCTTAAGACCAAATCACTTACCATTAGTGGCTTGTGTTTGGGTAAATCACATGAACAGAGATGACAATGGTTTTTATAGTCAAACCAAGTGCATTAGTTACAAGTATATGAACCTAAATTTGACTTGAACATATTTTATCATAAATTTTCTCATGAATAGGCAACAACCGAATAGAAATATGTTAAGCTGAGTCTAAAATTAACTTTCAGATGAAGATTTTATTATCTTCTTGACATTTTTGCTTTTTCCTCTTTAAATGTGAACTGGGTTTCAGTTCTTGCACTAGTCTCAAGCTTAGGTGCTTCATTTCATGCTTTTCCTAGAGATCAGCAACCTATTAGTCCACGTGCTGAAGGACATTTGGAGTATTACATACCCAGAGAAAGGTACACACGAATATTCAGTTATAGCTATTATTTCAAAGTAAATACTTGTGTATTTCTCAACGTCTTAATGATAATCAGATTGATAAAGCAGGCAATAGAAGGACACAGCATTCACTAAAACAATGACATGGTGTAGGAGGACAAAATCATGTCTTAGTCATGATTTTTAAAACCATTTTGTGTGACACCATTTTGTGTGACAAGCCAATCCCAAGGGATAGATGACATGATGCATTTGTCAAAAAAAATGCACTGAACTTTATAACACAAAGATGGTGTCTCTTTTTTGGCACCTGTGTTCTTGGGAGTTGAACCCAGGGCTGCTTAATCACTGAGCCACATCCCCAGCCCATTTGCCCATTTTTATATTTTATTTAGAGACAGGGTTTCACTAAGTTACTCGGGGCCTTGGTAAGTTGCTGAGGCTGGCTTTGAACTCACAATCCTCCTGCCTCAGCCTCCCAATCTGCTGGGATTCTAGGCCTATGCAACTATGCCCAGCAAGAGTGTCTTAATGTATACAAATTTGTCAAAAAATAACATGAGAGGTCAGAGGATCCCAGGATGGAAAGCAGACTATGAAAAAAGAATCTAACTGCATCATGATGTATGAAGCAACCTCTCTAAAGAGGTGAGGGGTGAGTTGACTTAGATAACTTTGGAAATGGTTAGAATCTGTAAGAATAAAAACAAACATAAGTAGGTGGATCACTACTGTGTTTTAACTGATAATTTTTTTTTTTTACCACAGAGGTACAGTAATAAATTCTAAAATTTTTGTAAGTACACATTGGAAATGAACAATTGAGTAAATGATTAACAAATGCTGAGAGCCAGGTTTCTTGGTTTTGAAGCCAGAGGTTGTAGATAAACAAGACAGGAGGCTAGAATGAGCTATGTATTAATGGGTTAGCATTGTAGACATCAGTATGAACTCGTGTTTAGCTTAATATAAAGGCAAATGGTTACACATAGAAATAGTTATACACACACAGGAGAGTTACCATATACATGTATGTATTTCCCTGTTTCGTGCTGTAGACTGAATGTTTGTCTCCCCTCTTTCAAATTCATATGCTAAAACTCTAATCTCTAATTTGGGCAGTAATTAGGTCATGAGAATTGAGTCCTTCAAATGGGGTTAGTGTTTTTTTAAAGATGAGACCAAAGAGCCTTGCTTCTCTTTTCTCCCCCTGCCATTTGAAGGTATGAGGATGTAACTGTCTATAGCCAGGAAATGGGCCATCAGAATCTACCCGTGTTTGGTACCCTCATCTCCGACTTCCATCCACCAAAATTGTGAAAAATTGTTCATGTTGTTTAAGCTATCAAGTGTATGGTATTTTGTTAGAGCAATGTGAGAAGACTAAAGCTTTTTGTCAGTTAAGAGGTCTTAAAAGCAATGATGCCCCCATAACCATAAGCATAGAGCCCAGTACTGGATGGTTTCTAATATTATTGTTCAGTAAAACAAACCAGAGGTCCTTGGATATAATGACTGCTTCTGTGACAGTAGCCGGAAATACAAGATGAGCCTCGAGCAATTTGTGATGCCAGAAAGCATAAAAATACTCAAAACAAAAACAAAACCCCATAAGTATGTAGATATGTTGAAAGAACACAGGTGCCAATTAAAGGCTCCCAAAAGCCAAAGCTGGAAAAATTTGAGTGACAGAATAAAGTAGAGCATTGGATTATAACCCAAAGTATAAAATGTCTATTTATGAGCCCACACTTACATAAAAAAATCTAGAAACTATCATTTTAAGTGAAAACAAGCCAATCTCCAAAAACCAAAGGTTAAATATTCTCTCTGATATGTGGATGCTAACACACAACAAGACAAGAACAGGGAGGGGAAATAGAAGTTCATTGGTTTAGACAAAGGGCAATGAAAGGAAGGGAATGGGGATAAGAATAGGAAAGACAGTAAAATGAATCAGACACAGCTTTCCTATGTTCATATATGAATATACCACCAGTGAAACTCCACATCATGTACAACCACAAGAATGGGATCCTAATTAGAATAAGTTATACTCTGTGTGTGTATAGTATGTCAAAACATACTGTCATATATATCTAAAAGAACAAATTTAAAAAGACAAAATGATTGAATAAGTAAATATATGGGGCAGAATAGAAAAATGTGCCATTTAAAATGAATGGTTTCAAATAATTTAATTATGTAGACTCTTCCCCCAAGAGATGGAACATCTCTCCCACTCCTTGAGTAGGAGCTTCACATAGTGATTTCCTTCTAAAGATAAAGTGGTGGGAAGTAACTTAATAGTGGAGAAAACTCACAAACACTATTCTGGCCAAGTGATCAAGCTTAGCATCACAGTGAAAACTCATTGATGGTACATGTACTTTATGTGGCATGATGAAAATTGCACTTTACCTCTGTATTCTTCCTCCACACCCATAGGTCCCATAAGTAATGATAATGGGAAAAAAACATTATTGAGACACCAATTAAGGGGCAGTCTACAAAACCCTTCTCAACCTCTCAAGGTCATTAAAACAAGGAAAGTCTCAGAAACTGCCATAGCCAGGAGGAGAGTTAACGAGATACGGCCACCAATTGAGATGTGTTATCCCAGATGGAATTTTGGAGTAGAAAAATGGAATTAGGTAAAAATAAGGAAACCTAAATACAATATGGACTTTAGCTAATAGTATTTCAATATTGGTTTGTTAATTTTGTGTTGACAAAGATCATGCTAATATAAAATGTTAGTAATAGAAAAACTGGGGGTGGTCCTCTCAGGAACTTTCCATACTGTCTACAATGTTTTCTATAAATATAACACTATTTTAAAATTAAAAGTTAATTTTAAAAATGTGTAGCTGCATTATCACAGTGAAATGAAACTCAAAACCACAATGACATATTATATCACCCCAATTAGAATGGATAGTATCATATTAACCCTCCCCACCCCCAAAGCTGGTGAAGATTCAGAGAAAGGGAAATTCTCATACACTATTGGTGGGTATGTAACCATTTTAGAAAATGGCATGGGGGTTGAATAAAACAAAAAATAAATCTACCATGTGGCCCAGCAATCTCACTACTGGGTATATGTCTAAAGGAATTGGAATCAGCATGTTGAAGGGCCATCTGTACTTACATATTTATTATATAATCAATCTAGGTGTCCATTGACTGATAAGTGGATACAGGAAAAAAATATACATACGATAGACTACAATTCAGCCATAAAAAAAGAATGAAGTTCTGTCATTTGCAGCAACATGGATGGAACTGGAGGACATTATGCTAAGTGAAATAAGTCAGGCACAAAAAGACAAATTATGCATGTTCTCATTTACAAATGGAATCTAAAGTTGATCTCAAAGAATTAGGAAGTATAATAGTGGTTACGAGAGGCTGGGAAGTGGTATGGAAGAGGAAAGTGGAGATAGGATGGTTAATGTGACAGGTAGGAGGAATAGCTTCCAATGTTCTATGGCACAGAGGTGTAACTACAGCTGACAATAAGTCTTGGAATATTTCAAAATAGTAAAGAAAATTCTGAATGTTCTCAACACAAAGAAATATGTTTGAGATGATACATAGTATCCCTGATCTGATTATCACACATTTTATACATATAACAAAATGCCATAATGTAACCTACATATGTGTACAATTATGTGTTAGTCAAAATATATTAAAAATAAATAAAAAATAGAAGTCTAACTAGGGCATGACATAACCTGGAGGAATATAACTACTGTAATATCAACAGTTCTTTTGTTCCTTATTTTTTTTTCTATCATGAAGTAGAAACTCCAAAATAACCTAGGTGCTCTTCATAATTTGGTTACAAATTTGTTGCATTTATTTTTTTTATATTATTTTTCTCCCTAAACTGTAATGCATTTTTAATACTCCAGTCAGACTGTATCTTTACTCCAGATTTCGGTTCTTTGCTTGGGATGCTTTCACACTTCTCTGTTTTCAAAATCCTATCTACTCTGAATAGTATTCTGGTAATCCAGCTTCCATGAAAAGTATCAATCAATCAAACAAACAAACAAAAACCAGTCCCTGAATTGTAGTGTTTGCCTGTGTCTACGATATAAATGCACTGACTATGGCTGATTCTGCATTACCAATGGTTTAACAACTAGCTAGAAAAATTCCTAAATGTTGAAGAAGCTGCTCTCACAGAAGTAAAATATCATATCCTTTCATCCAGCATCAGCTCCTTGGAATTCATTCTTTGCTGAATTCCTTCCTATTTTCCAGGTACTTTTGAAGAAAGTTCACTGGAGAGTATTTACTGACAGTTGGGAAGTAGTCACAAGAATCTAGTAGAGCTAGTTTGAACATTGGCTTTGCTCTGCTTAGCCATGTGCATTTGAAAAATTATTTAAATTTTATGACATTCAATTTTCTCATCTGTAAAATAGGAGTTAGACCTGCCCTAATTATCTTCCAGAGCTGATTGTGAGAATGAAATGACATGACTTTAAAATATTTTGCTGTGTAAATACATGATTTTATTATTATTATCTGCTGTAAACAATTTGCATGTGTTCTAAGCTTAATAAAAGGATATATTTCACTTGTTTAACAAATATGTAATATTTTCCTTCCACCAGTTGGATTCTGTTTTAGGAATTGTTGTCTCCTCTGAGATAAACTGAGTTTGTGGAACAGTATTAACTTAAGGTTAGGGTGAAGGTGAATGAATGAAGTTCTTGGGGGCAGTTGTCCAGTGAATTTAAAGTTAGAATTTCAGAGAAAACCATGAGATATCACAGTGTATTTGAGCAGAAGGTAAAGGCAGAAGGCCTATGATTTGGAGAATTGGAATCATATTAGCCTAAAAGAATGTTCCTGAACTAGGCTGGATCTTTATAATTACTGGGTTTTCACCATGATTAACCATGTGGACAAAGGGAGTGGTTTGATGGATTCACATCCTGTGCCTTTTGTTAGTTGTGCAGTCCTGATCTAGCTACTTTGTGTTTTGGAGCTCCATTTTATGATGTCTTTGAAATAATGATCTCTGTTATAACATTTTTGTAAATGACAAAATGTAAAAGTTATCTGGCATAATATTAATATTAATCCTGAAAGTTTTGCATGAATTACGTATTGTTAGAGTTCCAAGTCCCAAGGTCAGAACCATTTTGAATGTCCCAGACTATTTTTAATCCTTAGAAAAGCCAGCAGGTTAAAAGCATGCTTCTTTCTCTAGGTATTTGTTTAAGGTAAGATTATCCTTCTCTGGACCCTGGTGCCTTACATATACCAAACCTGTTTCCTAACTGATTCCCTTCAGCTCTCAGTGTAATAGCTACTCTGCACTTAAAGCTGGTATAGGGATAATTAGCTAGTGGAATTGCAAAGTCACAATTCACTTTAATGTAAAAATTGCAATACCCAGGGAAAGCGCTTTACCCGAGATAGGTCTACATACACCACAGTGTATGCACAGTGCTTCTGAGCAAGGACCTCTATCAAAAATAAAATAGGAACTTTATTTATTGATTTTTATAAACACAAAGCTTCTTTTCATTTTCAGAGACTCTGAACCAGTACTGTTGGGTGGCCCATTTAAGAGGTCAATGAATGTTAATTTAACAAGAACCTAATATTAATCATATGGAGGCTTAATAGTCATATGAAATGGGGATGAATTATGCAGAAAGATTTTATACCTGTTCCTTCTCCCTTTCATCTGTGTTTTAACCAGAAATCTTTGTGAATTACACATTCCCTACGGCTGAATTGACTTGTAATTGCCCTTTTTCTTCTCCAAGTTAAAATTTTTATGGTGGAAAATACCTTTCTCATTCTGTATTTTTCCTTCTGTTAAGGCAGATTTCTGCTTTGGATTGAAATGGAGCAGAAAAAGAATGTATGTTTTCCATTTTTATTGTAAAAAAGTATGTAAAAGAAGGTTTTTGATATATAGGTACTGGTTCTTATAAATAATAGATATGAAATTAAAATATTATGATGCACAAGAAATTTGTAATGATTAGAAATACAAATTTGTTGGGTTCCGTTGGTTTTGCAATGGTGGAAAGTAGAAAAGATTGGATCACTGACAACACAGACTTCACAAACATCTCCATCTTAGTTTCAGTGTTAATGATTTTTAGGTTATTTTGGTGATGGGATAAGAGAAGAAATTGAGATACGACAGTCAAAGATATTGTAATATTGGGCAGGTTCTCAAGATCCTATCAACTCTTTTTTACTGGTCCTGATGCTCTTGAGATGAGGTTGCGTAGTTTTAATTGGGGTCATAGGTAATATATTATGAAGTCAATTAAACCTCTAGACATTGTGCATCCAACTGGCCTGTGATCTTCCCTGGGTTATATAGGATCCTTTAGGAGCTATAGCTAAAGGAGAAGATGGCTGGTATTAGCTTAGAATCTACTCTGGACTGTGCCAGAGTTACTGAAGTAGATACCAATTTGAAATTCCTTGAGAAACTTTCACTCATGACATTTTGGTATATGAGTTTGGTGCAACTGCATTCCTATGATGGTATCTGTCTCCATGAAATTACTGTAGGCTTGTGCTCTACAAAATGAACATATACTTCATAAATGCTCATATAAACACATGTATTATTAGAACTGCAAGTCACATTTTGACCTGTGTACACATGATAGTGGCTGTAGACATCCTCACCTGGGAATCCCCTTGAGTAATGAGGAAGTTGAGATCCCAAGAAGGAACACAATGGACATCATAATTCCCATGAGAACGTAAGAAGGCAGGGTGGGCGCCCCAGCACAGGGTCTTTCTGCTATAAAACAGTGTGTATAAAAATAAGTGGAGATAGGTATAGCAAATTCTTGTAATTCTTGTAATTTGCTTGGAAACTAGAAATTTCCAATCCACTATGAAACAAAGCCCGGCAATTTCAGTTTGAGCTTGAGCCTTATTGGTTTGTTTTTATTATATTTTCATACTGAACACATGCCTTCCATAAACATGGGATAACAAACACCTAAAACACCAAATGGTCTTGATTATTTTATCTCACAATTGATCAAAGGGGGTTTAACAAATGCCCTCATTGCATTTATTTTGTGAAGGACTTTTTAACTTTTATCGCTCTTCCACTAAGTTTTGCCTGTAAATAGTGTAGATTAAACCGAGGTTAATAAACTGAAGCAACAAAACTCAGGCATTTATTGAAAACATGAAATTTTTTTTTTCATTTCATCACAGAAGTATGTGGAGCTGCTCTGGGGGATGACTGCATTTCCATATGTTTAAAGGAAAAATGAAAGAAGATATATTGTAACAAATACCTATTAGATGCCAATCATTGTATAGCCATTATTTAATCCTCAGCCCATCCTTATACTCTAAGAATATAGTCTCTATTTTCAGGTGAGAAAACCAAGGCTTAGATTATATGACAAAATGGGTGTGATTAGGGTTAGAACCAAATTCTAATTGCAAAGCTGAGGCTTTTCCTGGAATAGTTAATCCATAATATAGTAAAACAAGCTTCATAATATGCTTTTCCTATAGCTATTTTCAAATGTCTAAGTGCCTGCATGGAACATGAGTAGAAGAAAAAGAAAGCAGGATAAAATTCCCTGCAGATAAGTTTTTAATATAAATGGTGCATGCTGTTCTTTGTTTGCTTGGCTTTACAGTGAATCCCAATGCTGTGCAACTCTATTCCTCTCAAGACATATGGAAAGAGTTTTATGTTTTAAACAATTAGACTTGACAGAGCTATTGTTTTTTTCTTATTTAATATCCCCCAGTTCTGGAGCCCAGCCAAAATGTGTATTCTGTCTCCAAATTTAATTTGTATTCCTTCTTTATATCACTTAGTTGTCAGAAGACAGCAACTTAATGGCATTTGTTGCTGTGGCTTAGAGCATCTGGGTTATGTCACTTGCCAGCTGACCTGCTTTGCTTAGAAGAATAAAGTTCTCTGTCTAATGATCTTTTGGAGGCTTGTATCATGGGTGATTCTGCTTTACCAATCCTAGTTTGTTCTGTAAATGTCTTGAGAAGACAAATTTCTAGATATTAATTTGCTTCTGTTAAAACAAGGAAGGCAGTTATAAATATGGAAGGAGTTAGAATGAAGGATGTTATAGAGGAGAAATTTCTAAAGTCACAGTTGTTGGTGTGTAACTTGCTGCTTTGGAAAATTTGAAACTTCAAGGAAAAAATGGAAACAAGGGCCATGGAATGAAAAAAAAATACATGTCAATATTTTGTGTCATTTCAATTCAGTCATTCAAACTAATTCAAAACTTATAATTTATAAGAGTAGACACTGTCCCAGGTGCTGAAACAACTTAGCTTACTTTAAGGATTTTTGTAGTCAAACAAAACAGGACTATTCGTGTAGGTAGTTTTGAGAAAGTTACTTTACCTCCCTGGTCCTTTGTTTTATCATCTGTTGGAGGAAATCTTTTCCGACCACTCACATTTGGTGACACATTTGGTGACACTCATTAAGGCAGTGTGTTGTGATTGAAAGAACATTTGTTTTAAGATTGGTAATGAATGTTACCGTTCTGGCTCTGCTACCGTTTCAGTCCTGGCTCTAATGTTTGATCCATGTAAGTCACTCAGCTTTTCCGAGTCTCATCTGAAAGGTCAGAGCAACTGATTTTTCCTTGTAAGGGTGTATGTCATGAGACTGAATATAATCTCTCATGTGCATGTTCATACTTTGTGTAGTGTAACAATCAAATCACAATTTTGTTTTTATTGTTGTTGAAACTGATTGTTGCTCTTTACTCAAGAGTGGGTACACGGGTATGGTTTGTAAACAGTTACCACATACATGCACAACTGATGTCTATGGAACAAAGCCTGGTTCTATGACCACAAGAAGAATGATTTTAAAAGTCAACATTTTCAAAAATGAGTCACTCTTTGATAACAGAAAAGTCTCTGACAATTTTTCAACTGAAGTGTGATTTGTTTGTCAACTTTCAGGAAAGAAGCATTTCATTAAACTGATATTTGTTGAGGTCTGTAGTAGTTGGTCACTAAATATATTTGTTTTCCTTTGTGATTTCCTTTCAATATGAAAATTCCCCCCTTGATGGATGTTAGACTTTGCCATGTGTCTTGCCTTAGCCAATAAGATATGAGAAGAAATTAGATGTGCCATTTCTGAATGGAGGCTTCAAGAGAGGCTGTGATTCATTACTGAGTTGTTTCTTTTCTATCACAGGACCAGCAATGTTCCAGAAAATGGAGGGTCAGGTGGGGTGGGTATCAGTCTGGCATGAAATAGTGTGGAGCTATCTTGGGATAACATACAGTGTGAGCAAGACTTAATTTTTTGTTTTTAAAATCTGCTAAGAATTGATTTTGCAGTTGCATTATAATCTAGTCTACTCTGATTATACTGTGCTTACTAGTAAGAAATACAATGGTGAACAAATCATGTCTAGTTTCAAGTCCTTTAGGGATATCTCAGTAAAGCAAGACGTTATAATGATAGATGATGCATGTTGTAGTAGAGAGAGTATGCAATGCTGAGGAAAGCAAACCCAACCTTGGGATCAGGGAAAACCTTTTCAATAATCTGCATTTATGCTGACAGTTCATAAATAGGAGTGAGCCTGGCTGGGGATCAAGAGGAGGAGGAAAGTACTGCAAATAAAACAAAATCATAGACCAAGGCACAGAGGTGACAAAGGTCATGGAAGAGCTGGGGAACACATGTTGACTATAGATACAAGACAGAGTAATGGGAAAACTGGTGAGATAACACTAATGATAATAATATTGAGCATTCATTAGCTTTGTGCTAAGTGCTTTCCATACTTTTCCTCAAGATTGTTATCAGTATTTTATAGATGACGAAATTGAGCCATAAAGAGGTTTAATAACTTGCCTATAGCCAAACATCAAGAATGTGATTTTTATCTGAAGGGTAATAGGAAGCCACTGAATAGTGTTACACAGAGGAGCCTCAGATTCAGATTTGGATTTTGGAGAAATCAGTGTGGCTCTAATTTCCAATTCATAATCCAGTCGTGGATTTGAGTGAGTAGGGGCCTCAATGTCTGCTTCTCAGTCATATGACTCTTGATTAAAGTGATGGCTGAAAGGTAGAATACCTCAGGAGAGGTAATGTTCTGAAGGGGACTGGGATGTATGAGGAAAAGTATATTGTGTGTCTCAAGACTATTAAGATTTGGATAATAGTTTTAATAATAACACAAGCATAATAAAATGATCCACAAATGAGCTGTTGTACCTAATTCAAATTATGGGTATTATATTACATCAATATTTTGAGCATTTCAATTTACTTTTGACTATAACATAATATAGCAAATCAATTAAAGGCAAAGCCAAAAATCTTTGAGGCCAAGTTAGTGGTCCATGTATTCTTCTTTCCTTATTTACTGAGGCTGAATAATAGTGATTATAATTTGTTTTTCTTTGTCAGAAATAAAGAGATATTATATGGACCAAGAGGGGAAAGAGTTCTACATAAATGACAGTGACATCTCTGATAGTTGTTTTCTGTGAGTTGTTTGGTGTCCATCAGAGGCCTCTGGAGACCTGGACCTGACTGAAAAGGTCCCCAAGTCAAGATGCCAGCGACCGTAATTAATATGAATGCTATTCTGGTCATTGTAGGACCTTTTGCTTCAACAGAATTCAGAAAAGGATTGCAGGTAATTTTGACATTTATAGTTGACTTCCTATAACCTCCTGCAAACTCTGTCCCTAGAACTCCAACTCTTTCTCTCCCTCACCTTTCTTTTTCCATTCCCCTCTTTCTTCTTCTCCTTCCTTGCTTGTTCCAGTGACTAGTCTATTTTTCCTCTTTTAAAACAGCCGGTGTCTGCAGAAAATAACATGCTAGAAGTGAGCCGACTGCCAATATGCATAAGAAGATTTATTGCAACAGAGAAAGGATGTTATGAGACATTGCACATATTAATCTTTCCATTTTGGTCTATAAAGACCCGGGTTTGGCTACTTTTATTTATATGCTTTTAGAGAAAAGCAGTTAGGTCAGAACAGGAGATTTGGGGGATGATAGACAGAGATTTACAGCTCAAGTGTCCAGGAATACAGGCTGGCTGAGCAATTGTGGCTTCTCCTTAACAGCCACGGACAGGCTGCATCCTTTGAGGTACTGCTGTGCGAGGCCGGCTTGGCAGAGGTTTTCAGTGCCACTCTTCCCAAACTGCTGGGCCAGTGAAGTTGTCAGAAAAGATCAGTGTAGGTTTAGGAATTTTTTTTTGAAGTTTTCCTGAAATAACCAATAATGAGTTGTCGGCTTAGATAGCTCTTTTTATAGATCGTGCAGCAGCTGGATCAAAATCTAATGAAGATGTTTGCATCTGACAATGGCAGGCCTGCACATTTCCATCCTATTTCTTGAGTGCGCAAATGCATTTCATTTGGGAACATGAAAGGCATATTTAGTGACAACTGATGGTTCTTTGTTTTTTAATTCCCAATAATGTCTTCAGTAAGTGCTTTTGTTAACATTTTTGCATTATACAATAGGTGACACAGGAAGATAATCGGTGTGCTGAAAGCAATTAAAGAGTTTATATCCAACTTGTTCTGCCTATTAAATGGATCCATTCGGCATGGAAGCACATTAGCATCTTTACAGTGGAATGATTGTGGAAATAGGTTATTCACGGGGCTTATGCATCTTGCTCCTGCTGCAATAAGACATATCTTCAAGATTGGAGAAAAGGAATGAGCCATTTTTCTCCCCTTGGAACTGTAAACAGAAGTAAAACTATTAATAGATGCTGTAGCTAATCCCAGGAAGCTGCAACTGCGAGATTAAATAATGTCGCAAAGAGAAAGCTGGAATGAAGGGAGGGGAGGGAGGACAGAGGGAGAAGAGAGGGAGGCGAGTTCCCTGATCACTGAACTGCATTAGACAAGGACAAACTGAAGGACTTTGGCTGATCATAGGATTGACAATTGGTATAAAGAGGAGATTCCTGTTTTCAGCAAAGTAAATATCACTCCATCTATTTCCTGAGTACTGTTCTAATGGGAATATTTGTGTTTTATTTTTAAAGTAGTAATGAAGCTGATTTTAAATGGGATTTGGATGCTACGGAGATGCAGCTGAGCCTGAAGGAGACACATAATCATTGTGAATCAAAACTTATGTTTTCTGATAAAAGAAACAGAGAACTGGGAGGCCTCTGGGTGAGTGTACAATATGAGACTGGAACCCTATTTTTACTGCTGCATAGAATGAGTTATAACAAGAGGGATTGGGATATAATTAAATATCATACATGGCATATTAGAAATGATTAGATGTCCCCAAGTTTTATTCCTACTAATACTCTTGGACTTTGGCTGATCCTCTATTCAATACTGACTGTGAAGCATTGTGAGTCACCTGCTCTGCTAAGGATCATCACATCTCTCTAGATCTTTATAGAAACTGGGAGGTTGTATTGTCCATACCATTGAGTGCTGTTCAAAATGTGGTCCATGAACACCATCATTATTACTTGGAAACTTAGAAATGCAAATTCTCTGGCTTCACACCAAACTGAATAAATCAGAATTTCCTGGGGTGGGGCCCAGGAAGGTATTTTAATGTGTAATAGGACTACAGATAATTTTTATGTCCACTAAAGTTTGAGAAACAATATATTTATAGTTAAGTCTGAGTCTCAAGAGTGTTTTTGAATGATCTTCAAAATCACACACCTTCAGAGAAATAGAGTTGAATTTGATTTAGAATTTCCTACTATGTCCCAAGCTGATTTCTTTTATAGGAGTTTTACATCTGTGTTACATCTGTTACCCCCTTGTACATAAGAAGCTTAGTCTCTGAAGATAGTCTTTCATTAGAGATTGTGGTCTAGGATACTATCACCAGTTATCTGGGCTGGTGACCTATGCTGGGTTCACAAAATCTGGCTATATCCATAACTGAGAAAATGGCGAAGAAATCACTCAAGCACACAGAAATACCTTTTCAGAATCCGGGACAGCTCTTTGACCTTAGGGGTCCATTGGAAAGAGAGAGCTTGCACTTGGATTCTTTATTTTTATAGGTGGGCACACAAAGGAGATTCAATGGAATGTTCTTTCCAAATAAGGCAAGGGGTCAGGTTTCAGGGGGTTGAGTCTAGCTTTGTGATGTCTTGTGGTCAGCAGATTGACTGACATCTTGGAAGGCCACACCCATCTCAGGTGCTGTGTAAGATCAAAGGTAGATCGACTGAAAAGGACACATATGTCATACAGCCCAGTCAGGGAATTAATGTCAGTCTGGTCCCCTCATGAGCTTAAATGCTCACAGCTCACACACACAGCCCATGGCTTGATGCTTGGAATTTGCGGCTGATTTGAGCCATTATTCCTGTTGAGCTGTATTTCTGTTAAGCCAGAATATAAATTCTGTTGTGTTGGCCAGTGTGATGGAGTCTAGACTGGGCCCCTTTCTAGTGTTCAAAGAGACGAGGAAAACATAATGATTGACAGGCCAGAAAATGAAAGGGGTGTGGCATCTGTTCATCTCTCAACATCCTTATCACTATTAATTCTGTGGGGAAGAAAAGATCTTGGTATGTTATAAAAGTAAATCACATTTATTTATGATTACAAATCACTAAAACCAGCGATGTCTTGACTTAGGTCAAAGGATTTCTTTGGGAGCATAAGAATATAGACTGGCACCTGGGGAAACAGGTTTATTGATGTCTAGCCCTATTGACTGTCATTCTCTATGCCTGAATAAGCATTAGCTCAGGCCTTTGCAATTCAGAAGGAGCTGGATACTCATTAGAGTATAACTGCTCTTACTGGCATCATTTTCCTTGTACTTCACCCTTTCCCCCCTCTTACTTGACAGCATTTGGAAGTCATGACCCATAACTTGAAATGCACTATTTATTCAATAAAGGCAGGCTTTCAAAACAAAACTAATACTGTCATTTGATAGTTGATATCTTGAATAAAGGGTTTCAAAGAGGGATTTTGTTAGAGGAAAGAACCTTTGGCATTTTAGAGAGAGAGGTTTTAACCATGGGTCTGCCATTTGCTGGTTTGTATGTCCTTAGAGCTCTCTGAATCACAATTTCCTTCTGAGAATAGAGAGGGCATTTCATGTCTCATAGATGGGTTGAGTGCATTAAACATAAGGTGACCATACTTTCAGTTTGTGAGGGATCATCCTGATTTGTACCTGTTGTCTTGATGCAATTATTTATAGAATTTCTTTTCATTCTGAAAGTGTTCTGTTTTGGATGATAAACTATATAGTCACATTAATTACATAAGTTAATATATGTAATGTTTCATGTTCTCCATATTTCTATTATTGGAAATATTACACTTGGCAACAAGTTGTACATCCTCACCAAACCAGATTTAGTTTTTCTCCATGGAAAACGAATACCCAGATACTCGGGGCTGTGGCTATATCTGCTAGAGGGTTTGACAACCTGTCCTTTCCTGTGCTATCCTTTGGCCTGGGCCACCTCTTCTTACAACAGTAATAGCAAAACTCACTGGTCACTTAGGTAGAATTGAGTTTTACTGCTGTCTAGGGAGTATTGTATTCTATCTATTGTGTTACACTTAATGTATTGTCTATTGTAT
This sequence comes from Marmota marmota marmota, assembly GCF_001458135.2. Lineage (NCBI taxonomy): Eukaryota > Metazoa > Chordata > Mammalia > Rodentia > Sciuridae > Marmota > Marmota marmota. Next base: position 24,702,682 of record NW_026000101.1, read on the forward strand.
TATGCTATAGGTCTCTGAGAGGGCCATTGGAATAGTGTTTGGGACTTCTAGAAGAAAATTTATGATACATTAAGGAATGATCATATTCATTGAGTATACTCATTTTGTGCCAGGTACTGTTCATCTCTGAACTCAGTGGGTCATTCTTAGCCCCATCTTACAAATGAGGGACCCCAGATTCAGAGAAGTTAAGAAATATTTCAAGATCCTGCATTTGGTTAGAGGAGAAGCCAGGAGTCAAAATAGTTTTTTTTTTTTCCCTCCTTCTACAACAATGCTCAAATGCTATTAATGATGAACAATTCTAATACCACAGAACATATCAGTTTAATGCTAATCTTGGCTTCCTATCTTTGACAGGTGGAGTACAAATACTTTGTTTTCAGGTAGGGAGATATTTCTCAAACCCACCTGACACTTCTTTGAACTTAATGTTTCTTTGCCACATGCTCTTCATCGACACAGCTCTTTATAATTCATTGAACAATCCTGATATTAATTGCTTTTACCCTGCAGCCTCTGTCAAACATCTCAAAATTAGAATTATTAAAAAGCAGAAAGTCTGCTTTGGGTCTGATGTGGGTGGAGTAGGAAGAGGAGAAAGAGGAAGAAAGGCAGGAATGACTGTCAGATCAGACCCATTCTGCTTAAAGGGAAGGGGACTATTTTGGGGAAACCTGTTTCTTCCCTCTTCTCCAACAATTTTTGGTTAATTCTGACCTGCATTAGGTAGATAAAGATAAATGTGAATTTTAAATTATATTTAATCTTCATTAAAGTAATTATCTCTCTTAATGAAGAATTTGCTGGGTTGTGGTTGTGCAATGGAGTATAAAATCCTAAGTGAATAAAATCAATTTCATTTTCAGGCTAGCTTTTCTGTCCATTAATAAACAAGACACAGAAAATATATTTGCTCAGAGTCTTGCAGGCTGCTCATAGCTCACAAAAAGCCAATACCACTTACAAAAGCAGGACAGTTGGCTCTCCATTTCTCACCCTTCATTTTTCAATCTAAAGGGGAGCTTTCACCCTAAGGAAGTTCCCTGAGTTTCCATACTGGGGCTGTCTTACTAAGCCCAGCAGTCAGACGACTGCGGATGATATCTCACACCCAAATGGCTGTTCTCATGAAATGGTGTTTGTGTTGTGCAGTGTATTTCATCTAAGTGCTCTGGTTTATTAATCATATAAGTATGAATTAGACACTGGCATGCTTATGTTTCCTAATGTATGAAAATTGCTTATTTATTTCCGTGCTGTTACAATGGAAAGAAACAGACTGGTTCTAAATAGCAGTGTACTGTAGTGTGAAGCAATTAAGTGAGTTATGCATGCCCTTCAGGAGGAGGATAATGGGAAATTGGTGCCAGCTAGTCCTCACTGCTGCTGATGAAAATAGAAAAGAACATGTTATGGAGGAACACGGACTTGTCCATATTTCAACGTAAACTTGGGAGTCTGCTATTGTAGCTGAATCTTAAGATTTGGCTCCTGTGAACTTGCTGATTTGCTTCCTTATCATTTTTGCAAAAAACACAAAAGAACTAAAAAGAGTGCCATACATGGGAAGGTAAGAATTGGTGTGGCTGATGACAAGTTTTCCTTCTTTTCCTTTTATACCCCTGGAACTTAACAATAACAGATGCAAACCACCCTCAAACCCAAATGTGCGCATGCCACCATCCCTGCTGGTTGAGTGCTGTGTAAAGATCAGCAACACATTTTTTTCCCCCATGGTGCATGAACTTCTATGCATTGAGTTAGTGACTTACATGTTACTTATTATTAGTTTACATCATGCTTTTGATGTGCTGGCTTTTGATCCAAATGATATATTTTTTAAAATAACAACCATATGAAGTGATTTCCTTACTATTCTCTTTTGTGTATAAAGAAACTAAGGCAAAAAGACATTAACTTGTCCAAAGTTACACAGCTGGCAAATGTCAGAGCTGTTCCTTAAACTGGCTCTGTAGCTCATACACCTGGCTGTCATGCTTCCTTGATTTTTTCAGGGTAACCAGGGTCATATCAATGGATCCCTCAGTACTTCTGTTTCTTGTCTGTAAAATGGGGGAGGTAATATTCCTGAGATCCAATTCACCATGTTAGATATGATCTCATTCATCCTTTGTAATTATTTGTAAGGTTGAAAAATTCTTTTGCCTGAGAGGAAATTGGCTCAGAGAATTGTGAAGCTCTGAGGTTACAAGAAGTGTAAGAGATGGAGCAAGGTTTCAGATGTAGTTTGCCTACACTAAACCCTACACCTCTTCTATTTTATTATGGCTATAAGGGCCCTGAGGGGGACGTGCAAGACAATGGATGTGAAGTGCCTAACATTTCCTGCACATTATACACTCAATGTAAGTAAACTCGCCAAGGTCTGGAAAATTGCTTGGAAATGCTTGTTGTTATTGTTAATGCCTGTTCCGATGATAGCAGAGGTGAGAGTTTTTAATGGCAGGACTCTTCCTCCAGGATGCTGATCTAGCAATAGTCAATAGTGATGTTTACTACGCTTATCTCCAAGGGACTTTAGTTCAGAGAGTTACAAAATAGAAAAGACTAGCATAAATATCTTAATTACAAATGGTAGATAATGTTCCCTGAATTTTTCTCCTAAAGATGTGGTTTCTGTTGTCACCAAGGAGCTCAGGAGGCAAACTGACTTTTAAAATTTGTGTTTTAGATTGAGAAAATAACACAGCACAAGTCAAAGGAGAGTGTAAAAGTGCCATATAATCACTCTCCAAGATAAGTACATTTTAAGAAATATTTGTTTCAGATTATTTGTCTTTCTTTCTTTTTTTTTATTTTTTGTGGTACTGGGGATTAAACCTAGGGCCTTCTACAAGTTGGGCCAGCACTATAAGATTCCCAGCCCTTCTTATATTTTCATTTTGAGACAGGGTCTCTCGAAGTTGCCTAGGCGGGTCTCAAATTTTAGCATTTTCCTACATCAGGTTCCTGAGTCCCTGGGATTACAGGTGTTTTCCACCATGCCCAGACTTGTTTCAGATTATTTAAAAAAAAAATCATTTCAAACATATGAGGGTCTCCCATATCCATCAAGTTACTTTTCCTTATTCCTTCCTTCTTTCCCTTCATCCAATCACCATCAGGAATGTTGTGAAAATCAAATCCATATATTTAACTTTTTACTGAATACATATGTAATCACACACAATGAAGGGTATTGTTTTAATTTTTAAGTATTTACATAAATAGTAAGGCACTTCAACATATTTTTTCATAATTGATCTCATGTTAGTGACATTTAATCATGTCAATACACACATTATCATTAGTATATTGTATTTCATCCTCTGGATATGCAAAAATTTATTAAGTAGCCTATTTTTGGACATTTAAAGATTTTACAATTTTTGTCACACTAAATAGAATCCTGGTTTTCAGCTTCCTTGTTAGGGTTATGTAACTTGCTCGCAGCTGACCTGCAGGGATCCATTTCTCTTTCTCTTGGTAATGTTTTTCCTTAACTTCCAGCTCTGTTTCTTTACTCTGTTCTGGGACTGCTGCTTTGCTACCCTCTTGGATTTGTCTTCTCTGTCATCCTTCTTTCCTTTCTTTTTGTCCCATTTAGAGAAACTTAAGAAGAGTTAAACAAAAATTATTCATTACACTTGTAAAAATGACAAGACCATGCAAAGGAGGCTACTACCGTGAGGTTTTGTAGTTGGAGAGAGATCAGGCTCAGCTCGGAATACAATGAGAAAAAGTAGGAATTTATAGCCAAGGTGCAGTGGATAGAAAATAAGTGAGAGGAAACATGAGGGGTAAGGGGGATTCTGGTTAAACACACCTCCCAGGGTTCTTGCTGAAGGTAGGCCAGAGGGATCACACATAATCTGGGGGATGGTGCAGAACGAGGAACCCACTCCTACCCTTTTAATCTTCTCCTTGGCATCACATGGCAGCAGCTTAGCACAGCATTTTCCAGAATTCTCTGTCTCCTGTAATTTTGGGTTACAGTCTTCCAAAGAGAAGCAAGTAACTCATGGCAGGCACATGCAGATGCAGGGGAGGGCAAACCTGAGTGGTGTCCTCCAGGTGCTGCAGGCCACTGAGATGGAACAGATGACTTTGTCACTTCCTTGGGATTTGCATTGCTGTGTGGTCCTCTCATTCCCGTCATTGAGGTGTGTTGTATTTGAAATATCCCTGGTGCTCTCTGTTCTACCTTGTTTTGCTTTAGCACACCCTTCAGGAGTTAACTTCGCATGCACACGATTGGAAATACTTTTGCTTCAGAACCTATTAAGTAGCCACGTACTGTCTTTAAGCTTTCATTTTATGCGTGTTCCCGTGTTATTGATGTTTTAAAGTACTCTGATTCTTTGATCTTGATTTTTTCACATGAAATCTGGCCCTGTCTCATACCAGAGGCTTATTAAAATTTACCTTAAATCTCTGGTTTCTGTAACATGAAGATGTTTCCTATGAGCCTCTCAAACACTGTGCTGGGCAATCAGTGGGCCTATTCTTTTTTGGAAACTCTTTCCTTTCAGTTCTGGAAAAATTTCCATTTTCCTTTAGTTTTGATAACTTCTTCCTTTTCCTTTGTTCTCCTTTTCTGTCATCTCTGTTAGATATTAAAGGTTGGTTGTTTAGATTTGTTCATTTTTTAATTAAAATTTTTTTTTATGTTTTCTGTTTTGAAAGTTATATTTGATTTTTGAAAAGAATCAGTTTCATTTTAATTTCATTTTTAATTTTCAAAATTTTATTCTTATTTTCTATAGTCTGTCCTTCCTGCCTCTTTTCCCATTCTTCCTTCATATTCTGCATGTGAATTTCCCAGATTACTGTCTTCAAATTTTGATTTAATTAATTAACAAAACATATATTTACAACATAAAACACAATGTTTTAAAATATGTATACATTGTAGAACAGCTAAATCAAACTAACATATTATTCAAAACTCATCATTTATTTGTGGTGAGAATCCTTAAAAGTCTACTCTTTTTGTTAATAATTTTCCAGTATACAATACATCGTTATTAGCTACTGTCACTATGACGCACACTAGATCTCTTGACCTAACATTTCCCTAACCACTTCATACCCTTCTTCTGATGACTACTATTCTATTTGGTTTCTCTGAGTTGGACTTTTTTTGGATTTTATGTATGAATGAGATAATGTGATATTTGTCTCTCTCTCTTTTTTTTCCAGCTTCTTTTAGTTAGCATAATGTCCTCTTAGGTTCATTCATGTTGCTGTAAATACCAGGATTCCCTTATTTTTAAAGGCATTGTGTATGTACCCAAAGGCATATTCACCATTTATCCATTCATTCATTGATGGACACAGGTTGATTCTGTATCTTGGTGGTTGTGAATAATGCTGCAGTGAACACGGAAGTCCAGACACCTCTTTGGGGTACTGATTTCAGTAGAATTCCTGGATTGTATGGCAGCTCTAGCTTTACTTTTTGAGGAGATTCCACACTGTTCCCTGTTCTCCGTTTGCTCACCAGCACTTGGGACTTTTAGTTATTTTGCTAATAGCCATTCCGGTAGGTCTAAGCTGTAACCTCATGGTGGTTTTAATTTGCATTTCTATGAGGATTAGTGATGTTGAACATTTCATATACATGTTGACCATTTGTGTCTTCTTCTGAGAAATGTCTATTTCAGATCTTTTGCCCATTTTTAAATGGGTTTATTTATTTATTTATTTTTGCTATTGAATTTCTTGCATGTTTTGGATATTAATCTTCTCGTATTTTGAGTGCCTTCATACACAAAGTAGAATTATTTTGACATTTTTATTGGGGACATAGAGATCAGTCTTGCATTTTTATCTAGTCTGATGATCTTTGTTTAAAATGGGGAGTTAAGACCATTTCCATTTGATATAAATATAAAAACAGTTTAATTTAATCTACTACTTGGATATTTACTTTCTCTGTCAGTTACTTCCAGTTCCCTCTCTCTTTCCTTGCCTTTTTGGATTAATCAAATACAGTTTATTATTGCATTTTTATCTATCTTTTGGGCTCGTTAGCTATAATTCTTTATTCTTTTGTCGTAGAAGTTTCTTTAGGATTTATAGAATACATCTTAACTTTTCTAATTTTTCTACTCTTAACTCTGTACCTTTGACTTATCTAACAAGTGGGTATTTGCATCCATCTGGTTTTCCTGTAATCCAGTGTCAGTTAATAGCTCCTATTCCCTTTTGATTTTGGTCTTAAAGAAAAGTGCAGCTACTGGGCTAGAACTCTGTTAGTGCATGCATTTGCTCTGTGTGTGTGTGTGTGTGTGTGTGTGTGTGTGTGTTGTGTTTTGTTTGATTATATTTTTAGCACAGTGGTTTTCAATCACATTCTGTCCTGAAAGCACTTGGAACTTTTATTAAGCCTCTTCTTTAGCAGGGAAGTCTGTTGTAGCCCTGAATTTAGTCAGTGAGTCTATCTTTATTCCCTGTCATGAAAAGTGTTTTGTTGCTGCCTGTTACTTTGCAGGGATCAGAGTATAGTTATTTCTGACTGCTTAAGGACTTGGAACCCAGCAGGCCCCTGGCTTCAGCCCTGCTCATCACTGTGGGTTTCTATTCCATTTCTGGTGCAGTGTACTAACCATCTTATTTGGGGAGGGGGGGCGCTAGGTATATTTTTAATTTAATTTTAAATATATTATTTCCAATTTTTATTTGGGAGCAGTACAAGAAGCTCAAAGCATAAGCTGTTAATTTGTAGTCTCCTCTGCTTTTCTCCCCCAAGATATTGATGATAAGTGGTTTTCTTCTTATACACAGCAGAAAAAGACAACAAAAAAAGTATCAAAAAATGGGTAGAACCCTCCTTACTTTGTTTCTGAAGGCTCCTATTTGTGTCATAGAGTTGCTAAGTCCTTTTCTTAACTCCATATAAATTTGCCATTTGGTAAAAGGATTTGGGAAGCAGAAAGTCGATTATTGGTTTGGGAATGACCTGATTTGTAGGATGATTGGTAATGTTTCTTTTTTTAGTACTTGTATTTTAATTCAAAAGTGCACTCAAAAAATTATATGACAGGGACCTGCCATTTAAAGCAGCTATGTAGGGTGAGAAAAAGAATCCAAATCTTCTTGGGGTGTTCTGGTCCTCTCTATAGAATGAGCACCTTACATATTAGGATCCCTGGTGCACTCTCTGCTTTCCTTTGTCACTATGGCATCTCAAAACTATGGAAAATTTTCTTTTTAACTCAGATGAAACAGTTTATTGTCTTCTTCCATCATGTGTAGCACTGTAATATGCCTATTTTTTTCACTCTCAAATAATCTGGAGATGGTGGAAAAGAAACACCTCATTTTTATTATTCTTTTTCTCAGCAAACTCTTACATCCTCATTAGAGCTCACAAACATGACAACACCTGCATCTTACCACCTGCTTCTGTTTGTGTGAAACAAGTAAATTCCTCTCAGAGGTGACATTGCCATTACTACAAAGTGCAGGAAGTTACAAGGGATTCTTGATCTGCTTTATTCTGGAAAGGTGTTTGTTTGCTTTGGAAGAATTTAGGCTATATTCGTTGAATTTCTGATAATTTCACGAAAAAGCTTAAATAAAAGAGGGCAATACAATCTTCATTAAATCACAGAATCGGATGATTAATAAGTGATTTTTTTTTTCTGAGATGATCTGATTACTTAGCTGTTTTCTGTTTTAGAAATCTCCAAGAGCCTGAATTCTGGAGCCCGTCTATCTGAGTTTGAATGGCTATTCTAACTTATTAGCTGTGTGGCCTTGAGCAATTTATTGAATCCCTCTGTACCTTGCTTTTTAAAATCTGTAAAATGGGGTTGGGTATTATAGTTGCTTCAAATGAATGTGGTATGTACTTAATAAATGAATATATGCAAAATACTTAGCAGTACCTAGAGCATAGTTAACACAGTAAAAGATTTTTGAAAATATTTTAAAATTGCCTACTGTGTTCCAGGTTTTATTCTAGGCATTAAGATTCACAGGTGATCATGATGAAAAAGTTCTTGGCTATCAAAGAGATTCCATTTGGTGGGAGAAAACATAGAAAATAAGTAAAACACATAATTAAGATAATTTCAAGTAGTAATGAGTACGAGGAAGAAAATAATATTCATAATTCCTAATATTGGAATTGAAATTGCTAACTGAACATTTATTTTATGGTCAAGCAAAATTGATGAGACTTTCTTCATAGATTGTATCATAAACTCTCAGAACTACACATAGTTTGACCTGGGGTCACATAAAAACTTGGATGATCACTTTAAAACTTGAACTTAATTCTGTGTGTGTGTGTGGTCTTTTATCTTTTTTTCAGTCTTCTACTATTGCCAAGGACCCCATTCCCTGCAAGGATTCTCTTTTGTTGACTTGATCATTCTTAGTTCAGCAATTTACATACCGGCGTCACTTTCTTCCAGATTCACCATTGCAATGGGTTGTAGTCTAAATGAGGGGTGAATCAATATCATTTTGTTTATCTTATGCTTTATTTTGTATTCTACTTGATTCCAATATGTATGTGTCATAACTGAGTAGTTCCATATATAAAATTAACAGAAATGAAATTACTTAAGGAATCTATTAAGTATATAAAATGTGTAAGTAAAATATCATGGGATAATTTATTTTGTGTCTTCAGCATTAGGCTGGTCTCATTAGGTTTCATTACATACACTCATAAGACCCCAAATGAGAATACTTCCAAATCCACAGTAATTTCCTGAAAAAAATCCATAATGGTGATAACATATTGTATCAGAACTACAGTAAACAGTTAGGATATTCATTTTAATCAAAGGCTCCCTCACAGCAAAGGATCTGGAGAGGCCAGTAATAGGCTCCTGTTGTCTTCTCTTGAAGTGCCATATTGGATACTCTGTCCCTTTCAGATTAAGAACAACTAACATGATCATGGAATGCCTCAGGACCAGAAACTCCAAATAGAGTCTTAAATAGGGCTCTTAGACTATGCTGGGCATGTAAATACTTCATTTCTGTGATTAGACCCAGTGTCAGAGTCCTCTGGGTGTCTCAACGAAAGTAGGTGTAAACCATCAGTCATGCTGATAGGGTAGTTTAAACAGTTCCCAAACACCACCATTGAAACATACATTTATTGTCTTGACCAGATGTCAGTACCACGCAGGCAAATCTCTGATTTCAGAAAAACAGCTCAAGCCAATTCCATGCCTGCTGGAATTAACCCTCTTAGCGCACCTATTTTAGTGATGAGCTAAATCTCTAATCCCTTCAAGGTTTCCACAGTGGCCTCTATATTCAGTATAGAAACAATCACTACAGATTTCTGAGTAAAGGTATGATATAGAATATTATTGGAGCTCTGCTCTGAGGAATGTGGAAATGTGGATCATAGAAATGCAGAGTGTTGGGCTTTAACTGATCTCTAATACCCTTAAGAAGAATATTAAGAGATTTGGGAAGACTTAAAAGGAAATGCACTGATCTCTAGGTACCATTGAAGGTTCATTAGAACAAGTCATCAGATAAATTGATTGTATTTTCTGCTATTTAAATAAAAATAAAATTTTCTGTATTTTTAATTGCAAAGTGATTTGCAAAACATTTCATAATATTTTTGTGGACAAGATGAAGGAATTTGATAAGACAAATGAAACTTAGTGGAAAAATTATATCCAAATTGTCCTTCCATCAAGGCACAAATCTAGACTAGATAGCTAATATGAGGTAAAGATGTAAAGAGGTGGTAATAGGCTAGAAAGTTGGACTGAAATGATTAAAATTAAATTCAATTTATGTCCATATTTCATTGAACAATAGCTAATATTCTTCAAATATTTACCAGGTGCTAGAACTTTCCAAGTGTTTTAATCAGCTTTTATTTTTCTTTTTTCTTTCTTTTTTCCCTTTCTTTCTTTTTTCTGTTTTTTTCTTTTTGCTGCTGTGACCAAAAGACCTGACAAAAATAATTTTAGAGGAGGAAAAGTTTATGTGGTGTTCACGATTTCAGAGGTCTCAGGTCACAGATGACTGATTCCATTTCTCAGGGCCTGAGGTAAGGTGGAACATCATGACAGAAGAGGGTCTTAAGGAAAGCAGCTCAAGACATCACACCAGGAAGCAGAGAAAGGACATAATATATACCTAGAGCACACCTCCTAACTACCTACTTCTTCCAGTCACACCCTACCTGCATACAGTTACCTTTCAGTTAATCCCTATCAGCAGATAATGCACTGATTTAGGTGAAGGCTCCCATAACCCAATCATTTCACCTGTAAACTTCCTTGCATTGTATCACACATATCTTTTGGGGTACACCTCATATATAAACCATAACACCAAATATCATCTTATTGTGTTCCCATGACTCAAGAGGTTGGTGTTTTTATTGACTCCAGAATTTCCATGTGCTCATGAAGGCTCAGGGAGTCTAAATAATTTGCTTGAGCTTATACAACTTGTAAGTTATGGGTTTCAGTCTTAGATAATTTGATTACAAATCTCAGGGATCTTAACTAATCCAAGGGAAGGACTGGGAGAACTTGGTGCATTATTTTAGCAAAATATTTCAGATATATAACATGCTCAATGTAAGCCCTGTGGAAACTTCTTCAGCCACAGGAAAGCAGGTTGTATTAGCTTTCCTCTCTCTTTCCCCGACTTCTTTCAACGTTGTTTTAAATGTAGGTAATAAAGTCTGGCTCTGATAATGTTATTCCTTTTGCTGAAAACCTTTGACAACTCCCTCTGGCCTACTACATTCTTCTACTCACCTTACATTTCTGGCCTCACCTCTCATGACCCTCTCCACACCATGCACTAGTCACTTTAGGCAATTTCTGCTTGTACACATAACCTGGATATCTCACTTTCTCTGCAAATGAAACTATTGAAAACTTGTCCTTCTTTAAAGGCCCAGATCAAATGCTGCCTCCTTCAGGGGTAGCTGAAAGGCTCGGAGAATTATATAACAAGAGCAAAAATTATTGTCACGATTATTGTGCATGAATTATTCATGTGCTACAAGATACCATATACAGATTTTTTGGTTCAGCCATCCACCAAGTACCAGTCATGCATTATTTTCAGAGAAATTGAACTCACTTATTCTGGCCTTTTGTATAAAACTGGATGAAGAGCCAGCAGAGTCTGCTAAGGCTATTGTAAGAAAGTGACCCATGAGCAGCCACTGTGGGTGGAATGTATGTAGACACAGCGGCTGTGATAAAGCTTCCCTTGAGTACCATGCCAGTGGGATGGGCCAGGCTGTGTGGTCCTGTGTGATTTCCTCAGAGATTCGGAAGTGGGTTAGAATGAGCTTAAAACTTGGTCATAGTGTTTTAACAGTCTATTCCTTAAAACTCTCCATAACAGTTTTCTCCAAGAAGTATCTTATTATCTTAAAACAATATTATAAACAATATTGAAATGAAGTGATATTAATGTCTCAATGTTATAAGCAAATAGACTCAGAAAGATAAAAATATTTAACCTATGCCATGAAGGTAATTGGTGACTTAGCTGACATTGGAATCTGACACGTGTGTCTGAATCCAATGACAATGTTCCTTCTATCACTGCCCATAATTAAGAAAGGGGATCCTAATTACTTTTCCCTATACCCATTAAAAAGCCATGATCAAATATGCTTCATGTTGTGAAGGCCAGAATATATTTGCAAAGAGATATTTTTAGCTTTTTGAACTAAACTGTACTTTTGAGTAAGTTTGTAGATAGAAAATTGTGTGCAAATGCATAAATTGTGGCACTTGATGAATTATAAAATAAAAATGTACATGGAAGTTACTTTGAAAATGCAATCCCTGTTATTGAATAATGTGTGGCAACCATATGCAGTAAGTAGAGATGAGATGAGGACATCATTCTGTTACACTTACATTAACTCTAATCACATTTTGTAGCCGATGCTCTTATGAGGCCTGCCAACGAACATTTTAGGTAAATGAAGAGTTAGAATATATAGCTTCAGAAAGCAGGCACCTCTCCTGTCAAATAGGTAATTACAGAGGCTATGACTCCATTAGGAAAATGGTAGCCAATCAATGTAAACCCTAAGAGCTCAGAACCTTTGTAATTGATTGAGAGATTCAGTGACTTCAATGCAATTGAGTTTCAAATGTAAGTAGCCAATATTTGGCCAGATGGCTGCCATGAACTCCAGAGGGAGTTTATGAATTTAATGAGAGCAATGGCTATACAATTTAAGTCACATGTGCTGATACTGAATGAAATATGCAGATCAATATTGAAACTGCAGCCTGGGGTATCCAAACTTTCATTTTCTGAATCCTAATACTGATATATATTTTAGCAAGTATGCAATTGCTTATTATATAAGATCTGGAGAAACTTTTTTAATGCAAATCAAAATTGTTGTTTGGGACCATAGTTTACTTTTTATGTCTTCTGAGACGATCCATTACATAGTTTAGGATAATTTAGGGATGCTATTTCAGAAGTGACCAGTTTTTGCAACAGGAGACATTTAGGTTTATTCATTCACCTAATTGTTTCTGCAAGACTAATGTGAATGAGATATAGAATTGGGGATAATAAATGGGCAAGTCAGAGATGGTTATGAATTGTGTCATAGAAGAGCTTAAAAGTCCAATAAAGGAGAAGAGAAATAGTTTTTCAATGATTATAAGACAAGGTTGAAATAGGTGTCAATAGACACATATGAAGCAGTAATCCTGCCCATTATTTAGGTTTTGTATTGTGGGTAATTGAACAGATACTAATAAGAGTCGAGACTTTCACTTTTAGTAAAAGACAATTTGAACCAACATTCTGAATGACGATAACAAAAGCAGTTGGACAACATTAAGGAAAGCATATACAGCATATGTTATTTAATGATGGAATAAGTTTTGAGAAACGCACTGTTTGGAAATTTTGTCATGGCAGGAACATTGTAAACTAGATATAACCAACTACACACCTAGGCTACATGGCATATGCCATTGTATGTGTGGTCTGTTGTTGACTGAAACATTGTCATATGGCACATGATTATGTACTTGAACATACAGAAGAAACTAAAAATATTCTGAAGGATTATGGAACCATGATTTAGCAAAGATGCATGGAGAGGTGAACCCAGTAGTCAGGTTGTTTGCATTTTCTGATTATTGGTCAAAATGTTGAGTATTAATTTTGACAGACCTTATGGGACAAAGTAAACAGAAGTTACAGTTGAGAATCTGTCACACTAGGGACCATGGTACTGTTCTTTGGGTTTGGAACCAGAATGGTTAATCATCAAGATAACTGGGAAGCCAATCAGCCCAGTTTTGGGCCATGTGGGAGGCCCAGAAAACCTTAGTCTTATGAACTGAGGAGGGTGATTGCTGGTGTCTCAAAAGACTTGACTCAAGCAACAAAAAATATTTTCTGGAAGAAGTTAAATACTTTTGGAGATTTAAAATTCATATTCTCTCTCTCTCTCTCTCTCTCTCTCTCTCTCTCTCTCTCTCTCTCTCTCTCTCCTGTTGTTCTGGGAATTGAACTAGTGCCTTGTACCTGCTAGGCAAACCACTGAGCCCTATCTCCAACTTCTAAAATTATTTCTAAAAATTCCATGTCCATCACTTCATAAAAATTGACCTGGCATATGGAGAGAGAAGCTGATGTAAATAAGAGTATGCAGGATTATCGAAAGCTTTAAAATAACTAACTAAGCTTAGTATATAGAAGACAATCAAAACCAAGCTTGAAAATTTTGAGAGAACTTAAAGTGATTAAAAGAAGACACTAATTCTAAAAAGCAAAGAAAAATTCTAAAATTAAAAAAATTTTAAAAATCTGAATTACATTTATCTTAAAATAACTTATTTAGCTGTGTATTTCCATTTCATGTACTTCTCTAAAATATGTTTTATATTTTACATTAAAAATAAAAGATATATAAAAGCTAACACTTTTTAAAATCAGTTCATAAAGAATATGTTAAATCTTTGACCTCATTATTGGACTCAAACTTTCATGGCAGTCTTATAAGACAGAAGATATTATTTCACATATGAATTGGAAAACAAAACAGCTTTAAAGGATTTAACGTGACATAGCTGGGAAAGAGTAGGACCAGGTTACAAACCTAGATCTGTGTGACCTCACCTTGAGCCCTTATCTATGCTGATGAAGGTTTGTGGAGTCCCTGCAAGGAGGAATTGTGTTTGAGGATCATGCTCAAAGTGACACTATAGTGGCTGAACCTTGTTTCATCCATTGATGCTCACAGTTCTTGAAGAGATGATGATCCTACCTGTCAGTATTATACCCAAACAAGAGGCAGCCATGACACATTGGTTCTTTCAAAATGGCGATTTCTTAGGTTTACCCAAAGACCTCCCTCCTTAAATCCTATACCTGGAGTTGTAGAGGATGTAGATAGAGGGCACTAGGTTCCCACAAATGAAAAGTCTATTCTTTTTTTTTCCTTTTTTGACTTTAAGGAGAAATCAGCCCTCTTGTGCTATACAAGCTCTCTTATGTCTAATTTTTTCACCTATGGTTATTTTATTTCAGGAGCTTGGTTGCTTTATTTCCTACCATTTTCTACCTTTGTAGTCTAGGTGTTTAATTGTGTTGGTGTTTTCTTTCCCCAAAAGCCACTCTCTCCCAGCTGCTTATGCAAAGTGCTCATTTCCCATCCTCCACCAGAACTTGGAATTCTAAAGGATGTTTGGAGAAATTCACTTGGCTAAGCTGTAGAAATGAACCCTTTCACACTTTTCTTCAGCGGGGTGGGTATCTATTTACCTTTCTATTTTTCAGCTAATGCTATTTGAATGATTTTTCCAGAAAATAATTTTTTTTCCAGGGGTCATTTGCTGGTTCCATTTCTAGATACATAAGTGGCTGGCATTTTTAGTTTTCAACATTTTTTGTAACCTTTTCTGGTTAAAAAAAAAAAAAGCTTCCCTCATTAGGCACACTGCCACATATCATAAACAATGAGACTATTTTCTAACCCAAATAAGTTTCATTGACAGCTATTTGTGCCTTCCAACGACTTGGTATTCAGTAAAACAAAATAAAACCACACTGTCCAGGCCATGGGCCATCAGCCACTTACTGTGGTGGGCACACGTGTCTGATCCTCTCCAGTGGTGCAAATCACATTGCACAAATGACATTAAACATGAAATGAGAATATTCCTGGGGATGGGAGTCTGGAATCCATATTAGGAGGAATAAATCAAGGAATTGTTCATTTTAACAGTAGAATACTGAGGACAAAGGAGCAGAGGGGATCCCTGGGCCATGATAGGAACTGCCAGGTGTAGGTGGAGGCAGACTGTGGCTCAATGTGAAGAGCTTTTACCTAATGTACAAAAAGAGTTGAGGAATAGGCTGCTGAAAAAGGCAAAGTTTCATCAGTAAACGTATTAAAACACTGGTGGTAGCCAACTCTAGGAGGTTAGAAATGGGGTTCTTGCAGTATGGACAGGACCATTTGTGAAAAAAATATACTTGACCTTTTTCTATACTGGTCTCAGATGTCAGCAGCTATTGTTTCCAAGCTTTCGTCCATTAGGGCACATTTTAGACCATGCCCCCACTTACGTATATGCAGGAACTGCTTACTTAAACTTTTTTCTTACTCTTAGAAGAAATGAGAATAATAAAAAAATTTTGGACAAACCATATATAATGCTATGTCACAGACCTAGGAAGGAAATCTAAGACTGAACTTATATGCTACATTTATAGGCATCATAAAAATTGAGGTTCAGGAGAGAACATGGAGGTTTTTGTGTTTGTATTTTTCCTTGTCTTTGTTAGACATTGTGTCTCCATTTTTTTGTTCATTCTCTTACTAAATTGAATCGTCTCCTTGATATACCATGTGAAATTTATAAGAAGTCACTTTGCAGTTGAATCAATAATTGAAGTAGCACAGATTAATCCAGAATTTGATCAAGTATTTGTGCTCTGAATGTTGTGTTGGGAAAGAAAGAAAAGATCCTTCGAGGCATTGTTTTCTGAAAACTGGTATTGAAGAAAAAGGCTTTCACTTACTTGAGTAAGTCTTTTAATAACATAAAAGCAAAAACAGCTCCAAGCCCTCTGATTTCTGCTTTTCTGACCTATTTGGTGTTGGAAGTTAGAGAGGGTTGGCTTTTCTAATCAGTTTTATCTCAATAATCTCTGACTTCAGAGACAGTAGTAACAGAACTAACTGGGCAGAAAAAAATTCCCCAGAGAGCCATTTCAATTTGTAAACCTTTGGTAAGCAGTTTAACATGAGGATCTTCAACCCTAGAGGAATCATATCAGGGTTTAATAAACCTCAGCCCAAAAGAGAGACTTTTAGATCTAAAGATTTTATTTGAAAGCAAAAGTAAAGACAGTGAGGGAAAGTAGACCTTTGGTTTCAATTATAGAACAAAAGCTATTGATGGCTTTATTTTTAAACTTCACCAGAGCTTAAAAGAATAATAATTCATCTTAGGTTTTAGGATTTTAGTTTTTAACATTTCCTTGTGCCTGAAGACCTGAGCTCTCGACCATCATATACCCAAGCCATTGGATTTACAAAACAGAAGAATAATTCCTTTTCTCAGGACAGAGAAAAAAGTCAGTTATGAAAATGTGAGTTTTTAAATACGATTCAAAACTTATGCTTCTCCTGATGGAAAGATCCATATTACACACATACAAAATACAAAGATTTCAAATAAATGTTTGATGCTTTAAATATTGCTTGAGTCTGGTATATGAAGCTTTTGTTTTTACCCTCTGAAATTTCTACCATTTATAATCCAGCTCCAAATATTACAGGCTCTTGATTGACTGCTTTTGCTCTCAGCCTTGGATAATATGTGCTTTTTAATTTTTTTTAACTTTTATGTACATTAATACAAGCAATTTAGAATCTTGGCAAAGATTACCTCTTAATATTATTCCCCAGAAATAATATATGAGAGTAGAGGATGATGGGAATTAGAGTTAGGCTCAATTCAAGGGAGAGAGCTTTAAAAAAAAACAAACAAAACAACCAAATCACTACTTTGGTGCCTTTGGGGGATCATCAGGATTGCTCAAGTTCTTGTAGGTCACAGTCATTTTATCCAGGTGCGTGGCTATATCATTGTCCTAATTTTCTACCAGTTGTCAGTTGGGATCCTATATTTTATAAATAATATATTGTTTTGCAGGCTCCAGAAGTGATTAGATTGAGGAGTATTTTTTTAAAGTTTCATTTGTACAGATGAGGTGAGCCAAAGTGACAGGAATATATGGAGAACAATATGACAAATGGTTCTGTGTTTTAAGCAATGGATGGTTCTTTACAAAAGAAGTTTATTATGCTAGTGAATTTATAGCCAGCATCAAAAAGACTAGCCATTCCCATCTTATCACTTTAATGCTTTTAGTATGTCTCTGTATTATGGAATCATTTCTGGTATATTTGGAATAGTTCTGAGACTGCTACTGAGTTCTCATGACATGCCAGCAACATGCTAAGTGTGTTATATAAGTTGCATCATTTTAAAAAAATTAATTAAAAAATGACAGTGGAATGCATTACAATTATATATATATATATATATATATATATATATATATATATATATATATNTGGGATTGGCTAACTTCACTTAGCATTATCTTCTCCAATGCCATCCATTTACCTGCAAATGCCATGATTTTATTCTCTTTTATTGCTGAGTAAAATTCCATTGAATATATATGCCACAATTTTTCATATCTCTGTTTGTATATAAAGTATATTGACACCCAATTCGTGTCTTCATACTTACACTTTGGATAGTGACGTCTATCACATTCCACCATCCTTGCTAATCCCCAGCACCCTCTCTTTCCCTCCCACCCCTCTTCCCTATCTAGAATTCATTATTTCTCCTATGCTTCTGCTTCCTACCCCTCTATGTGTCAGCCTCCTTATATCAGAGAAAACATTCGACATTTGTTTTTTTGGGATTGGCTAACTTCACTTAGCATTATCTTCTCCAATGCCATCCATTTACCTGCAAATGCCATGATTTTATTCTCTTTTATTGCTGAGTAAAATTCCATTGAATATATATGCCACATTTTTTTTTTATCCATTCACCTACTGAAGGGCATCTAGATTGGCTCCACAGTTTAGCTATTGTGAATCGTGCTGCTATAAACATTGATGTGGCTGTGTCCCTATAGTATGCTGTTTTTAAGTCCTTTGGGTATAGACAGAGAAGAGGGATAGCTGGGTCAAATGGTGGTTCCATTCACATATTTCCAAGGAATCTTCATACTGCTTTCCAAATTGGCTGCACCAATTTGCAGTCCACCAGCAATGTATGAGTGTACCTTTTTCCCCACATCCTCGCCAACACTTACTGTTGTTTGTCTTCATAATAGCTGCCATTCTGACTGGAGTGAGATGATATCTTAGAGTAGTTTTGATTTGCATTTCTCTAATGAGTTGCATCATTTTCAATTCTCAACAATCACACATGGTGTGTAGTATTATTATTTTTACTTTAAGGAAATGGTAACCGAGGCTTCCAAATTGTGTTGCATAACATAAACTGAAAAAGAGGCCAAGTTGTTTACTATCGCAGGAAAAGTATTCATTCAGATGATAGGTTGAGGGGCCAAGATGGAATGCTTGTTATTCAACTTCAGACCTTGTGCACTTCATTCTTCTGCTCGGCTGCCTCTTTGTCAATTATTAGTTGACTTATGAATGGACAAAAGAAAGTTTATATTTTTATATATGTTTGTCTATCTATCTATCTATCTATCTATCTATCTATCTATCTATCCATCCATATCTTTATAAAGAAGAAGTATATATGTATACAGTGTTTATATACATGGGTAAATGATGTTGTAAGTTTTTTCATGATATTTCCTGTCAAGGCCCATGAATTCTTTTGGAGCATGTTTTTTATTCCTTAGTAATTGGCTGGTTGCACGTTTTAGTGAAATTAGACAAATAAATGTTGTCTAGATCTCCTTTTTGGCAAGTGCATTTTATAAGCTGAGGTTAGGGCCAAAAAAGTAGCCCTATGAGCTACTTCTGGCAGACATGAAGATGAAGTTTGCATGAAAGGCAAACTAACAACCAAACACCTAACTTTTAATTTTGAGATCACTCCTCAACATGACCTGGGATTAGATTGCATGTTGGTTCCTGGTTTGGAGTTCATGTGTGTGTACAAATTTGTCACATAGCAAACATTTTGAGTATCTTCTTGGTTCTAGGTACATTCAAGGAGCATATAATGTGCTGTATTCTTTTATGCAAGCAGCTCACTTCCAAATTGTGTTGCATAACATAAACTGAAAAAAAAACCTGATTATTTCTCTCATATCTAAATACTTGCTCTTAGCCTTATATTGAAATAATTCCTCTTTAAAGGATTTTGTTTAAAATGATCCCAGCCTTTCTTCTGAATTTCTAAAATTTTGATTGTTTTTGGCTTGAATTTCTGTCTTTCTTTATATTTATTTAACTCCGCTTTTGCCTCCTTTCCCCATACGTTTGTACTAACTTTTCATCTTCTATTTTTTTTCTTTTTACGGGTAACCCTTGTATATTCTTGAAGAATCAACTTGGGCAGTTCCTTTGCTGGAGCCCCTTCTCCCATCTTGCTCCTGCCAGGGAGGGCTGCTGGTGGATGCCACTGTCTAGGCCTAAACAAAGTATCCTGGGCACATCTCAGCCATAGCTGCTGTTCCTATGGCATTTGAGTGATCTGACCAAATGTCTAGATTCCCCTCTGGACTCTGAGCTTAATACGTGTACCACTCTGTTTTTCTAACCCTTCGGGCATCATTACACAGCAGAATGTTAGACATGTGGTAGGCGTTGTTAAGTGTTTGTGGAATTACTAATTACTTGAAGACTCAACTCTCTGCCCTCATCATCCCTTCTCTTCAGAAATTCTTCCTTTGCTGACCTCCTATGGCAGGTACAAATTGTACCACTTATTTAGAAATTAATCATTTATTGCTCTGAGAGTCCCCTTATATTACTGCTATTTAAATCTTATCATGCTGTTTAATGCCTTCTCTATGTTCTCAGCTAGATTTTGAACTCCTTGGAGGTAAGAGGAAGATTTTATAATTTGGGGTGTCCTCAGGGTACCTCAAACACTGCTTTGTATTTATTACCTGCTTGCTAATATTGGCTCATGAATTGCTAAAACCCTTTAAAGAGCAGTGAACAAGAGCTCCCCCAATGCACAGACTCCACTGCCATTTCCTTTTTCACTCTCCATTTCCTCAAAGATCAGGGACATTGTATAATAGAAGGGACTTCAGAGATGCCCTTTTATTTCTCAAAGGAGTCAAAAGAAACTTTCAGGGAGAGACGATTGAAGTTTTTTGTTTTCTTGTGGAAAGATAAAATACAGTGGCTGTGGAAATCTTCATTTTGGTCTCAGTTTTCTCATCTCTACACATGGGTGTGTTAGTGTAAGAAGCATCTTCCATAGACATGCTGGGACATGCTGAGACTCACTGAGTTGGTGACTATAAGTAACAGCAGCCATTGAACTGGTTAGTCACATCTGCTTGCTATTGATAAGGAGCTGTAAGGGGCACTAGCCATAGGCATGCCTAGCAATGACTGATGGCAATCGATAGAGAGCACAGCTGTAATTATATCACCTAACTGGACATAACCAATGGACATTGACTTTCATTGGATGTAACCAATCACCAATGTACACCACCAACTTGGAACTGTATTTAAATTGTAAGTCCTGCCACACTCAAGAGTTTTTGCTCCAGGGACATCAGTGAGACTGGCTGTCTTTCTGTCCATTCCCGGACCGACTCCAACATTTCCTAATGTCCAGCCATAGGCTGGAGAGAACCACCAGACAAGGACAACGTCTGCTCTTTGGCTAAGAGAAGTCACATGGAATTGGAGGTATTGTGAGGCTCATGGTTGCCCTAGGATGGTGTGATTTGCTTATAGTGTTTAATTTAATCAGTGTGCTCCTGCATACCCAACACTTTTTGCATTAAATGTTTATATTTAATGATTGGTGTGAACAAATGTATGCTTGCATTTAAAGATAATCCGACTCCAAGTAATTATTAATGGTGCCACTCGTGATAGTCATCTTTCTGTCACTGTGACAAAATACCTGAGATAATCAGCTTATAAGGTAGAAAGATTTATTTGGGCTTACAGTTTCAGAGGTTTCAGGTCATGGTTGCTTGATCCCATCAATTTGAAACTGTGGTGAGGCAAGAAGGAAAGAATATCGTGGTGGGGAGTATGTGGCAGAGGAAGGGGGGAGAGAGAGAGAGAGAGAGAGAGAGAGAGAGAGAGAGATGTGTGGAGGGCCAAAGGAGCTGGGGTCTCAATATCCCCTTCAAGGACATGTCTCTAGTGACCTAACTTCCTCCCACTTTGTTTCTCTATCTCTTAATAGTGCCATGGGCTGATGATCACAGCTTCAACATGTGGGCCTTTGGAGGACAGTCCAGGTCAAAACTATAGCTGGGGGGCTGGGGTTGTGGCTCAGTGGTAATGCGCTTGCTTGGCATGTGTGAGGCACTGGGTTCGATTCTCAGCACCACATAAAAATAAATAAAATAAAGGCCCATTAACAAATTAAAAAAAAAAACTACAGCAGGGGGCCAATAGATAAATAGGGTTTTGGTGAATGGTCAATGACATCATGTGTGAAAAGCATGTTAAGTGCCTAGTACACCTTAAGTCATCAATAGAGGTTTGCTGTTATTCTTGTGAGCTTCACTATGCACAATCATTCGAAGGAGTTCCAGAAGAAAACAGAGTCCCTTGGAGTTAATTCATTGGTTTGTCCATTCTATTTAGGAATAATAACAATGCTTATGTAGTTTTATTCCTATGTGGGGTACTGTTCTGGGTACTTTACATATCAATTCATTTGAACCTTCAAACAACCCAGTTAGATACATCCATGGTCATCATCATTTCAAAGATGATGCCAGTAAGGCACACACATCATCCAGCCACGCACCTAATAAGTGGCAGAGCTAGAATCTGAGCCCATGCTGCTTGGTTAGAGAATCTATACACTTAACCATTATAAAATAGAGGGCTCCTAGAAACCTCTATTCCACATCTAATCTGTGCTGGGTCCTGAGGTTAGAGAAATGAATTGGTATAATCTCTGCCTTTTGTGCTTTCATAATTTTGGGTGGGAGAAACACCAGCTAGCACACAATTACTAATTAATATCATAGGGGCTTCAATTAGGGTAATCTTTACATCCCAGTTTGCCTGAGATAATCTTAGGTGATGGCAGTCAACCAGCATAGTTATTATTAGTGTTTTGACATTTCAAAGGATGTTGGTTTGGATGATAAACTATGGTTTCCATTAGTTTTATTAAGGGGTTGTAGGAGATGTTCTGGAAGCTCAAAATAGGGACACCTGACTTTCTTATGTAAGGCTTCACCTGACCATCTTACAGGAACAGAAGCAGTTGCCAGATTAAAGGGTATTTGCAACAGAAAGCAAGGTCATAGGAATGTGAGAATTCTGGAGATGTTCAGGAAAGAACAAGTAGATTGGGGAGGCTAGGGTGAACCATTGATTCTCAAGCCTGACTGCACGTAAGAGTCTCCTGAGGAGCTTTCAAACATCCCCATACCCAGGTTACACCATGTAAATCAAACTCTCTAGAGCTGATTTTAAAAGCTCACCAGATGATTTCAATATGGTCTGAGAGTCTCAGAGTAGTGAACCTCAGAGAAATAAAAGAGGTGATAGGAGGTTGGGAGAGGGGAACTCTGCAAGGATTGACTCAGGGAGGGGTGTGGGCAAAACAGAAAGTGCTGCCAAATGTCACTTCATGAAGGTTCTGGTTTTCTGCAGAGCCACAGCCTGGTTGGGGTAGGTTTGTGAAGCCCTTTCACTACTGGTTCTTTCCTGTTTGGGTAACAAAAAGAGTCAATGACAAACCTTGGGTTTTAACTTATACTTTCTACTCACAAAATGAGTTTTATGGCCTTAATTCAGCTTGCAGAAGCTCTCTCTGTGACCCAGAAAACATTTAAGGTGTGCTGAGGTTACCAAGAATTATTAGACATGTGAGGCAGGCCATGCTCTTTTATAGTAAGAATAGGCATGAAAATACCTCAGAACAGTTCTTTCTTTAAAAAAAAAAAAAACAAAACTCCGCACAGTAAATTATATTAAAAAACAACAACAATAATAAAAAGCTCTCTGTTGATTTCTGTGAAGGGAATTGAAGTTTAGGTAGCTTTTTTCTATCTTTTGATTGTTTTCTAATCTAGCCAGTGTTTAGAAGGTGGGACCCACTAATTATCAAGACTGATTTAGTGTATCAAGTGAAATTCAAAGGGTGAATAATACTGAACACACTTTCCATTGCAGAAGGACTCTCTGCCCTGTAGTCAATTTATAGGTAATTTACATATCAATTCATTTGAACCTTAAGTTAGATGTTGACACTGTGCTCTTTGGGGACAATGAGGAGATAAATTACTTTAACTGAGTAAGTAGGATTCACTGAACCAGAGAAAGAGGGACCTCACTTTGGCTTTGTACTTTAGAGGACTTAGGTCAGACTCTCTGGCCCTTCCCTTCTTCATGGTGCAGTATATCCTCCATTAGGAAAGTCCCCATGGTCTTTTGGAGTCCCACTCCCACTCCCCAATTCTGGAAAATGCTTTGGATATTTGTGACCCTGGTATTCCCAGCCAGAATAGTCTATCCAGCTTCCAGGGCTCACGTAGGCCTCTTTCTTGTTGTGGGAAGAACAACCATGTTTGTGGGCATATCAGTGGGCTTGACAGTCTTGGGGTAGCTGTTTGTGGGGATAGCATTTGGATATAAGTGATTTACATGGATCAATAACTTAATTGGAGCATTCTGCATATGCAAGGCCTCTCACAGGGTAGGACAAAGCTGGGATAGGAAAAGATGAAAAAACTGATTCTTCTCATGAGACCATATCCAGGCTCATAACTCCAAGGAGTCTCTGGATTATAAATTTGAATCTAGTCTTTCAGGTCTCTATAAAGGTACTTTTGCTTGGGTTAGAGGATAGAATCCATCTTTTAAAATTTTAATGATCTGCTTTATAATTTTTAAATTTGTAGAGATATAAGTTTCTATTTGGATTGTTGATCTGGGCCTTTCAAAAATTAGGAGTCAGCCTCGAACTAGGCCACTTAAATAGTAGTATCTAGAGAAACTTGAGTTCCTTGGGAGAAGGGTGAGACCACATACCTGTTTGTTTCTGATTACCTGGGCCTCATTTGCCCAATATTCTATGTAACACTGCATTAGACAAGTTATCAACTGTTGTTCCAGCACTGGATATAGGTACATAAAATGCTTGTCAATATTTGTGACTAAGTGGGACCTGCAAAGTTCAGAACCAGGGGGAGGGATCCACATTTGTATCTTGGTACTTTACAATGAATTGGCTGAGGGGCACAACCAGCAGTCATAGAGTACCATGTATTAGCCATGTATTAGCATAGAGTACCATGTATCAGGCATGTATTAGCCACTTTGCTTTGGTTTTCTTTCTATTCCTTGCAAGGTAGTTATCATTCCAGTGTTAAATATGTAGACGCCTTTGTTCAGGAAGTTAAACAACTTTCCCAGAGCCCCATAACAGCTGGATTTACTTACTGGTCCCTATTCAGGATTCAGCTTCCAAAGGGTATGCTTTTTTTTCTATCCCTGATCCCCTCCCATAAGAGTAATAAATGTCCTTCAATGAAAAAGATAAGTAAAAAAATTATACCAACAAGTTGTGTTTGGCTTTTTTGAGATGACTTTTATATTTTCTCCCACCTCAACCCCCACCCAGCTATCACCCTGACTCCTTCCTCTTTCCCTGTCTAATAATCACTCTAATTATTAACTTTCTAAATGAACCTCTAAATAAGCTATTTAAGTTTATTCCTATTAGATGGGACAACAGATTAGAAATCCAGTGCCACCTGGGGTGGGAACGTGTTAGATTTCCATGCTAATGCCTCATGCATGTTTTATGCCTTAGATTAGCAGCTAATGTGGCCATTGATCATCTCATGTCATATGAGCTACAAACCTGCTGCTTGAGCTAATTCTTTAAAAACCTTGTTTCCAAATCAGTATTCAAAGTCCAGATCCAGGTTTCTGGTTTGGAAAAGAGGTCATATTTGCTTTTTCGTGGGGGGTCAAAAACATTTTTCTAACTATTTGTCTTCTTTGTAGGTAATAAACAGGATGCAATATATCATTGGAGTTAGTTAGATTTGAGAAACTGCCAAAGTGAAAGTATTTCTGAAAATGCAGTCCTGGAAGCACTTTATATTCTATATAGTTTCTATCTATGCTACTTATGAGAAAAAAAGTTAAGAGTTATCATTTGAAAGTCTATTAAATTTATATTTGGTTTGCCTAAGCATTTATCCTATTAAGTAGGAAATTGAGGACGTTTTTACTTCAAGTTGTATAGCTTTACCATTAGTGAGGTCTAGTTCAAATTCTGGTCTGTTCACTTAGTAATTGTGACCTTATCATCTCTGAGTCTCAGTTTTTTTTTTTTTTTTAAATTGGAAACATGATGATCATGAAAGTGCTTACCTCATAGAGTAGTTATGAGGGTCAACTTAGACAATAAATATAAAACATTTACTAGTGTCTGGCACTTAATAAATATTCCTAAACAGTTATGATTATTTGATTCCTTTGTCAGGTAGACAGTCCTCTTGGTAAAATATGACAAATGAAACTGTTACTGGTGAAATGAGATGGCTGTAGCTCACCTTTTGTCTTTCTGGTTACAGCTAGAAACTTTCCACAGTTCAGTTGGAAAGATGCTGGAGGATTGGTAAAAATATTAGGTTTCCTTCTTCAGAAGGACTCTTTTAGTCTTTAGCATTTGAGCTATGACCTCTAGCTAAGACAGAGATAGAGGAAGGCATAGCGGACACCAAATAGCACCAATCTCTGGTGGGACCATATCAACAGTGGACAGGGATACCACTTCTGCAGCCCAGGAAGAGGGCAAGTTCAAGTTATGAATCACATAGTTGGTCATGAAGATGAGAGGTTTGCTTCTCTACAACCACTTTTAAGGGAAATAGCTGGAAGTTGGCTGATGCCAGCTCTTCCTTATTTCCTTGATGTCCATCCTGACATCTATCCTCCTTTGTCTATACATATATCTCAGAAAATATTCACATTAATGTATTCCTAAGGGAAATAGATAGGGTTAGCACTTTTCTAGATTTCTGGGGAAATTTTCCAGGAGCAATCATGGGAAGCCAGGGCTGTTCTGTTGCTGGCAGAATGTAAGCATGCTGGGCTCTGGGCTTGGCTTGCAACTCTCTTCCCCTTGCAGCTATATCGTAAGAGCCTGGGGAGCATTACGCAGCCATGTGAGGCTCTCAATGATTCTCTGGCTGCCAATAACCTCATGAGTTTCAGGCTGCAGAACAAAAGTTTTGGTGATCAGGGAATATTTGTTTCAACAAGAAAGTCCCTGAAGTACAGTGGAATCAGCCATGACTAGTGAGAGAGTTGGGCGGTCTGGGTTAGGCAATTAGGTCTGAAAGTGTTGCTTGGAAGAGTATCTTGTATAACCTTTTCCTTTTTCTGTTTTTATTTGTTTGTTTGTTTGATGGTTGAGAGGATTAGGTTGAAACTGTTGTCACTAAATCTACAAACCTATTGCTCTTTCTCTTTTCTCAGAAAAACCTGTGGTTTTTCTGGTCCATTTTAATACAAGTAACTTTAAACATATAGATGTCTATATGTTTGTGAGTCAGGCGCTCCTCTTTTCACTAAAGACTAGATATATAATTTTATAATTAATGAAGAACAACTTTACTTAGATATTTTGTCCCCATCCCCCCGTTGAATGTACAATTAAGATCTTTGTTAACAAATCAAACCACCTTTCATATTTGAAAATGCCACCCAAGCTCTTAGTTCAATGCTGAGAATGTGATGTGTGATTAGCACTTTGACAAACACACAAGGTTGGACTTCAATAGAGGAAATCACAGGGTATTAAGCTTCTGACAGAAGAAATATTCTGAGATTCAAGATGGTAATGGATTTACGAGGTCATAGAGTTAAAGAAAATGCTCTAGATATTTTGAACTATGGATGGAACTGGAGATTGTTATGTTAGGTAAAATAAACTGGGTGCAGAAAGACAAGTACTGCATGATCTCACTCATATGTGGAATCTAAAATGGTGATCTCTGAGAAGGCAAGAGTTAATGGTGGTTGTGAGAGGCTGAGGAGAGTTGGAGGAAGGGAGAAATGGGGAGAGGTTGATCAATAGGTGCTAAATTATAGTTAGGTAGGAGACCAAAATTCTGGGGTGCTATTACATGGTGGAATGAGTATTGATGACAATAATGAACTGCTTAATCTCAAAATGCTGGAAGAAGGATTTTGAATATTTTTGCCATAAAGAAATGATTAATATTTGAGGAGGTAGAGATGTTTAACTTCATTTAAATATTATACAGTGTATAAATATATGAAACATCACATGGTACCACATTAATATCTATAATTTTATGTTTTTAATGTATTGGTTAAAATTTAAGTTAAAATTATAGAAAAACTATGGCTGCAATAAATATTAATTAAAAATTTAGGGACTTGCCTTATACATTTTCAAGGGTGGAATGGTATTCTGCAAGAACATTGTAGAGCAAAAGCTGTTGAGCTGCAAGATATGATTCCTGAGATTGCTCTTTCTATGGGATCCTGGACAAGTAGCTTAATTCCTCTTTTATAAAATGGACATAATAATAATAATGATATCTGCTTCATAGAGGTGGTGGTGGATAGAAAAAAGTAGTTCACATGAAGAAATTGGGCCAGAGTAAGCACTTCATGATGTGGAATATTATTATTATCATTAGTCAGGAGCCTGATATACCTTTCACTAGAATATCTCTACTTGTATATTCTTCTTGGGTTACTTTTTTCTTTTTTAAATCTCGTGCCAAATATGGAGAATTTGTTATCTGGGGTGATAGTGTCTGAGTAGCCTAATAATGGCATGCTCACTCTCCATGCAGTCTACAGATCCTGTACTGATGCTCTCTCATTTCCCTTACTATGCTATTCCATGTTCTGGTAAGTTTGCTGAGCCTAGTCACTGCTTTAGTAGTATTGCTGGGGGTGTGAGATTGGTTATGCTTTCCCCTCTCTTATGAAGTCTTGAAAATGATTACAGTAGCAGGCTTAGCAAATCTGTGGATAAGCCAGCTCTCAGAGGGACCACCCAGGACATTAGTCTGGGTGATCAAGCAAAGATTCAGAGCTCACAAAGAAATGAAAAGATACAATTGCTGAATATAAAAATGTGATCCATAACTTATGTTAAAATAAAAAAAATTAAGCACTGTCTTGGAAAGAACTGACTCAATAATCTAGAGAATTTTATCAATTTCAGGTCAGGTTGAGGCAGTAATATGGCTTGGTAGTCACTGTTTTCTCCATTACAGTTTTCTGTTGTCATGCATGCAGGATTGGGCCTGAACTTCTGTGGCCCTTGATCTAAAGTGACATTCCTGGGAAGACTAAGCAACTGGCAAGCCTCACTCATTAGGGAAGTGGCTTACCAGTAAACACTGTCTTAGAGGTCTAGCCTGGAATCTGAGCCCCACATTTTATCTTCATTATGTCATTTAATGAAAGCAGGCCATAATGAACACATCTGCATCCTCATTATAGTATGAATTTCATGGACTTGCTGGTTGCTTACAAAGCCAGAAAAAGTAATGTTCCATCAGAAATGCTCAGGTTCTCTGGTCCAATAGAGATAAAGACATGATAGGGTAAATTCCTAGTACCATGTTTAATAGTCAGCTCATATCTGAAATATTGTTCTCTGGTTTTGGTGGGTGTCACAACTTCAAATGGTTGTTAACAAACACTTGGAGTTGAGAGAGCAATCAGAATACGAGATCAGGCTGAGGAATTTGTCATAAGGAAAAAAGTTGAAAGAACTGGAAAATGTTTAGTTAGAAAAAACTAAAGGTGTGGAGGAAATGTAGTTGCTCTTTTCATATACTTGAGGATATGTCATGGATAGAGGCTTATGATTTATTCTGAGCTACTCCAAAGGATTGATCCAAAGCCAAGAGGTATAAATATCAGTTCTACAGATTCAGCATGAGGAAACACTTTCTGAACTGGAAATGTCCAAAAACATCATGGGTGGCCTAGAGAGAAATGAAAGTTCCGTCTTCTGAACTGCTTGCGAAGAGGCTGCCTCACCACAGGTCCTGAAAGGTTGTCAAGTGTCATGGCCATGCACACAGAGTCTGCCACTACAGTGTCTGGATGCTCTTCTGGCTCTGTCTCTGCCACCACTTGCTATCTGAGAGCTCCTGGAGAACTTATAGCTCTGTGCCTCGGCACTCACCTCATAAATCCTCATGGAAGCTCCTGGTTGTAAAGCAATGAATAGTGAGAACTCAGCAGTGTCAGCATTTCTTATGATTGTTACCTAGGAGTGCTGTAGAAAGGATTTCTGTACTGAGTACAGGGTTTCATTAGAGTTCCTTCCATTCTGAGAATATTGCTTCAGTTACTTATAATGATACAATTAAACTGTTAATTTTATGAGTGGACCATTGAGCTTATGAATCACTATTTATCTCTAAACAGTGTCAATCTGACATATTTTACTTCACCACTATAAATACAACCCAAATACAAATGGAAACATACAGGTAAGAGAAAAGACTTGAGCATGCATTTCATGAGGCTGACACAGTGATAGCTGTTCTGAAAAGACTGGCTTAAGTGTTAATTTTGGCAATTTCTATTGCCCTTCTATCTATGAGTTATAGTGTACATAAACACATAAGGTGTTTTATGTTAATCCTTGAGAGTGGGTTTTTAAATTTCATGTGAGTAAACCAGGCATATTGTTAACAATATAATTTGAGCTAAATTGAGCTCCTTGTAAATTGTGAATGGTTTATTATTATTCACTGAAATGCATTTATCCTGCTAATGCAATATTGCAGCTTTTTTATTATATGTTAATAGTTTAACAACCAAAGTTAAATGCTATTAATAAAATGGTACAACTAATGGATCTCATTTGCAGAGGTCTATGGTTTTCCTCAACATTTTATTGGTAAAGTTGAAAAATGTGATGTGACACAAAATGACACAAAGCAAAAGCAATATAAAGAATTCAATACAAAGTTGGAAAACCTGAATTGCTCTCAGCTAAGGCAAAATAAGGGGGTAATATGGTACTTGTGCCTTGCTCTACACCAGCTGGTTGAAGAAGAAGCATTCTATTGACAGGTTCATTTGTTTCGATTATATTTCTTTTTCTAACTGTGTCTAGACAGGTAAAACTAGGCAGAGTTGATATCTGACCAAAAAGAAAAAAGGAATACAAACACTGTGTTCTCTCCCTCATTTTCTCCTAAAGAGGATGATTTCTAGCAAACAGATAGTGACTAATAGTATTCTACATTATTTTTCCTATATAGACAGAGATGATATATGTGGGGAGCTTTTCCAAATGTGAATTGGCTGCTCTTGAACCTATTAAAAAATAATATTAAAAAATATTATTAAAAAATAACTGAGATTAGTCTAGTTCTGTTCTTTGGTCTAAAGACATACAATTTATGTAGCATAGAGTATTTACAGAGTAGAGGAAGTATAACCTCATGACACTAAATTCAAGATATTAGAGAATTTCCTCTACAGCACACTCTCAGTCGGTGATATGCTTAAACCTCTGAGGATACAAACATTTTCTCACTGCTCTAGTGCACAGAGGGAGGGCCACAAATCTTGCTTTATTCAGTGCTAGTTGGAGACTGACGGAGTATTGGGTTGCATTGTGGAAAAATCGCTTTATGAAAGATGTTGACAAGCAGAGGTGATTGAACATAATGGAAAAGAAATGCGCAACTATGTTAACAAGTAATGATGGGAAAACCTGGTGATGGAGGTGCCATTAGGGGAGAATAGTTCTGCTTAAACATGTCCAAGGCTCTTGTGAAGAAGATAGGATGGGTTCATTTTGAATGACTTTCCCAGAATAAGTTAGCCAGAAAGGTATCTGTATAAATACCAGAACATATATGATAATGAGGAAAACACTATAGCTCCACACATGATGTGCAATCCTTCTAGTGACAAATTCTACTTTTTAGGGTTCTTTTATCAAAATCTGACTCTCCTTTCATTTTATGGATTTTTGCTTGCTTATTACCTATGGAGATAATGTTTTAAAGACTACTATTATATTTGGATTTGTTTATTTTTTAAAGGTTTTGACAAGTTTAAGCATATATTTTGAAATGCTGTAAATACTGATTTAGACTGTGATTTTCCTTGTGTTTGACTCATTTTGTCCTAAAAAAAAACAAAAAAACAAAACTCTAGTAATGCTTCTTGCCTTCAGATATACTTTGTCAAATATTGGTGTACCTATATTACCTTTATTTTAGTTAATATTTTCATGACCTATTTTTTCATACTTTCAACTTTTCTCTGTCTTCATATTCATGCGGGATCTCTTTTAAGCATAATATTTAAAAGATCCCGTATGATAATCTTGGTTTTCTTTTTAGTATGTAATTTATTTTTGTTTAATGTAATTACCAATATAGTTGGATTTAAAGTGGTTACCCTAGAGATTACTGAAAGAATTCTTGATTTATTACAGCATAATATATCTTATTACTTTTTCAATTCCATGATAATACTGGAACCCTAAAATCCTCTAATTCCATTGATCCTTCTAATTTTTAAATGCACTTTAATCTTGCTTATATTTTAAATTAAATTAATACTAATATTATTTTATATGTTGAATACTAATTTATATTGATGTACATATTTAAATTTCCCATTCTGTTAATTGCTTTTCATTTCCATGTTTCTAGTTGGGATCATTTTTTTCTACCCGAGAAACTCCTTTTAGTATTTCTGTGTTTCAAGTACACTAGTGATGAATTCTCTCCGTTTTTGTTTCTTTGATAATGTATTTGTGTTAACATCAATTTTGAAAGATTATTTTGCTGGGCACAGTGATTCAGGTTGGCAGTAATTTTCTTTCAGTATTATAGATATGTTGATTTCCCTTTTGGCTTACATCTTTTCTTTTGAGAAGTTAGTTTGCAGACTTATTGTTTCTGCTTTGAAGAGCACAAAGGTTTCTGTTTTGTTTTTTCCTTTTCTTGTGTTTAAAATCTGATTCTGTGTTTAACAGTTTAACTATGATGTGACTAGATGCATTTTAAAAAATCTACTTAGTCTCTGTTAAGTTTCTTGAATCGATAGGTTAGGGTCTTTGATCAGTGTTAGAACATTTGATCACGATCTGTTCATATATTACTTTATTCCTATATTCTAACTCTCCTCTCCTCCTTGTACTCCCATGATACCATTTATGATTTTTTTTCATTCTTTTTGCCTCTCAGCTTCAGTAACATATTTTCTATTAACCTTTTAGTGTATACTTCTTGTCTTTATTTGACAAGGTATGCTGTTCCATTCTTTCAATTTTTAATTTCATGGATTATATTTTCAGTTCAAGAAAGTCCATTTGAATATTTAAAAATTTGTAATTCTCTTTTGAAATCTTTGTCCTTTTATTAATTCCACTCACTGTTCTGACAATTTCTAGAGCAAATTAATCATAATTTTTTTAAAGTCCTTTCCTGATGACTTCTCTATCTGGGTTGTCTGTGGGTCTGTTTCTTCCTTGTTTGTTTTTATTTCTCTGCTCTATTATTTTTCACATGACCCTCTTTTCACATGCCCGGTACTTTCTGATTGTATCTTGGATGCTTGCAAAGAATCTTCAAAGGCTTCAGATAACCTAACTTTCTACTACCAGGGATGATTTAGGCTGTGTTTTGCTAGGCAAGGAAGGATAGAGGGAGGCACTGATCACTTAATGCAATCAGCAACTGAGCTATGTTGAAGCTGGGTTGGGGTTTTACAAGATTCATTTCACCTCTGGTTGTCTTTAATTTCACATCTGTTGATTTAAAACTTGGTGGATCTTTGTCTCCTCAAAACTGATGCCCCACCAGGGAAATTTCTAGTCTGCTTTTCAAAGATTTACAACTTAACTCTTTAGCCTCAAGTTACTTAAAGCTTCATAATTTGATAAATGTGTTAAGAATGTTTGAGGTGTTCAAATCTTCAATCTTGACATTCTAGACCATTCAACCACCAAATCTCTGCTGGTTTTTCTGTCTCCCTGCAGTGGTTGCTGGCCAGGGGAAGATCTGCATTCTGAACCTCTAGGCCATACCCAGAATTCGCAAATGCTACCAAAGAAAAGGCAGCTTCAGACCTGCAGCTCATTTCTGAGGGATCTCTGATCCTAGATATTTTACTTCCTCCATTTGTTGTTGCTTTTATGTTTTGTGGTTTGATGTCATGATTTTTGTAATTCATCTTGCTTTTCTCCTTGCTTTCTTTGGAGCATTTTCCTCTGCATCAAAGATGCAAGACTATAAATTGAGTTTAGATTTTTTTGCTTAATTTAGATTGACCTTAGGCAGAACTATAACCTTGGCTGTAATACTTTAACAATAATTATTTTTCTTCCTTTTGATTTCATTATTTTTCTTGCTATCCCATAACATTCCAAATCTAGAATCTATTTTTTTTTGTTGTTGTTGTTCTCTCTTAGAGATCGCTATTGTTTGTCTATATAGTGATACTTGGACTCTTCTACCTTGCATCCTATCATATCTAAACTTCCCTGACTTAAGTTTACTCTTTTAGGATCCTCCTAGGGAATTGGTTAATACTTACAAATTATAACCAAAGAGTTGGTGAGTTATGCCTTGTTATATCAAAACTGCATTTCTATTTTAATAGAATTTACACATAGCTTTTTTTTTTTAACCCATAGTTTTGCCACAAAGTATTTGTAATGTGGGTAGGACTTTCTCCCCTTAGAGTAGGAAGAATGGGCGAGAAATATGCAGAGGCATCTTCCTTTCCACCACTCACATAATGAAAACACTAAAAAATTTACATTATCTAATTTATGAATTAATTTAATTAACAAACATTTGTTAAGCCCCTGATGTTTATAAACCATTTTTAAAGTCACTAAAGGAATACAGATATGAGAAGACAGATTCCTTCTATTAAAAATATTAATTAAGTAAAAAAGATAGAACAGGTACATGACTAATAGTGCTACAAACCTTAATGGGACAAGAACGAAACAACAAGAAGAAATAATTAAATAGTATGGGCTTATAGAGAAAGGGATCTCCTGTCAATCAATCAGATTATGGATTCCTTTACAGAGAAAGAAGCTTTTCAATTGGGTTTTGAAAGGTGGGCATTATTCTAGTGAGGATGTGTGAGGAAAGTTAAAAGGGATTTCCAGATGGAGAGAATATCCTGAACAAATGTGAGAAATGTGAGAAGTACAGGGAAGCTCTGTCATGGAGTATGTTTGCATTAGGAAATGGGAAGAGCAGTGACCTTTAAGCAACTTCTCCTGGAATACTGAGAATGAACCCTTGATTACCTGCAGAGCATCTTGACCTTGACAGCTGTTGAATGTCAACAGGCACTGTGCCAGGATCTGAGGATACACTAGTGCTTGATAGTTTGTCACTCATTCTCTAATAAGATTCTATTATTTTATTTATCCTAAGATGAAGAGAGAAAAGTGTCAATTGAATGTGAACAAAGTGTTATTCTACCAAGGAGGTCTTCTTCCCAGAGGTTTTTCCTATTTCCAGCACAGAAAACATAATTTTTTTCAGCATTATGCAAGTATTTATAGTATCTGTCAGATTTTGCCTGTGCTCCCAGCCAAAATGAATAATTAAGATGAAAATATTCATTTAGTGTATCTCAGCTTTCATTGATTTGTCCATTATTTATTAATGCTCTCTCTTCCTCCAGCCCTCTCTTCATGCTTCCCTTTCCCTTCTTTCCTTCTCTCCACTAGTATTTACTGAGTGATGCCATGTGCCAGGTCCTGTGATGGAGTCTGAGGTTGCAGCAGTGTATTAAGCTTCTTCCCAAGTGCCAACACCTGATATTCCCTCCTGTCTGAACTCCATTTTTTCTTGTGTCTCCTTACCATGTAACACCTAAGATTCTTTATAGAAACTTTAGTTGTAAGAATGCCAAATGGAAAGCAACCCAATATCCCTTGCAGGTAAATAGAAAAACAAATTGTGGTGTATTCATACAATGGAATATCACTCTACAATAAAAAGAACACAATGTTGATACACACAGCATGGATGGTTCTTAAAACAACTGTGAAGAAGCCATACAAATAAGAACACATACTGCATGATTTCATGTATATAAGACTTTTTAGAAACACAAACTATCAGACAGAGAACAACTCTATGCCTGGAGAAGAGGCATGCAGGGAGGGAGGATGGGTGGGGGGAGACTTGCAGATAGGCAGGAGGAAACCTTTAAGGGTTGTAGATATGTTCACTATCTTGAGTGTGGTATTGTTTTCATTGGTATATACATATGTCAATACTAATAAAATTGTAAAATATATATAAATATTAAAAAGCTTCTAAAAAGAAAAAAGAAAAACACGCAATCTCTTATGCAATTTTTACATTGTTGTTTCTACTAATAGACTCTATGTGACTTTGTGAGAAAAACCAGAATTTTCTCATTCAATGATCTCTCTTCAGTAGCTGGAGTATTTACTGGTTATTCAGTAAATACTTCTTAAATGAGCAAAGCAGGAGATAAGATATACTGCCATTGGATTATATCATATTTTGACCTTGCTTTGAAACTATTAAAATGCTGATTGGGTCCTCATGCTTTTCATTAACCATATTTTCCTCCTTGTTGTGAAGGCAGTGATAGCATGAATGTCCTTGAAGAATGTTTTCTAAAAAAGGTTTCTCCATTCCTAACCTAAAATAAGCCAAAACTGAACTACCAATTCTAATAGGAATTTATGTTAGAAATGAAAGCCACGAAAGGTTAGTAAACATGGAGAGACAGCTAAACATCTTGCTTGTAATATTTAGAGATACGTTTGCCTCTGAAGGAATCCCACGGTGTGGAATCCCATCTGGATATGTGAATTAATGTTATAGCGAAATTACTAACTTCTGTTCTGCCAAATGTTTATGACTGTGAGTGGTGTCCATCACATCGACCAGGAGACTGATTTCATTCTCCTAGGTTTTATAAAGATAGTCTCCAAACAGTAATGGGAGGCAAAACTCAGAACAGAATCTCAGTACTTCCCTCTCAATTGCTTCTATAGTGTCATCATTTTAAAATTCTTATTTATTTATTTATTTATTTTGGCTTAGGGGGTCATTAGTCATTCTGAAGTCTCCTCTACAAGAATTTCAACTCTGAGCTATTTGAGAAATTATGAGGGATTTAAACCTGGAGTCTGTCTTGGAAACTAGTCTATCATTTTCTTCCTGGTATCCGCAAGAGCAACACCACTGTGCATTAAAATGGTAAAAACATATATTACGACAATCCAATAAACAGCCTTCTATATAAATGTAAACACAGAAGCCGAATTGCCTCAAATGTCGCAGCTCTTACTCTTTAACAGTGCTTTATATTCTCCATCCTTATTCATTTCACTGACTCGGTACTGCAAGACTCTGCCTGCCAGCTTCCCTTGCCTTAAAATAGTTGTTGGAGCAGCTGCGAATGTTCTCAATGACAATTGCTTTTGTGATTTACTCAAAATCCTGACAATTTTTAGGTCTGGAAGAATAAAAAGCCTAAGATCTCTGGGGATATCACTGTGCAAGATCATATTTAATCTTCTCGTACTATCTTCCCTTAGTACTTTTCTGTTTCGGTACACTGCCACAGGAGTTGTGAAAGACACTCTCTGCCATCTCGCCCCTTCTGACAGCTATTATCTTGTAGCTCTGTTCTTTTATTTCATTTGGCATCCAATAACATCTCAAAATTTTCTTAGACTGCATTCACTAGGATAATAGATACTCCCTTAGCTTGCAGAGTATAATTTAGTCTCTTGATTTTCTAAGCTATCTGTTGAATATATGAGGATTTAAAAAAAAATAAGGGGTCATTAATACTGGCCCATTTTTGGTTGATAACAAGAAAATGAGTAAATTAAGAAGAAATAATTGTTCTTGGATCTTGAGATTCTAAATTCATTATAAATATGGAGGGACTTCTTTAACTCACAGAGCTCATCATTGTGATCTTGTAATATCTTGACAAGAAAAAATACTGTTGTCTAAGTTTGAAAAGTCAACACTCTTCCACAGGCAAATTAGTGAAGGAAAAAAGGCTGTTATAACTTGGTAGAAAGTCCACAAATATATATATAGAAATGAGATATTTTACATTTCATAATGATGAAATGGGTCTAAGTAAGTCATATTACTTCCTGATTTATATGATACTAAATATTATTCCTTACACTTTTAAATGGTTTGTATAGATTCATTATGAGTTATGAGCCTTTTGCAAACCTTTTAGAATATTTCTCAATTAACTTCTATAGAAACACTATTGACACTAAGTATAATTGTCCTAAAAAATGCTGGAAGAAATAATATCTACAATTTGTTCTGAATGGTTTATGAATTTCATTTTGTTTTCACCTCCCACCCTGCAAAACTATCATGGAATTTGTACTATGGATGAACCTCATTTTACAGATGAGAAAGCAAGAAAACTGAAGCTTAGAGAGTTACAAAACTTTTCCAAGTATGTATGCCTGGTGATTGGAAATGACTAGGCTGAACTTGAGTCTGTAATCATCAAAGGTTTTATTCATTCTAGCCACATCTCTCCCACACAACCCTTTGGTGCTGTAGAAGGAAGAAATAGTGGGTTCACCTCCCTATTTTGGATGTCTGCAAGGAAACAAATCATAAAATATTAGAGCTGGTTTAGTAGTGAGTTTAAGTGTGGAATTGTGGTGGAGGATGCATCATCAAATTATTGTTGTGTTTTCAAGTTTAATGGGAAGCAAAAGTAACCTGGGCATTGTCTTATTCTGTTCAGCTGCTAGAACAAAAGATCATAAGCTGATGGCTTATAAACAATAGAAATTTATGTCTCATTGTTCGGGAGGCTGGTAAGTCGAAGATTAAGGCACAGGCAGATTCAGTGTCTGGTGTGGGCCTGTTTTCTGGATCATTAGTGATACTGTCTTTTTGCATAGCATCAACATGTAAGAGGGACAAAAGAATTCTGGGGTCTCTTTACAAGGCACTTATCTCA
Organism: Marmota marmota marmota; assembly: GCF_001458135.2. Lineage (NCBI taxonomy): Eukaryota > Metazoa > Chordata > Mammalia > Rodentia > Sciuridae > Marmota > Marmota marmota. The sequence goes on from NW_026000101.1 coordinate 24,740,903, forward strand.
TTCATGGGGACTTTCTCTAAAGGCCCCATCTCCTAAAACATCATTTTGGGATCTGAACTTTTTGGGGGATGGGATATAAATATTCAGTCTGTTGGAGGCATCTTTATAAAAAAGAAAAACTCAGTATCATGGTTTGGTTTTGCTCCTTTCTTCTCTCCTGCTGATTGGAACATGGATGTTGGCCACAGTGGTAACTTGGATCACGAGATGGAGGGAGAATTCATAAGCATGGTGTAGGGAAAGACAGGAGGGGGACTCAGGCCCTGGAATGCCTTCCTTGGGAGGTTTACAGAGCATTCTAAAAATAAATTATGGGAAGATTAGGGATCTGATCTCATCTGAGAGTCAGGACAAGCTTTTCCAGAAGTGACATTTAGCAAATATTTGAAGGTTAGGTGGGTGAAGTGTGGAGAATGAGCTGAAACAGGGAAATGGAGGATTTCAATCTAGAAAGAAGATTACTGTGAAGAAATGATGCGTGTGAACATTATTTGCAAAGTAACATTGCTCTAACTGCAAGGCATCCTTATTATGAAGTTTGCTTCTTAGCCCATGCTTCAAGGCCTGCTAGCAATTAATTTTCTGCCCAAGCCTCACCACTTTCATCTCTCATTACTCCCTGCCACAAATTTCAGACCTGGCTTATCAATTTGTAGCTGCCTTCATGCATTCTTCTCTGCCAACTCATGCCATTTTCAAAGGATCCATTAAGCTCCACTTCCTTCACAGAGAACGTTCTGATAATAGTTCTTTTCCACTCACTTCCATTTGTGTTTCACACTCATTCTTAAGCTGCATGACTTTCCCTGAATTCTTCATCTGCTTTCTCCACTTCCCATGTGGGTTCTAAAAGTAAAGACTATTAGTTGCAGTTTCTTTTCTAAACTGGAATGCCTAACTTACACCTCTACCTCAATACATTTTGTTGACTGAATGGCTGGGCTCAAGTTGAAAGTCTATCCAGTTCTGTCTTCCTCATAGATGTTGCCCGTTTGGTGACAAGATTCTTAGAGGACCAAATATAATCATTTCTCATTTTGAAAACTCTAATATTAAGGGTGGCCCTGACCAATTCATCAGGGGAATAAAGTTTTGCTCATTACTTCAGCTACTTTGAAGGTCTTTGGGTAAATAATGGTAGATGGATTGGGGCTACGATGGCCAAATGCAATATTAAATCTACTCTCTGTCTCTCTCTGGTCTGCCTGGTGAACTTTGATGTATTGAATTTTATATTTCAGAACCAATTTTCTTTTGATAAATTCATGCTCCAGGCTTTACAGGATGCACCATTGGATTAAGGACATTCAGATAAATGATCAGGTATGTAGGCAGAATGTGTCATCCATGACGTGGGTGGCTTCTCCTGAGGTCTTCGATCCTTTTGACTCTTCTTATTTAGTGTTGGGATTGCTGACTATGAAAATGGATGCAGAAAGTTTGCCATCTTTAGGGACTTTCTGTATCATCTTCATGGCACTACTGCACTTGAGTGCTTCTGTTAAACTACAATCCTAACACTTAGGATTTTAATAAGCAAAATCTCAGTAACTCAGAGCCAGGACAAGAAGATAGGAGAGTTCCATAGAAATCAAGAGCACCAACCTAACATATCATTTATATATATATATATATATGTATTTTATATATATTATATATATATATATTTGATTTAAATCTTTTAAAATATAATTCCTCTTAATTTTTTCTTTTTACTTCCTTGCCTTTTTACCTAGAAATTATGCAATGTATTTCCATTTTTATTTATTCAATTAATGTTTTCTGAATACCTATTTGATACTAAGTACTAAGAATAACAGTAGAGAAAGTAAATTTTCTCTGAAAACCTCAAGGAACTTACAGTCCAGAAAGAATTGGTAAGCTTTTTCTGTAAAGAGACGGAAGAGTAAACATTTGACTTTGTGGGCCATATATTTTCTGTCATAACTACTCTGCCATTGAGAGCAAAAGCTACTATAAATCGTAGACCTGTTATATCTGTCTGTCAAATACCTACTCATCATTAAGACTCCCAAACACTATGTGCAGCCTTTCCTAAGCATGACAAATGGAGAAAGCCACTCCCTTTGCTGTGCCCAGCTGTATTCTGTATGGTACTTTCTCAGGGCACCTGTTACATTTGCCTGCATCTGTTTGTTTTCCAATTGTGAAAGGTGGTCCAGGCAGAAGGAACAGTGTCTGTGAAAGCATGCCTCACAGACTGTTCTGCGTGTTAAACTGGTTGGATCAGACGAGAGGAGTGGTGTGAAGGCGGGAGGTATAAGTGCAGTCAAGTAAAGTGCTGGGCAGGGATGTGATCATGAAGACTAGAGTTTGTCAGGCCATTTGGACTTGATTCTCCCTGCCCAAGGGCTTTACAAAAGGGAATGCAGAGGTCAGGTGCATGTTAATGGGCAGATTAACATTCATAAAGATCACCCCAGCAACCTGGTGAAGTGGGTTAAAGCTGGAGGCAGGGAGCGCAGAAGGTTGGATGCCAGTCTGTTAGGATAAGGGTCAAGGAAGCCAGAGCAATGATTTTTGCTGCAGAGGCCTTGGTTGTCGCCAACATGGACAGTCAAACTGCAAAACAGAACCATGGCTGCAGTGGATCCTGAATAAGTCAGAAGCTGTTCTAGAGTCTAGCCACAGTAGTTCTTGAATGTATGTCTCTACAGAAGCCATTTTCCCTCTTTTGAGTTTATATCCTCAGTTGCAATATGAGAAAGAAAACTTAAATGGTTTAAAACTATCCCATAGCTCTAAATATCTGCAGATTAATTGAGTACCACTTATCATTTTTTATATAAGGGTCTGTCTCCATTCCTCTACCCGTCTTTTGTATAACTTGATCATTCTTAATCCAATCCAAATAAATTTTTAGAGAGCACAGTTCAGGACTTAATTTTTTAGGAGTCATGTTGAAAAATTTTGAGGATACCTTATAATTTTTTATTTTTCTTCTCCCACATCCCCATACCTTACTGATTCTTCCTGTGAAATATTTCATGAATTTACCCTGCCCCCAACTTGCCACCCCACAATTCCACATATACCTTCTGAATTTATTAGTTATTAAATTGGCTTTTATAGTCCTTTAGTATGGTCATAACTCACCTCTCCAAATTTATCCTCCTTTGTTGCATTTATATCATTCTTGCTAATGTTTTATGTAGGGATCTCTTTTCTGTATAAAGTAGAAATATCTTCAGTTCTATATGGTATTTTTTCTGTTCTTGAAGCATTTATTGCAATGCTTATAGTTAATACATGGCAACTTAAAACTTCATAGGGAGACATCATGTACAACCACAGGACTGAGATCCTAATTAGAATAAGTTATACTCCATGTATGTATGATGTGTCAAAATACACCCTACTGTCGTGTATATCTAAAAAGAACAAATTAAAAAAAAAGAGATGCATGGGTGGAATAAGGAATCAAGCTTCCTGCCACACAGATGCTATAAGCAGTGTGTTGTCTGTTTTGTACCAAACAACCATGATTTTCATAGAAATGAGCATCATCAGCCACTCTCTTCCACGGTGGTCTGATTTTGATAGCCCAGAAATAATTGAAAAAAGACTTCTGAAAGAGAGAAAGAAAGAAAAGAGTCCACAATCTCTGCATTCTAAATATTGAAAGGGATTATTTACCTGTGGGGTCTACAGGTAACAATTTGCATCTTGGTTTATGTGAAGGATGGAAAGCCCAAGCATCTGAGTGGGGCTGCTGACACAGCGGGGATTCAAGAAGCAGTGCAGGGAGCCAGAGCTGGGGCTCAGGGCCAGGATGAAGAAATTAATAATCCACTTATTATTCAGAACAGCGAATGGCTGCAGGCTATTGGCAAGAGGTTTAGCAATTATCTGATTAACTGCTAATGTTACACCAAGAAAGCTCTTCAAGACTGTACTTTTTTTGTTAAGTGACACAGAATGGTAAGAAGCTGCTATTTTGTGTAAAAAGCTGAGAGCTCCAGGTAGGTGGGCCATACCAAGACCCTGGTGGGCAGTCACTCTTTCAAAGTTGGAAGCAAATGGCCCTTTTTTGCTGCTGTTATAACTCTTCCTGGAAATATCAGCTTCTCTATAGTACCATAACTCAAATTTAATATGAGAGCTGAAGTTGTTTTCCTTTTCATGTTGAGCTCTTGCTTGGAACTGGAGGGCCAGGTATCTGTCTTTACAATGGGAACTTAGAAAGCAACCAAGCATCTCTCTCCTAGTGACACCCAAGTCAAGCAGGGCCCGCTTTGTGCTGTAGATACAAAGTTCACCATCCTCTGCTGTCTAGTCTAGTTACTCTTAAGAAATTACCCTCATTTTAAAACCAAATGCCACTATTGTAGCCTACAAGTCCTTTTTTTTAAAAAAAAAAAAAACCTCCATCCATCCCTGCCTTTCTTTAGAACAGTGATCTCTTTGAGTATTCACCAAAAATTTGTTAAGCCTATGCTGCCCTAAGAACTTGATCAAGATTCATCAAGACTAGACTGTGTGAGCTATAAGCTACCTTTTTCAACATCTGAAAGTAAACTCAGTTTTTAATTATATAAAATAAATGTGAAAGCATTTATTGTGTCTAACTGGCAGTGATAACTAGAATCATAATCACAATTGAATCCCACTCCCACTTAGTTTTTGTTCCTGATGATTCAGGAATCTGCAGGATGTCTCAGAAGTAATGTTGAAAAGCAATTTCCTATTTCTATTGATAATATTCTAGAGTATTCTCAGCAAACTCTACTCTAACCCTTCATGTCCCAGATATAAATTCCTCCCACTCTCCCTTCCAATCTGTGGAGGAAAATTGACTTCTCAAATGTAAACATTTGATTTAACTTTTCAGTGGGATAATCACTGAAGCCAGTATCAGACAAAGGTTAACCAAGAGGACGTTCACATAAAAACCTTTCACTTTGTCACAGTTCATGAAACAGAGGTGTTCTGAAAGCAAAGGCATTTTGCAGTTGAAAAGGCACTTAACTGAGAAATAAAGTTCTGTATAGAAGTATTACAATAGCTTTATTTCCAAAATCGGTTAATGGAAAGTCTTTCATGAGGATATCAATTATACCATGGCTAAAAAGTCAATTATGTAGTAATTGGAGGATAAAATAATGGATTTATTTTAGGTAAATTCAAAGTCATGTTTGAAACGTAGCTCTTCATTATTGCATCCTTGATGTATGAAATTAATTTTATCTATATAACAGTATTCATTAAATGTAAAGGTTTAGTGATAAATGTCTTACACAAATTTGAGAACTATAGTATGAAAACCGTGGGTGGAATTTTTAACTGATTGTACTTTAAAAAAAAATTGGTAATTCCACTTTCTAATCTACTTCTCTTTATCATTTGCTTAAAATGAAGTAATAGTTAAGTTTTGAATTTATATGTTCTTAAATGCATTAAGGGTAATAATTGTATTCTACCTTTGTTGTTACTCTAAGCTTACTTCAGTCTTAGTCGGTCTTCATTGAGAACAATGACAAGCAAGGGTTAGCTGGGAAGATGGGCTGTTTCATGCACATAATTCTTGCACTCGTGTTCTGAAACCCCTTTCCTTTTTCTGTGTAAGCATGTGTTTGTTACAGAGGCAGCAGTGATGTTGTCAGAAGGCAGCAGCTCAGGAAGGGTTATGCCTGGCAACCTTTCAGAGAGAAGGGAGCCTGGCTGGCCTCCTCAGAGGTATCTCCTGGTAATCTGGAAGTGGTAGGAAGGACTCTCTCCAGGGCTTCTGTGACTGATCTAGTAACAGTGGAACTCATCCTTCTCTAAGAAATAATTATCTTGTGTTTCACTCCCAGCCCATCTTTTCTATTAATTCTGAAATCTAGAACCTAGAACTTAATAAAGCTACCTATTCATTGATTATCCTTAACGTTAAAATAACTTCCAGATTTGGAGTTATGATCCCAAATGTTCCACCGCTTTCAATTATCCATTCATAAAATAAGTAATTATTGAATGCCTGCCTAATATATTCTAAACACTGTATCCCAGGAAATTTAAAAAATTAATTCCTTTATATAGAAGATGAAAATGCCAACCTTTTGAAATTTTCTGTTTTATAGGTATCTTATATCATTTACTGACATTAAAAAGAAATAGAATAGAAAAAGAAATCACACCAAACATTTTGGATGTTATCTGGGTTATCTATTTCCAGCATCCAAGCCACAGATCCAATTACATATTGCAGCCAGTGTCATAATTTAGCCCTTCTAGGCTATAAGTGCTCTCATGCCAGAGACTTCATTAATTGTTATCACCATGAGCTTTACAATCCTGTGAAAGTACTTTGCACATGCTAGGAAGCATATAATGCTTATTGAATTGGATGAGAAGATTTTACAAATCTTCTATTGGATTTTAGTTCCCTTCAATATGTCAATTTGTGAGTCTATGTGTCAAACTCCTGCCCAGTGTAACTGTTAAAGAAATACAGAGGCAATGTGAAAAATCTTTATGCTCAAAGAATGTGAGTTGGGCCAGTGGAACACAATTCATGGTGTAAAATGATTAAAGATGAGGAAATGTCAATTTGTGAGTAAATGGAAAAGTTAGTTATATCCCTAACTGAAAATTTCCTGCATCCTAAGAAATGATCTTTGATTACTTTTACATCTGACAATTACATCTATGTTGCATTATTGTCTTAGTTATAAAGATGAAAGTCTGGGCTGTCATGTAGCTCAGTAGTAGAATACTTGCTTAGCATTCATGGAACCCTGGGTTTGAGCCCCAGCACTACTAAAACATTGTCAATAGAAAAACCTGGATTATTGACACAATTCCAATAGAAATGTATTATATGTCAATAGAAAAACTATTATTGATTTTGTGAGCCAATATCTGATGGTTTATTAAATTGATAATTGATGATTTGTTTATATGTGTGTGTGTGTATATATATATATATATATATATATATATATATATATATAAATATTTTTAAATATTAAGTGTCCAAGTATTGTTTATCAAACTTGGATACTGATAAAATACTCAAAAATAATTGCAATAGTAATCATAAATACACTTGAATAATAAGAGTATCCAGTTACTAAAGAAATATATTGCACATTGACTTGATTAATTGGTTGCAAAGTAGGGTGTCTCAAAATGTCTTTATATTCATTTAATAATTAAGCCAATAAAAACTGAAAATTGGTTTTGTGCCAGGCACTTTTCTAGGTGCTGAAAACAAAGCAGTGGGTGAAAAAGTTCAATTTGTGGGGGTCAGAGAGGCAAGATAAGGAAAATTAGCAAATACAAAAGTAAATAAAAATATATATACATACACACATATGTGCCTAAAGGTGATAGGAGCTGAATCAAAATAAATCTGCATAATGGGATGATTGCAGTTTAGGGCAATTGGAAAAGATCTCATGGGGTTAGTTTAAAGTAATTAGAGAAGATATCATAGATATAGTGGTATTAGAGACAAAGAAGTGAGGAAGGGACACCTGGAGATGCCTGGACAGAGTTTGAGGTGGAGGAATGGGAGCAAAGACCGTGAGATAGGGCCATGAGAAAGTACTCTTCTGACTGACTGCTTGGGCTTTTTCAGTGAAATAGGAAGCAAAGTCATCTCTATCCTATGTGGGTAAATAAATGCTAGAGATTTGAGAAGACAGAAGATGTGATATGGTCTTCTAAGAAGTTGGGTTAAGTAGTAGAACACGAACCCATAGTATCATTTCTTGGCTTTGGGAAGGAACTGCTTGAGCTAAATGCTCTTCAGCTTTGAGTGAGACCAGTTGGTACACTCATGGGATTTTCTTCAGCTACCATCTATAGCTACAGGTATGGAATCAACAGAGTAGGATATATTTAGGATTTGAGTTTTATCAGGTAAACTGGATCAAGGAGAGAGAAACAAGGGAATTGAAGATATAAGAGGGCAATGAAAAGAAGGTTGGAGCAAGAGATTTTGCCTGACAGTGACTGATCACCTGTAGCACATTAATATCAATTACCAACCCTTCTCTTATCACCCAGTATCCATCTTTGAAGTTGCTCAAGACATAAACCCATGAGTTTATGACTCCTTTTCTTGAGTTAGGTTCCTGGGAGCAGATCCCATGACAGGATTCCCTGTGTGTGACTTATTAAAGAGAGGTCCCAGGGGCAAACTGGTAAGGAAGTTGGGGAAACAGGATAGGTAGGAGAGGATATCCAGCACAATATGTCTTAGGCAGTTTTCCATAGAATGTAGATTCACTCTGATCTCTCAAGGAAACTCAGGACTATAGTTTAAGTCACTACATTGTCTTGACTCTGCATAGTGAGTTGGAGATTTCTTACTTCTATACTCTCCAGACTTTCCTGAGGGCATGTGAACTTCCAGGCTCTGAGCGTTCTATGCTTGCAAGCCAAGTGGATTCCAACGGCTTGAGGGCTGTCCTCCAAAGAAATAGTAGGTATTGGCTGTTGGAAGCAGAAATTTAGCAAACAGGAAGGACAGGTGCATAGAAAATGCTTAGAAAGGATCCAAGGCAATCTGAGTAGAACACACTGTGCTACTGTTTACTTTCCTTCCTCTATAGCATCCAATTTAACAGAGAATTCTGCCATTCCTAACTCTAAATATGTATCTACATATATTTATACTCTCTCTCCCTCCCATTCTCCCTTCCTCTCCTTCCATCTCTCCATTTTTTCTATCTATATTCTGTTCACCTTTGTCTATTTTCTTTAATGTCATTTTCTTTGGTCCATTGTAATATTTTTGCTGCATTTTCCTAACTGATTTTCCTTCTGCCATGCTTGATCATATCAATTCATTCTAGAATTAGAAGAAGAATGTTCTCAAAATATATATCATGTTATATTAATCATTGGCTTACTACAATTCAAATTTCTCACGAAGCTCTTTAAGATCTGTGTCTGTCTATCTGTCTGTCTCTCTTTCTCTCCCCCCCGCCCATCTATTTTGCCTATACCATCTTACCACTCACTATTTTCTCTAGAAAGTTTTAGTTGAAGTTCTTGGAACACCCCAAGCTGCTTCTTGTCTCAGATTCTCTGTCTGGAGGCTTCTTATCATCCCTTCCATCACAGATTTACCCTATCTGCCACTCTTCCAATGGTGCCCTATTACATTATGCAGAATGAGCTTCCACTGCCCTCATTAATCTCAGTTAATGGTCTGTTTCCTTTACAGCATTTTCATAACTTGTAGTTATTTTTATTTATTAGTATGTTCCCTCCACTACAATGTAAGATTTATGAGGGCAGTGACTGTGGAACAGCATGCTTATTTTAGGACCTGGCACACAGTAGGCATTTGATGAATAAATTCTTGGATGAGTGTGCTAATGCCTAGGTGGATTGGATTCTGGCCCTTGTTCCCTTGTGCTCAGCCTAGTTAAATAGGAGGATCCACTTCCTGTTAGACATTCCTGCTGTGTATTCCTCTTTTCCGAAATAGACTGAGCCTGAGGTGTAAATCCTGATGCCTTCTGGAGGTGCAAAACACTAAATCTACCAGCTACCATGACCTTTGCATAACTGACCATGAAATGAAATAGCTGTGAATGTTTGAGGATTTTGATTCATTTTACTTTTGTGCCAAGCATATAATTATTACTCAGTAGACAGTGTTTAGAGTTGTTATAATAAAAAACCAATGATGTGTTTTCATATATTCTTCTGAATATTAATAATTTTATTATGTTTGTTTGTTGTTGCTGCACAAATGATTTAAGACCTGGGAATTTTGAAGTACAAATCACTACCCTTGTAATCTAAGCTCATACATGGATACTTAGTTCTTTGGAGACCAAATCACAGATCATTCAAATTTATCTTGATAGATTTCTATAGATAGTTGCCTAACATTGGAAATCATCAAAATATTTTAAACTATGACACATTAAAAGAATTAGAAATGTTACATTTATTCTTCAAAAAGCAACACGCTTTAAACTTTGCATGAAACTTTCAAATCTCATCTCTAGTGATGAATGCACTGTATCTATTCTCTTACATGAAATATATATTTACCAGTGGCTGAAATATAGATCATTTTAAAAGTATGATTTTATTTTAAATATCTAGAGGAAACATTGATCCCACATTTTTCATTTTCTGCTCATGGAGCTGATTGATTTCTAAATTACTTTGCGACGATGATCCAATTTAAGGTTTAAAATCCCACAATGACAAGATTTTCAGGTTATGAGGAAATTTTAATGCTCAGTGCCCAAGTCACTTTTTATTATTAAACTAGACACTTGGGGAGGCCATCGGCTCTTTTCTCTGCCAGAAAACCATTGGTGCATTGCAGCGGCACTCAATCTAACTGTGATCTGACCTCACATGAAATTTCAAGAATCCTGGCTTTTGATATGGAAGCAATATGTTTGTTTATGACTCTGTGAGCAAGGCACAGGCCCAGAGGCCCTGTTCAGTCTTATTTTGAACTGATCGAGGCTTGAGCAGCATTAACACCTATAAGAAGCTGACATCTAAGAAAAATACCCCAAATTCCACTGAGCAAGCAGGTTATTTTTTTTTTTTTTGGTAGAAAAACTTTAGTGAGGTATAATTTACATATCATAAAATTCACTCATTCAAAGTGTACAATTCAATGATTTTTTCCAAAATCTATTATGTTGTGTTAAAATTCAGTCTTAGAGCATTCCCTCATATCTGTAAGGTCCCACACGCCAACTTAAAGTTAGTCCCCACCCCTAGGCCAGATAACTGCTAATTTCTTTTCTATAAATGCAGTATTTCTGGACATTTAATATAAATGGAATCATACAATATATCATCTTTGGTGTCTAGTTTCTTTCTCACTAATATTATTGTGACATTCATATTATAGCATGTATTGGTGCTTTGTTTATTGTTATTGCTGGATAGCATTCCATTGCATAGATATTATATCTTTTGTTTATCCAGTCACATATTAATGAACATTTGGGGTTTTGGCTACCATGAATAATGTTGCTATGAACATTCATGTATTCTCTGGGCAGGCAAAAATTTTCATTTTTCTTGGGCATAATCCTAGCAATGGCATTATTAGGTTGTGTGGAAGTCCTGTGGAAATAGAATATTTTAGAAACTAAAAGGAAAAAAAAAATGAGCTCATGGCTTGGTAAGCTGAGGGTTTACAAAAATAAATGTAAGAAAATTTTGCACTACTAGGATAGAACCGAGGGATGCTCTACCACTGAGCTACATCCCTAGTCCTTTTTACTTTTTGAGACAGGGTCTCACTAAGTTGCTGAGGCTGGCCTTGAATTTGTGATACTCCTGCCTCAGCCTCCTGAGTCACTGGGATTATAGGCATGTACCACCATGCCTGGCTGAGAAAAAAACCCTTAGAGAAGCTTATCATCCCTGAAAGAGTAAAACAGCTTAAATCATTAGACTTCTAGAAATCATTAGACTATAAGGGAAAGTATGAATACCATAGCAAAGATATAATTTTAAAGAAGAACTCTCTTCAACTTGTGGGTGTGGAGAGTTTATTCCAAGATGTAGAATAGTTTTAAGGTTTTCAGACATCAAAAAATAAGGTAAGGAGAAAGGAAAATACAAAAAGCACTGGGCTACCTGTGAATAGCCTAGTATGTAAGATATTCCAATGACACTTTTTGGTCTCCTTTTTGGTTGAGACCCAAAAGACCTGGAGCATTACACTAGTGGACAAGTCACCAGTATTCTACATTGAGTTGTCATGGTCAAATGCAGAATGTACAAAGAAACTGTGAAAGCAGTTCTGCCAGGGACCAGCTATCAAAGAGAAGGATCTGAACTTGAAAGAGAAACAAAATAGTTGAATGAGGAATTTTCTCCATTGTAATTGTCTTTGAGCTTTCCATTTATCACCTCCATTTGTCGAGAGAAAAGGGAAAAATCTTTTTCATCTTAGGTAAGCTAGATGCCTCTGACTTTAACTTTTAACTTTAAGAGGGCCATGTGGTTTCCTTGATGCATTTCCTGGAGTTTCAGTATGAAGAAGCAGAGCACAAATAAAGCACTTTGCCTTCTGGACTGGTGCTATTCTTAAGTGAATCATCTATTAAAATTTCTTGGGTTATGTGGGTGAGTGAGTTGGCCAAGGGTTGTTTTCTAAGGATCCTGTCTAGAAGTTGCCTGGAGGAGTCAAAGACCATGGTAGACTGGCAAAGTAGTATGAACAGCCTGAATCATCACAGAGGCTGAGGGCTAGAGTCTTAAGTAGGAGGTGAAGCAGGAGCATTGCTCATATTTGGCCATCAGGCACTCATTGAAACCTTCTCTCCCAAGCCAGCAGAGTCTCTGCAAGAGAAAGAACCAACCCACCTTCCTCAGTTGCTTTCAAAGTGAGTACTCACAGCCCTGAGTTCTTTTCCATGAACCCCTTGCCTCCTCAGTCAATCTCAGTGGAGTCGGAGCTCTAGGATACTTTTCCAGTGGAGCTAAAAGAGAGAACAGAAGATGTCCATATAGCTCTTGGTTCACTGCAGTTGTCTGAGCTGCAAGCCCAACTGACATGAAGGGAAAGAGAGTCTTTTAGTTGAACAAAGGGGTTGGATGGAAGATGATCAGCATGCATGGGAGACTTTTCATTATTAAAATAAAACTGTTGTTGGGACTGAAGGAAACTAGAGGGCCAATTATCATCCATGCATAACTAAGTTAGCTATGGGACTTGCTTGAGATTTCACACAAGAGTAGAGAAAAAAACCATTGGTAGCATATTTAATGGTGGAGTGGTACAAAGAATAAATATGTTCTCTGCTTGCATCCCGTGTCCTATCACTTCCAGGTCACTCCATGTAATGGTTTAGGGCGTTCAGGGTGTTACTGTGAGTTGTTCTAACAAAGGTAAATTAGAATCAAACCTTGACATAATTTATCAGTCATGGGACTCCATGGACAGAGAGGAGATAGATAAAAATAATTACATGTTAAGAAGATTAATTGGCAAGTTGTCTGTAGATTATTTTTGAGAATAGAGATTTCAAAAATCCTAAAATTCTCAATGTTGTGTACCAGTCACAAACACAAGATGGAATTATGGTAGTGGCAATCAAAAGTGAAGTTGACTTCTTTTAAAAGAGGTACTTATAAGAAAACTTTGCCTTTCAAAATAAGCAGAAAGTAGCACAACAATTTTTTTTTCTAATTGTCTTTAATGTCTTAGGTCCCCCAGAGAATCCCCTAGTGCTGAAAGGGGATTGAAAGAGTTAATGTTTCATCCCAAACACCTTAGCACCAGAGATTTTTTAAATGGGTGATGAGGAGGAGAGGATTTATTCACTGAACTCCCACAGGGCTGTGAGTAGACTAAGTAAGTAGAAAATCCAAAAAGTGGAGAGAGATCAGAACATATCACCTCACTGCCAAGAATTTTAACAAAACAGCATGTTCCTGAAGATTGCTTCCCTGAAAACCAAGAGAAAATGAGAAAGTTCAGACTGTAAATGTCAGTGAACTGTTATGTTGCAAAGTTAGTAGAAATATATATTTGCAACCCTAAATGCAGTTCAATAGAGCTTTATGGAGAAGGCAGAGTTTTCTAAGAGGTTTTGGTTTGCAATTAGGGTGCTGAGGCTATTATTAGGACAGGTTGATGTGATGTGTGGGAGGGAGAGGGATAGCCCAGTTTCCCAATTAGATACCATTTACACTTTCAGTTTTATAGGAGCTTCCAGGTCTAGCCAGAACTCATTCTACTTTCTGGGAGGGACACTGGATGTTCTCAATGACTAGGCATACACCATCTGTATGTCTCCTGTCTTAATTTCACAAGTCTGCACATCTTGAGCATAAGTTTCTCTCCTTGGAATTCTAGCATAAGGCCAATAGTAGCAGTTACTATTCATTGAGCACATAATCACTTCATTTAGTTCCAGTAGAACCCAGTAAGAAGGATGCTTTGTGGGTGAAAAATCAGATTTTGAGGGATATTTTGGGACTTGCTTAAGGGCACATGAATTAGTGATAGATGGGATTAAAAACAGATCTTCTGTATTACTCCAAACTCTGCTCTGTCCACACTGAGTCAGTCAGAAACAAAACCACGAGGACTTCAGGGAACCAAAAGAGATTCCAATTGCTGGGGTTAGTCATTGCCTCCCTGTGCTAATACCCAAAGGCTTTATGGGGGTGGAGAATGAGCCTTCTATTTGCATAAGCTATTTTATAGGCATTTTCATGAATAGTCTACGTGTCACCTATTTGCATCTTATCTCCAAGGGTTTCCAGAACACATATTAGTATGTCAATTCACTTCCCTTCTTCTTTTTCTAGAATGCTCACCTTTAATTCCTAAAGAATTGTGTTGTTCTTCCAAGAGCTGAAGTTGCTTGGCTGTTGTGTGTGTTTTCATTTCAGGGATGTTTAATCTATGCATAGGGAGGTTCAGTTTCGCCCAATTTGAGTCCCTCACTTACAAATAGTTTTCTACCTCTTTTACCTTGAATCCTTTTTTTTTTAATGCTTTTCCTTGACTACCTCTTATGCTGTATTTGTCAAAGTCTTTCCCTTGGCTCTTCCTTTACTTCATTGGCATAAAATATTTTCTCATATCTTGATTTTTTCTTTCTGGAATCAGATATTTTCTCTCTCCTGCTGAAAGGAGCTAATCTTATTTCTTTTCTTTTTCATTTCTGCTTTTTTTTGGCTTTTATAATCTATCAGGTCTGGAATTAAATTGTTACTACTAAACTTAAATTCCTACTAAGTATGGCACGTTGAAAAGGCTACCTAACATCTATAACCAAAGTTACTGTCTGAATTTAAAAAATATATATATTTACACTTTATAATGTCATTGAGAATAAAACAACATGCAATGTATGTCTTGTTTCTTGATTATAGTATATTTTCCTCTTTTGTTTTTCCTTGTGACTTCTTTTCCTCATTTTTACCTTAGAGTCTTGATCGGTACTTCTTTTCTCCAGTAATAGTTGACCCTAATTATGGTTGAAGAAATGATAGCAGTTTTGCATTGCTGCTTTGGGCCTGGCCTATTTATTATGTCCTGTTGCTGTTTCCATAATTTAAAAGTTGATTCATCTAGTATTTATTTATTTTGAAATGTCTCAGGCCCACAGATATATTGAGCAAATAGGCAAAAGTCCCCCACTCTCTTGAAGCTTTCATTCCATTGGGGTAGAAGGAGGAAAGATGGATAATACAAACAAAGTTTAAAATATATAGAATGGATCTTTTGGGTTTGTGAGCACATTGAGGTGCTATGAGGGTGGCATGCTCTGAGGGGGAGAGAGCTTTGTGTCACCTCCAGCCCCCATACCTTGCTGGCTGTACCTCTTTATTTGGTTGTTCCTGAGTTAAATCCATCTTCAAAAACGTGAATCTAGACACAGACTTTATACTCTTCACAAAAATTAAAACAAATCATAGCTATAAATGCAAATCTATAAAACTCCCCCAAGATAACAGAAAATCTAGATGTCCTTGGGTTTGGCAATGACCTATCTTGATACATCATTATCACCCAATGTTATTAGGATTCACTTTTGGTATTGTACGATGGACTTTTTCTGATAATGATGTATCAAAGTAGGCTCATTGATTATAACAAATCCCTAATCTGGTGTGGGATGTTAACAGTGGGGGACGCTGTGTGTATGTGGGGTCAGGAGATAAATAGGAACTCTGTACTTCCACTCGATTTTACTATTAATCCAACAGTGCTGTAAAAAATTAAAGTCTGTTAAAAATGTTTTTTTTTGATTTTTTTTTAATTTATTTTTTTATTGGTTGTTCAAAACATTATAAAGCTATTGACATATCATATTTCATACAATAGATTCAAGTTGGTTATGAACTCCCAATTTTACCCCAAATACAGATTGCAGAATCACATCGGTTACACATCCACATTTTTACATAATGCCCTATTAGTAACTGTTGTATTCTGCTACCTTTCCTATCCTCTACTGTCCCCCCTCCCTCCCCTCCCATCTTCTCTCACTACCCCATCCACTGTAATTCATTTCTCTCCTTGTTTATTTTCCCATTCCCCTCACAACCTCTTATATGTAATTTTGTATAACAATGAGGGTCTCCCTCCATTACCATGCAATTTCCCTTTCTCTCCCTTTCCATCCCACCTCATGTATCTGTTTAATGTTAATCTTTTCTTCCTGCTCTTCCTCCCTGCTCTGTTCTTAGTTGCTCTCATTATATCAAAGAAGACATTTGGTATTTGTTTTTTAGGGATTGGCTAGCTTCACTAAGCATGATCTGCTCTAGTGCCATCCATTTCCCTGCAAATTCTATGATTTTGTCATTTTTTAGTGCTGCGTAATACACCATGGTGTATAAATGCCACATTTATTTTATCCATTCATCTATTGAAGGGCATCTGGGTTGGTTCCACAGTCTAGCAATTGTGAATTGTGCTGCTATGAACATCGATGTAGCAGTATCCCTGCAGTACGCTCTTTTAAGGTCTTCA
>NW_026000101.1:24758393-24809837 GCF_001458135.2 Marmota marmota marmota
TGTATACAGAGCCATCAAGACAGCAAGCAGAAAGCAAATGGCGGCTCCCGCGGAGTGGATTTTCGGCACAGAAACCACAGCCCCGCCAACAATCCCAATCCACAAACTCTCCCTGTATAAAAAAATATTCAAAAAAAAAAAAAAAAAGAAAAAAAGGCGGGGCGCACTGAGCTTTCTTTGCCTCGGGTACTTACAATCCACTGCTGATTACACACTCAGCTTCTCTGCCCGGAGCGAAGCGAAAGAGGAAGCAGATCTGTTAAAAATGTTTGATGAGTATTTCCTGCTTGTCTTCTAAACTCAACTATTTTCTGACTTGTTGCCATGAGTGGCTACAGAGTGCCACACTGTACCAATTTTGTTATCACTAACAATAATGGTCAAATTCTTTTCTTATTGGCAAGAATTCCTCTCAACCTGGTGATATAGCAAAATAAATTTAGGTTTTCTACATGCCTCTATGAGGCAGGTAGAACATCTGGTGTTTTTTCTGCTAGGGAAAGGAAGAACTTGCTTTCTAACGAGTTAAGTAACTTATTGCAGGTCACACAGATTGTGAGGTTTGAATTAGATATTTGATTTTTTTTGTCTCTATTTTGGGCTCTTTCTCTAAGATTATACAGTAAGAAAGCATTTTTAAATTAATCCTTTAACTTCTACAGAATATGGTAGAATTTATAAATAGTGTTTTTGGTGCATATAACAGTTGAAACATTGGTCTACTGCCTTCACAGGGACTAGTTAATAGTAGTACCACAGAGTATTATGGGCCCTTTTACTTCTATGCAGAGGTGTGGCTTCTTAGGTCACGTCTAATATGTATATTGTTCTTTGAAAACTATCAACATTCTTGTTTCCTGGGAGCCAGAAATTCTAAAAGCATTGAAAATAGAGAAAGCACAGCAAAGATATGTACGTAAAGAGAGTATATTCCCACATTACTCTCCAAAAAAGCACAGATTAACAATTAAAAAAACAAAATGTTGAGCAACTGCTGACAAAGGAAGAGTATTTTATGCAAGAAGCAAATGTAGTGACTATTTAATTTTCCAACTTTTAAAGCAATAACACAATAGAATATCAACTAGATCAAATTAGAAATAATTTACTTAGAAACACCTGCCAAAGATTTTCGTGTGTGTGTGTGTGTGTGTGTGTGTGTGTGTGTGTGTGTAGGGCAGAGTTGACAGTTGTAGAAGAATATCTTCTCTTCTGTGATAGAACTTTAGTGGGCAATTGATTAAAGTTTGAGTTTCCCAGCCTTTTTTGAAGGTGTATGTGACCATGTGAGTGATATCTTGTAGTGAGACACTATTGGGAGTGAAATATGCAAATTTCCTGTTGTTCTAGAAAGAGAAAGAAATTGGTTCTCTTTCCAAACTGAAATGAGTGTGTGATAATGGGAGCTGGAGCAGCCAGTTTGGATCAAAAAATGGAGCCAAATATTGAGGATGACCAAGCAAAAGAATAGGATTCCACTACCTTATGGTTTTATGTGTCAGAGAAATAAACTATCTTCCTTAAGCCTACTCTCATTTTTGGTTTCTCAGTTATAGCAGCTGAACTAATAACAGAAATTAATGTCAAAACTCCATTATATTCAATTTATATTTGTTATCTATCATTACTCTGAAACTAACAATGATAGCCATGTATAATGTTCTCTCTTAAATCTATTTTCTCATTTTTTGATGTTTCTATAAATGCTATAGTCGGTAGGACCTTATGTATATCATCATTTGGATTGAAAGCGCTACGATCAAATGACAGTGAGTGAGATATAGAGATGGGTTGGGGCACAAGAACCTCACATGACAATAGTGGAAAAAATTAGGATCCTCCAGTGAGCATATCACCTGCCAGTGGTGCACACAGCATGGGAAAGGCCTGTTTTATCTCAGTGATCCAAGTGGAACACCTCCATGAATTTCCTCATTTAATTAATTCCTTGCTCTGTTATGCACACAGCTTCAATTTAAATAACACTTCTAAGATTTTATTTCCTTATCTTTAAAATGGAGATAAATACTTTTTAAAGTTCCCTCAAGCATTGCTTGAGCTATATTTTATGCTCCACTAATGTTAGTGTCTTGTCATGAGCATATAAAAATCCAGTCCCAATGATAATACAAAAAAAAAAAAGTAAAAGGATAGCAATATTATTTTTTTTCTATTAAAGAATAGAATTAGTTTATAGGGGAAAATGCTGGGGAGGAAAAAGAGAAATGGTTGCTGTTAATGCACAAGTGCAATCGCTTACACTTTGGAGCTACAACTTTGAGCCAGGCATACTGACTAGGATAGCCTTAATTTAGACTGCCAGCCCCATGAAGGGGAAGGAGGCATGGCACACTGTGGAAAACCTTTTCCATTTAACTTGCATCTATTTTGGTTGTGTTAGTTAGAACTGAAGGGAGTTAAGTATTTAAGCTGAGAACCTATTGATTTAAGCAGTACCATTCTCCTACGTTCTTTTTCTTCCTACTGCTTTCTCATTATTCTTCCCTTTTTATTTGCTCTTCAGACCTCTGTTACTTAATGAGTTCACATATTCATCGAATTCTCCACCAGGATGCTTATTTCCTGATCCAGGAAGTTCATTAACATGTGCAAATAATAAAGACTTGGGGTAGAAATATCTAAAGCAATAGATTGGCCCCTTGTCCCAGTTTCTGTCTTTGTTGTTTCCTGACCTATGCATTATTTTTGGTTTTAGAGAATCTTTAAAAAGTAGTTTGGAAAGAGGAAAGTAGGAAAACTTGAATACATTACAGTTTTTTTTTTTTCTTTCAAGTGCACTTCCTACACGTTGAGATTCCCTGCCTCAGAAAAATTTGAGAAGGAATTTAGGGACTGGTAAATACTCATCAACCCTTTCCTTTCCCTGAATGACTGTAAAAACTGTGATAAGACTGCAGAATAAACCTTCATTATTTTAAAACAGAAATTTGGGGTGACTAAAAACAGAGAGCCTGGAGTGGTGGTACACGCCAATAATCCCAGCAACTGGGGAGGCTGAGGAAGGAGGATCATGAGTTCAAAGCCTATCTCAGAAAAATTGAGGTTCTAAGCAACTCAGTGAGACCCTCTCTCTAAATAAATGCAAACTAGGGCTGGGGATGTGGCTCAGTGGTCAAGTGCCCCTGAGTTCAATCCCCAGTATCTGTCTCCACCAAAAAAAAAAAAATAGAGAAAAGAGACTGAGAGCATTACTTACCCTAACTGATATAACTGACAGAAAATCATATCAACCAAAAAGGACAATTCTTTGAGTTGAATGAATTTATCTCTATGAAAAACTCCACATGGGTCTTGTTACCATTATTTGGATAATTTCGGCCAGGGACTATAACCAGATTATTGTTTGCCGGTGCACGTCACACCTTTCATTGAGAGTTTCCAGAGTCTGCTCTTTTATTGAACTCTCCCCCCGTGGTGGTCCAGAAATGTGATCTTTCTGAGGCCACAGGCTCCTTGGTCTTCAGTTGTTGGTGCATTCTGCTGTCTCACTTTCCAGGCTCCTTGTCTGTCCTTGGGATGTTAATAATGACATTGAACACCATCATGCTTCCGTTCAAGTGATCCATCAGTTTAACCTTACATCTCCCAGGAACCTTTCCTGAGATACAGCCCCTCTGAGCCAGGGTTTAAAGTCAGTTTTTACAAATCACTGTGATGGGTTACTTGCTAAGGTGGGGAACCTTGACAGCTGTGACAGAATGCTTCTGTGGATAAAATGCAGTGGGGGAAATGGCTGCAACCATCCTTTTAAATAGAATCAATGTTTGTTGGCTGCCGCATCATGTTGTATCAACCTTACTTTGGTGGCTAAAACTAAGTTAGCCTATGATAAATACCCCTCCTAGGACCTCTCCCCTTCCACAAGTACCTTGAAAGTAATATAAGAACACTGATCCCAGTGAAGTATGTTAACCAAAGCAGGCATTTCAAGACTTGTTTTCTGTTTATCCTTAGGGATGATTTAGCTGAAATTTCTTGTTGGGGAGTGTAGGAAAATATCTTAAAATTCTGTTGCTCAACAAGATAAGATTACAAGCTTGTAGCTATTAAGTTCTATATTTTCTTTATATTACGTCTTTTTTTTAACCCACAAATGGCATGGAACCATACCCCTGTCCCCTTTTTTTGGTACCAGGGATTGAACCCAGGGGCATTTAACCACTGAGCCACATTCCCAGCCCTTTTTGCATTTATTTAGAGCAGAGTCTCATTGAGTTGCTTAGGGCCTCGATAAGTTGCTGAAGCTGGCTTTGAACTCATGATTCTCCTGCCTCAGCCTTCCGAGCCAGTGGGATTACAGGCTTGTACCACCACTCCTCACAATATTCCCTTTTGATGCTGTTCCTGTTGTGATATTAACCACATGTGGTCTGTGAAGACAGAGCATCGGGAGTTTGGCTAACTTCTATTATAACAATTCTAATAATCAACATAGAAGAACAGCTGTGATCATGGCAGACAAACACAGCAAGACAAATCTCAGAAACATTAGGGGACAGTTCTATTGTCACACCTAGAAAATTCAGAGAAAAATTAATTCAGAGATTAGTTCTCCTCCAATCTTTCCCTTTAGAGAGAAAAGGTGGTGAATATCATGACCTGGGAAATTTCAGAAAACGTTCCTTCATGTGCCCAACTTAGAAATTTCTCCTGCCCTTGCTTGTTGTCTCACACCTAATGGCAAGAAAGTAATTAACTATTTTGATTTCAAAGACAGTTCTTCAAACATATTCTTACCTAAGTATTGGCCTAAAAAAATTAAAGAAGTAATGGTGACAAGGTATTATTTAAAGAGGAGATAAAAGCTAAAAGATTTTATATTACTTTAGTTAATAATTATGTACTAAGAAACACAAGTGCTGGTTATTTTCATGGCTGTTGGAGAAACAAAGATGTATAAAACATGCTACCTCTCCTGTCAATGGAACATTGATTCTTTAGAGTTATTATATTTTGCTTTATCACTCAAGTGACACAATTTATTGCATAAAGTACCTATATTCTAGAATTTATGTGAATGACTTAGCTTGAGTTTCCTTGGAAGCAGAGCTTGGAACAGAAGATTTTTTTTTTGCAGGTATTCGTTTGGGAAGCAATCTCAAAGAGCAAGAGTGCTTGGAATAGGGGACAGGGAGCAACACAGTCTACAGATGGCCACTGTTACAGTCCACCAGCACTCGATCCAGTACAAGAAGGGCAGAGGTAAGCGGTGCTGCATTTATACCCTAGTACTTTATAATCTAACTGAATGAAGGAAACAGTCATCACTCTAAAGTGATAGTAAAGAATATTAACAATACATGGTTGAGGACAAAATTGTTTGATAGAGACCAGGGGTTCTCAACTGGAGTAGATTTGCACCCTCTGTAGGCCATGCCTCAAGACATCTGGATGGAGATTTTTTTTTTTTTTGGTCACAGTGGCAGGAGTGGGGTGGGTGGGGAGGTATGCTACTGGAATACTGGTATCTGGTGGGTTGAGGCTAAGGATGCTGTGAACATCTTACAATGCACACGACCGGCCCCAGTACAATGAGATATCTAGTGCAAGATGTCAAAAATTATGCTGTTGTGGAGAAGCCTTTTACAAACCGAAATGCCCGGGAATCTAGTTAAGATTCAGATTCTCATCAATAGGGCTGGAGTAGAGCATGACATTCTGCTTTTTCTAACAAGCTCCTAGTTGTGCTGCTGCTGCTAAGTCCCCGTGCCACCCTTTGAGCAGTGCTATAGTTCTGTTCTTGAATGTCCCTCAAAGGTCCATGTGTTGAAGACTTGGTCCTGGGGATTGTGGTGCTATTGGGAGGTAGAACCTTTAGGAGGTGAGGACTTTTGGAAGGAAGTTAGGCTACTCAAGGCATGCTCTCAAAAGGAAATGTGGGGACCCACATTGACCCTACCTCTTTCTCTTTTGCTTTCTGGCCCCTGGAATAAAGAAATAATAGGGCAAAAAACCCATAAATTAAGATCTCCCAAACTGTGAGCCCAAACAAACTTTCCTCTTTATAATTTGATTATCTCAGGTATTTTGCTATAGTTAAAGAAAGACGACCAAAAAAGAAGCATTGCTACAGAGAATAAATATTGTAAAAAACTGTAAAAGTGATAGTCTAATGACAAAGAGAGGAACTTTTCTTAAAGGAAATCCCCCAAAAAAAGAGAAAAATTGAAGGTAGCTTAGATTTATCAAAGGGCAGGAAAGAGAGTGGCATGAGTAAAGGAGAAAGGGTGACAATTTTCAGCACAATATCAACCTGATTTAGGGAGAAGAAAAAGGCATGTGGTGCAAAACTTGGATTGCAATACTTGCTTCATCCTTAACATGGCTCTGTGCCTCAGTTATAAAAAGAATACCTCAGAGCAACATGATAAGGAGGTTAAAGTGAAATGAAATCATGTGTATAAATTTTATCCTCTTCATGTGTAATTTATAGCCAGACTTGTGTAGGTTTGAATCTCAGTGGTGCTTCTTGCTGTGTGATATAAATTAGTGCTTTACTAGTTTTGTTTTTTTCTTTTTTAATCAGTGAAGAATTTAGTAAATATTGGTTCCCATATGGAACATGGGATGGTGTTTTACGAAACTACACTTCGTATTCATTTATTACTATTTGCCACTGTTTAAGTGCTTTATATTTTTTCTGGCTATTTTGAATTTTCCCCAAACTACTAGATGTAGGTAATTATTGACCCCCCACCTGTTTCCAGATGAGTAATCAAGGTTAAATAACTTGCCCAAGGTCATGCAGTTAGTTAATGGCATAGCTAAGACTCAAACACAGGCTCTGGCCACAGAACCCTCTGCATTTAGCAACTCTATTGCTAGTTTTTATTTTATTTTTCTATTCTTATTTCTGGCTTTTATTTCCTGCAAAGCTTTTGCTGTGTCACTTGATTTGCTCAAGAAACTTTGGGATTTTCATATTTTCAGGTTATCATATAGGACTCAGCAAAGGAGCTTCTAACTGGTTTGGCATTTTCAGTTTCTCTGGATGTGGACTCTTCTAGATCAATTGCTTTTTACCTGTCTTTTTCAGGATCCCCAATTTTTCTGCCTCTTAGGGACATTTTTTTTTTAAATTTACTGAAGAAAACAACCTAAAATGAAAACCTCTGTTATCTCAGACCATTTCAAACTATGTCACACACTGTATATGCCCCTACCTCCACTTCCCTTGAAAGGGGAGGACATGGGTCAACGGTGCTTGGGCAGAATGTGACATTGCTGATTCCCCATTTTTAATATTCTTGGAGGAAGATGTGAGGTAGGACAATAACATGCCAGCAATTAAAAAAAAGGTGTCATGAAATCTGTTGTGACATATTTTATACCATCCCTGTAACTGGGTAAAATGAAATGACAACACGGGACAGAAACACCATGAGTTGCTTTATTTCTGTTGCTTTGTCTCTCACGCTGAGTTGAATGCTTTTCCCGTGGAGCCTGTGATGCCTGCTTGGTGGAAGATCTCTGGCACTCCAAAGCAAATACCCTCCACCAGCCTCCCATTCCTAAATAAGAGGAAATTACAACCCTCCTTTCCTGGGACTTGTCAGTCACAGAGGCAAAGGAACCTTTAGAGATGGGTTGGAGTATGTTAGTCAGTCAAAGAGTCAACTCTGGCATTGAACAAATGGTGCGTTCCTGCACGCAGTGCCAGCAGGCAGCTTCTGGCTACAAACTCTTTTGCAGGGATAAAAGCCTTCCTAGTGGAGTTCTAGCAATTCTAAATATTTCATGCCTGCACGCACACACAAAGTTGCCATGGGAAGGCTGACTTGAAGATGTATTATCAGCTTGGTAGTTTACAAGTTAAAGTTTCTCATTAGCTTGTCTTTCTGTACCCCATATTCTCCCAAGTCAGAAACACAACTCTACAAGCATTTTCTAAGAAATTATAATTTCCATCTTAGATATCATTCCTCTTGAAATCTGTCAGCTCTGCCTTGTGAGTTCTGCTAAAGAAGTCTCACCCTCTAACAGGGAGGTAGCAGAAGTGCTTTATCTTATGATGTGGTTGCAAGTATTTTGTAGAAATCAAGTTGTGTTAGTGGGATGTTTTTATGTAGTTATCCCCAAACAAAATAGCTTAAAACTAATTAGTATTTATTATCACTCTGTGGATAGGAATTTGGACAGGGTACAGTGGAGATATCTTTGTTCAATGGCATCTGGCCTCAGATGGAATATTTGAAGACGGGGGGTTGGAGCCATCTGAAGACTTATTTCCTCACATGTCTAGCAGTTGAGGCTGACTTTTGGCTGGGAGCCCAGGTGGGCTGAACATGTAGCTCTGGCTTCCTCGTAACAGGATGGCTAGATTCCAAAGGCAAGTGTACTGAGAGAGAGATATTGATTTTTATAAACTGTGAAAGTCATACAAGATCACTTCTGCACATTCTTTTGACTAATGCAATTATAAAGTTCTGCTCAAGTTCAAGGAGACTTCTCTGTAAAGCCATGTCAACAACACATTATAAGAAGTACATGTTGGGTAGGACATACGTTGGTATGGTCATCTTTGAAGAATACAACTGGTTTGTCAAATGCAGCTGAAAAAAAGCTTACTACTTTGGGAGTGGTGTCTGTGCTTTACAGTTGTAATGTACAAAATGGTGGAAATGCATCAATTGTTACAGTCTGACATATCTATGTAGTACTTTGCAATATCTCAGTTGCTTTTATATTTAATATTAAAGTATCATTTGAGGTTTCATTAAGTCAGAAATTCTCAATCCCACCTCTTCATCTTTGAACAAGGACACTGATGCTCAGAGAAATATAACTACCTTAAATTACCTAGGTATTTAATGGGAGATTTTAATTATTTGATGGAGGATTCATTATATGTCATTTGGATTAAATCTTTAATTATGTTTGTGTTTTAAAAAATTTTATAGCCTATGTTTCAGCTACTTAATATTGAGAGGAATATATTAATAATTTTCTATATGTCCACATAACCTTTTTAATTGTCAGTTTTCATTATAATTTGAATATCTATCTGTCTATGTGGAAGTTTTGTTGTTAGGTTGACACAGATTTAAAACTTTTGTATTCATTAGATAAACTTTTTCTTATTATAAACTTGCTGTTCAATATCTCATGCAATAGTGACTTTGTAGTTTTGGAGGATCAGAGTAAATTGCTGGAGTCATACTACCCACAGCCAATACTTTACCATTTCCTAGGGGCTCTATTTTGTTTAGCATCTGACCACTTAACACAGCAATCTCTGTTAGTATCTCCATCCCAGGCACCATCACCTCTCTCACTCATAAGTGATTTTTATAGACTGCAAACTCCCTTTTTCTATCTTTGTTCATTCAAGACCATCAACCAGATGTGCCACCCCTAAGTCAGATTGTGAAGTGCCCCTAGGGTCAGGCAGAGCCTCGTCTCTAGGCTTATGCTTTGGCTTTGCTTCTTTCTAGACTGTTCTTTTACCAGATATCCACATAACTCCCTTCCTTCCTTCAAATGGCATCTCTTCATGTGGTCTTTCTGACTTCTCTATTTATAATGGAAACTCCTAACCTGACTCTCCCAGTCTTCTTTGTTTGTATTAGTGTTCTGCAAAGTAGTTATCACTATCATCTGATGGCCTATATAATTCATTATTTTGGCTGTTGTCTTTTTCTACTCAGTGTAGTATAATCACGAAGGCTAAGAGTTTACTGTATTTAGTACATGTTATTAGAATGTCACCTGGTATATAGTAGTTATATGTATATTCAATGTATGAGCAACTGAAATAATAATTTTTCTAAAAGTACTTTTTGTGCTTAAATAGTTTTAGGTGGATGCATTATTTTGTTTTTATGTGGTGCTGAGGATCGAACCCAGTGCCTCATGTATGCTAGGCAACACTTTACCACTGAGCCACAACCCCAGCCCTGACTTTTCATCTTCTTAACAGTGTTATTTGAAATGCAGTTTACAATTTTTAAATTTTAATATTAATAAATTTTTATTTTCTGGTTAAGAAATTTTACTATCCATTGATCTGTTTGCCCATCCTTACATCATTACCACAGTCTCTTCATTATCATAGCTTCTCATTAAGACTTAAAATGGTATTTTTTAATAAGAAAAAATTAGAAAAAATAATAAGAAAAAATGTATTTATTCTTATTTTCCAAGATTGCTTTTCTTAACCTAGGTCCTTAGCATTTCCATATACTTTTGGAAGTATCTACAAATGTCTGCTGTGATTCTAAAGTGAAATGAAATTGCGCCTATAGATCACTTTGGGGTAATTGGTAAAAACTTCTGGATATTGCTGTGAAGATATATTTTATATGACATTAACAATGGAGTCAGTACACTTTCAATGAAGAATATCATCCTCCATTATGTGGGAGGGCCTCATCAAATCAGGCCTAAAGGAAAAGACTGAACTCCCCTGAAGAAGAGCGCATTCCGCCAGCAGACAGTCTTCTGACTCTGGCTGCAACATCAGCTCCTCCCTGGGTTTCTAGCCTGCCAGCCTGTTCTGCAGATTTTGGAATTTCTAGTTTCCACAACCACATGAACCAATTCCTTAAAATTAATCAATAATCAATCAATCAATCAGTCAAGTTCTCTATCAACCTCTCTCTGGAGAGCCCTGACTAATATACTTGGTGTCAATGTCAATAACATAACATTTCTCAATTGCATTTGAGAAAACAGATTATATTCTCCAAAGAATATCATACCAATGTATGTCCCATCCCACATGCTCTTTTCCTATAATGCTGGATCCAATTTGCTGATATTTTGGTAACAATTTCTATATTTATATTCATGAGGGGCATTGGTTTGTAATTTTCTGTTCTAATAATTTGTTAGGTTTTAATATCAGAGTTAGGCTGGCCTCATAAAATGAGTTGAAAAGTGACTTTCCTTATTGTATTACTTGAAACAGTTTGGGTATATTAGTAGCTCTTAAATATTTGTTAGCATTAATTAGGAAAGCCATGTGGGCATGGAGGTTCTTTATGGAAATATTTAAATTCTTTTTATTAAAAAATTAGGTGTAATGGCTCTTCAGATTGTTTATTTGTTCTTGTGTCAATTTTGGTACATTGAATTTTGCAAAGAAATGTTTGTATTTTACCTAAGTTCTTCCATGTACTGACATAAAGTTGATCATGTCCCCTTATTTTCTTTTTAATGACTGTAGGATCTATGTTTATAATCTCTAATTCATTCCTTATATTGATAATTTATGTTTTCTTCTTTTTTTCCCTTGATCTTTTTGGGGATGCCGGCTTTATTAATCCTTTTGTTTCCCCCCAGAGAATCAACTTGTGTGAATTGATTGCTATAAATATTGATGAGGCTGCCTCACTATATTATGCTGATTTTAAGTCCTTTGGGTAAAGACTGAGGAGTAGGATAGCTGGATCAAATGGTGGTTCCATTCCAAGTTTTCTAAGGAATCTCCATACTGCTTTCCAGAATGATTGCACTAATTTGCAGTGCCACCAGCGATGTATGAGTGTACTTCCCCCCACCACATCTTTACTTACATATATTGTTGCTTGTATTCTTGAGTGTTGCCATTCTAACTGGAGTGAGATGAAATCTTAGAGTAGTTTTGATTTGTATCTCTCTAATTACTAGAGAAGTTGAACATTTTTTTCATATATTTGTTGATTGATTATATATCTTCTGAGAAGTGTCTGTTCAGTTCCTTAGCCCATTTATTGATTGGGTTATTATTATTATTATTATTATTATTATTATTAGTGTGTGTGTGTGTGTTAAGTCTTTTGAGTTCTTTATGTATCCTAGAAATTAGTGCTTTATCTGATGTCCGTGTAGTAAAGATATTCTCCTACTCTGGGGGCTCTCTTGTCACATTATTGTTTCCTTTGCTGAGAAGAAGCTTTTTAGTTTGAATACATGCCATTTATTAATGGCATTCAATAGATAAATGGGTAAAGAAACTGTGGTATGTATAAACAATAGAATATTAGTCTATTAAAAGAGAATAAAATTATGGCACTTGCAGGTAAATGGGTGGAGTTGGAGAATATCATGCTAAGTGAAGTAAGTCAATCCCCCAAAAAACAAAGGCCAAATGTTCTCTCTGATAAGTAGATGCTGATCCATAATAGGGGGAGTCATAAGAAGAATGGAGGAACCTTGATTGGGCAAAGTGGAGGGAGATGTGGGGAAGGGGAATAGGGGCAGGAAAGATGGTTGAATGAGATGGACATCATTACTCTAGTTACATGTATGACTGCATATGTGGTGTGATTTTACTTCATGTACGATCAGAGAAATGAAAAGTTGTGTTCAATAAATCAAAATGCATTCTGCGATCATATATATCTACTTAGAACAAATAAATAAATTTTAAAAATTTTAAGACACACCTTATTTCTGTTTCTTTATAGAAAAGAAGCAGAATAAAAATATATGTAAACAAAAAAGAATCAACTGTGATTCTGCTAGTATCTAACATCTTTTATTATTTCTTTTATTCTCCAATTTTTTGTGTCAACGTTGTTCTTTTTTGATCTTTGCTTCTATTGAGCATAAATTTAGATCATTGATTTTAATTTTTTCTCTTTTTAAATAATGAGAATTTAAAGGCATTAATTTTCCTCAGGTAGACATGTTTTTTGATTTGCTTGGTAATTTCTTCCTTGACCTATGTATATTTAGAAGGGTACTTTTTAATTTCTAAATATTTGTAAATTTTATAGATATTTGTTTTTGATTAATAATTTAACTCATATGATTATAAAAGTATTCTGGATGATTTTAAATCTTTGAAAAATTTCTGAGACATACTTTATAGTTCATATATACTTTGGGTAAACATTCTTTGTTTTTATGAATAGGTTATATAGTTCCAGTTTTTTGGTCAAATATTTCATGAATCTAATTTAGGTCTGGTTGATCAAGGGTGTTTAGATCTTTTACTTTCTTCTGATTTCTATTTTTTTCAGTCACTAAGAGAAGAGACTGCTAAAAATCTGTAACTGTGATTATGAGTCACTCTGTTTCTCTCTTTAGTTCTGTCCACTTTCCTATCATGATTTCCCTGTTAGTGTTTTGCCCTTATGAAATATGCGTTATTGTGTTTTTTGCCTCTGAAATAAATTTCAAACCTATCAATACCCCTTTGTTAATTCTTACCACATAATCTAAGTTTGTTATGAAATTATTACATGTGATGCGACTTTAACAAAAGTTACCAAATTTTCTATTAACTCAAGGGATTAAATTATTTAACTAAAGTTAAGTGACTGAAGGTAATATTTCATGCGTATGCCATGATCCACATATGTTGCCAATAAAAGGACTCAGACTCACACAATCATTCAAGACATCACCTTTTTTTGAGTTCCACCAATATGGCCCCCAAATTGCTACCATATTGCCTGAAACTGGCTAACAAAAGTTGTTATTACATGTCATACTTTTCTGGGGTGGATCCTGGAAAGAATATATCTGCCTTTTGTCTCTATTCAATTGATTTTAGTTACCCAGCTACTTCCAATTCAAAGAGAAAACTGGGGAATGTAGACTAGCTGTGTTACCAGAAGGAAAAGAAATTACATTTAAAAAAAAATTAGCTCAGAGGGTTACATAATGTATTGAATTCCTGCTCACATAACATACCATATCTTCCATTACCTTGGAGGAAATTAATTATTCTTGCCTTTTTCTTATTATGGCTTTAGCTTTGAGCCTTGGTTAAAATATTTGTCACAGTCCTTCTTACATTAGAGAGAAGTAGGGATTCATTTCTCTTTCTCACTAGATGGTGAATCTCTTGAAGTAAAGGAATTATGTGTTATTGATCCTTGTGTCCCTACAGGTGCCCAACACAGGATTACACATGTGGTTCATAGATAATTGATACATGTTTGTTAACTAAATTGAGGGAGGACTATAATTCAAAGTTGTCGAGAAATATCCAGAATTTCCATTTTAATCATTTGATCTCCCGTTTTATTTTTCTGGAGGCCAGGATGAGAGAAATTACATACCATATTCATGCATATATACCTAGTTAAATGTTTGAACTGGAGTTAGAACCCAGCTGTTACGACCAAGAGTGGGAATTTCTTTTTGGTAACCTTTCCCACCATGATTATTGTTTTTCGATAGAGCTAAAACAATTAAAATGACATTTTCAAAAACATTAAAAGTTTTGTTGATGACATCTCTGTCAGAGCTACTGCAGCATTTTTAGTTTTATGTTCATTAATATCAACTGTGTCTCCAAAGTATGTTTCACTTTTGGAACATCATTTTCATTTTGGTACACGAACAAATGGGAAAGATAAATGCCAATAAGGGTCAGAATGTTGTCATCCTAGAAGGAAATGAGGATAAATTGTGTGTATCAAATATAACCAATTCTTAATATCTACACTTGAGAAAAATGTATTATTACAAATCATTACAGTTCTTTATCTGGTTATTGAAATCAGAGCTGAGGCTGATTTTCTTTTCAAGGTAATGCTCAGTGGAGGCTAATTGCTGAAACAAGTTAGCTGCTTCACATTCCCTTGATTCACTTAATGGTTAACTGTGTGAACCTGGTCATGCCAAAAAATGTCCAGATGTTTGGTCAAAGATCATTCAGAGGATGTTTCTGGATAAGATTACTATTTGAATGGCGCACTGAGTAAAGCAGATTTCTCTCCCTGATAAAGTGGGCCCCATCCAATCAGTTGAAGGTCTAAATAGAATAAAAATTCTGACCCTCTAAGAAGTCATAGGAAACTCCTCCTGCCTAACTGCCTAGACCTCAGATACTATTTTTTTCCCCTGCCTTTGAACTTGAACTACAATATTAGTTTTCTTGTTTATTAAGTCTTGGAACTTGGGAAACAATTATATTGTTGGCTCCCATGGATCTATAGTTTGCCAATTTAAGATTGGGATTTGCCAGCATCCATAATTGAATGATACAATTTCTTACAATATTCATAATATTATAAAATAGATAGTTTTAGAACATTAAAAATTTTGTTGAAGACAACATAAAAGGTGCTACTATGCCCTTTTTAGGTTAATGAATGCTAACTGTGTGTCTCCAAAGTACATTTATAGCACACAAGGACCCAGACACACACACACACACACACACACACACACTTGGTTTTGTTTCTCTGGGAAATGCTGATTAATACACAATGTCATAGAGGGGGAGCAGATACAGGTTTGCTTGGATAACAAAGAGTTAACCCCTTTAGATGAATACATGAGAAGAAATTATGATTGGTGTGTTTCCAAAATTAGAAATGCACACTTAGCAATTGTATTTTTATTTATAATTTTTAAATAACTCCTCTGATTACCATTTCTGTTCTCATGATGAGCCAGGATTCTGCAGTAATGTTAGAAGAATGACACTTGGTTAGAAGTTCAAGTGACATGCCACAAGTACAAGCCACACAATCTGGATCTTTTCAATTAAGAATGTTAAACATCATGTGGGAGGCTATTTCTTTTCACAAAAATAGAAGAAAGCTCTTCCAATGATAAAATTGTTTTCTGAAATCTATCAAAAATAGAAGACTTACCCATAAAACCTTATTATTTAATGTTTTATTCCTCCCTGTCATATTCAGGGAGTGATTGATAAATATTTCCTCTATAGTAAGATTACTGGACTGTTCTCAGGTATTAGGCCAAGGAGTTCTGCTGTCACTCACAGATGGCAAATCCCCTCCTGTCACAGAGAGGAAGTGAGCCTATTCAAGCTGCATTTGTGTTTGTTTTTTTCTATCTCTAGATGATTGTGACTTGGATTAACACTGACATTATTTTCTTAGCATAGGTAGATCTTGCCTTAATGAAAATCTATTGATTAGTGCCCTGAAGATGTGGCTGGAATTTTCTTCAAAGTCTTGTTTAGCCTCAGGCTTATTATGTTACAGAAAGTGAAGAATTTAGGGGGCTGTTTTGAAGGTCAAGGCTCATTTGATTTCGGCACATTTCTACCTTTGACAGATAACAGAATCTTAATAGAAAAAAGCTCCTTACCACCAACCATTACTTAGAAAGATATCCTTTAGGAAATTTTCTGCTATAAAATACATGCTTCTCAAATTACTCACTACTTTCTGAGATGTCCATTCTTGTCTACTTTCTTGAACTTTTCTGAGACAGACACAGTAACGTTTCTCATGTCAGTCTTCTTGAAAATCTAATTTACATCAAACAAAACATATATAATTATTTGAAAATGGCTTATTTCACATTTGAACATATAATTAGAAACCTGAATGTCAAAATAAGATATTCAATCCAACCAATAGTATTGTTCAGCTAATATATGGGTATATAGTGGCAAACATCATCGCCTGGTCATATCAAGTTGAATAAGACTCATTTCTTAATTTCAAAAAGATGACAGTTGGATATTGGTAACATATTTAAGAATCAGCAGAATAGTTTGGTTGAAATAACCCTCTGCAGTTTAGAATTGTAAAATCTGAAAACTATATATCTATATATAGTATCCACACTCACCAAACAATATGAAGGCAGATAATGATCAAAAACAAGATGAAGTACAACAGGTAAGATTTGCTATTTTGAGATTCTTTGCTTGAGATCATGCCCAGTAGAGGATAGGAAAGGTAGCAGAATACAACAGTTACTAGTATGGCATTATGTAAAAATGTGGATGTGTAACCGATGTGATTCTGCAATCTGTATACGGGGTAAAAATGGGAGTTCATAACCCACTTGAATCTAAAGTGTCGCGACCCCTCGCCAGCCAGGGAAACACGACACAGGATTCTTCTTTCAACAGTTTATTCAGGCCTTGAGTCATGTATCATCTTCTAGTGCCCGCTGCTCAACACGCCCAAGCACAGCTTAATAAAGCCCCCCGCATCCCAATCCTAAGCCGCCACGTGGATCTCTCTCATAGGGTGGAAAGGGATTGCGCGCCAACTCTCCATAAAAGGAGTTGTTTATCACAGGCCACAGTGGAAGCCGGCGCCATCTTCTAATGGCGGCCACGGTCTATAAGAAATGGCTTACCACACTAAAGTATGAAATATGATATGTCAAGAGCTTTGTAATGTTTTGAACAACCAATTAAAAAAAAAGAGATCATGCCCAAACTTACCTGAGGGCCTGAAGACAGAAAGCCATTATCTTTTTGGCTTGGGATGTAAGATAAATAGTTTGGGGTTGGAAAAATAGCCATAAAGTTAGGGGAAAATTATGGAATGAAGATTCTCAGAGCAGTTGACCCCAAATCTGCATATAAAATCCACTAAAATTCTTAGTGATGTGCTATTAAACCAGCTCATCTGTGCTGTTAAATAGGCTGACATGCTTGATGGAAATCCTGTGGGGTACAGCAAAAATCAACCAACCAACCAAACAAACAAACAAACAAACAATATCTGGAAGTTAAACGATTCATTCAGAAATGTCAAATGATGGACTTTGTAAGGAAATAAGAGTTTGGAGTTTGAATTCAGACAAATTGTCTGGTTCTGTGGAAAAAAATCACTCAGCATGTTAATATAGCATTATCTAGTTTTTACAATGTATTACTCATAATATTCAATAAATTTGAATGTAATACAAAATAATCATAATAATATAAAATAAACTTGAAGAAACAAATACTATGACCTATACTCATCCCCCAAAAAACTAATATAAATTGATTTGCAGTAACTCAGATATAGCATTTGATAGAGATCTTTAAAGTACTTATAAATATTTTAGAACATTATGGAAGATACAGGTAGAATGAATAAAACAATGGATAATTTTAGCAAAAAAAAATAGACAATAAAAAGGAGAGTGTAGCACTTAAAATAGAATAACTACAATAAAAAGTCACCGCTGTATTGAAGGTGTCAGAAAAAGAGTAAATATTTGTGAAGATAGGTAAATAAAAATTATCAGTGTAAAGAACAAAGATAAAAGGAGTGAAGAAAAATGTACAGTGCTTTGGAGACATATGAGCAGTGCTAAGTAATTTAACATACATATAATTGAAGTCCCAGATAGAAAGAAGAAAGAATGGGGTAGAATAAAATGGAGCTAAGTTCTAGGGCAGAGGTACCGAGTCTGTCTTATTGACAATTTTATCCTCACTTGGGAAAGTGTAAAAACTGTGCAAGTATGTATTTGCTGATTATTAACATTTGATGAACACATAAATAAGTGTATAGTCTTAGACTCTGAGCAAATACATTGTGTAACTATTAACTGTATGAAATCAGTGAATAAATAGGTGAGCAGTATATGCAGATATGTCAGCAAATTGAGGTGGTGAATAGAGTCTAGTAATGCTTGACTCTTTAGAGCATAAAAGGAAACACTGGGTGTTATACAGAATTCTTTTAGTTATTTTCATGCTTTCAAATAATTGAATCCTCTACTTTTTCCTGGGTTTTCCAGTGACTAGTTTTATTTTTCCTCTCATGTTCTATTTCTGAGCCCTGAGCTGGGTGCCAAAATAGAAGTGTATCATTAATTATTGAGTAGCATTAGCTATCTGGCCAATAGATTGACATTCAAATTGCATTGTCTTGACATACTTGGGTCAAGGACTTATAAAACAAAATAAGTTAAATATAGAGTTAGAGACACCATTTTAGGACAGAGACTGATAGGAAAAGGGACCAAATACAATGTTGCACTTTCCCATTATGAAGTTTTAGGATCATTACAGTAATTCCTCAGATGCTAGGTTCCAGGTCCCCTACAGATGCCCAAATCTGCAGATGTTCAAGTTTTGTGTATAAGATTGTGTAATATGTGCAATTCTCCCATTTTCCTTAAATCATTACTAGATTATAATACCTGATACAATGTAAATGCTACTTAGACAGTTACACTGTATTATTTAGGGAACAACAATAAGCAAAAAAGAATCTGTACATGTTCAATACACCTCCAATTTTTTCTCTAATAAATTTTGATAACCATGTGGTTGAAACTCTAGATGTGTAATACACAGATGTGGAGGACTGATTGTCCTTGGATTAGTTTAAAAGAATTATTGTTTTAAGCTCTGGACATTTCAAAGATACTATGTATAAGCACTGGAAAGCTGATAAATTCGAAAGTCTTGGTGCCTCCAGCTCTTCGTGAAATCAAAGCTGGGAAGTAATTACAGATCATTAGGAAGACCTGTCTTTTTAATGGTGTTTGGATGAAGATAAGTTAGCCAAAAGGTCTGAAGGGAGGACACACATTTGTAAGAGAGAACTAACAATAAAAATTTTGCTAAGGGAAGAGCCTTTTCTTTCTTTTTCTTTTTTTGTTTGTTTGTTTGTTTTGTGGTGCTGGGGATTGAACCCAGGGCCTTGTGCATGCAAGGTAAGCACTTTACCAACTGAGCCATATCCCCAGCCTTTTCTTTCATTTTCTTCTTTTTCTTGGTGAGATTATATCTGTGCTATAGTTCTTTTCAGGATTTCAAAGACCCACTGTAATAAGAAGTTAAAACAAGTTCCAATTTTTTATGGTGCTTTTGGTGTGCAGGAAAAAAAAGTAGGGGAGAAAAAATTTATCTGTAGTAGAGTGAAAATAATAATTGACTTATAGCCAAGTGACCCAGGACACACCCAGTTTTCCCTAATCAGTTGTGTAATATTGGGTAATCATATCCTCTCTCTGAACTCAAGTTCTTTATGCATAACATAGACTTTCTTCAGGCTCCTTTCGATTTATGAAATAAAATTAAAAAAGAGATTATAATCATTTTCAATTATTTTCCAAACAGAATCATATAATATTCTTAGATGATTATATATAATCACCTAATTACTCTAAAGACTGCTTCTACTATTATGTGTCCATTAATACCACTATTATTATGTTTAGGCAAAAGCATCCATGACTGAAGTTTAGACTTTTTATTTAACTTTGTGATTACTGGTAAATTGAATATTTGAGGGTAAAAGTAAAACAAGTCTAGTAGCAGAAAGCCTAAGGACTTTGGGAAGATACTAGGGAACCTCTTGTTTCATTAACTCTACTGCTATGGTGTTTCTGTGGAGATATGACTATTCATTAACGAATATTCATTGAACACAACTATGTACTAGGCATTGTTTTAGGTGTTGGAAATGAAGCAGAAATACCTGCTGTATATGATGCTTGTTTGGTATATATTTACTTTTGTTTAACTTTATTATTAGATATGCACTCTTTATGAAGAGAGAGAAATTCCAATGTTAACACTGACTGGGAGAAAATATTCAGTACTGTGTTAAGAAATACTCTGCTTGGGAAATAAAATGGCAGCAGGCAGATCTGCCTATGAGGAACCTGAGAGGATAGAATTGTACAAGCACTGAATCTCATTTTGTGCCTTTAGGTAAAAGAGCCAACACATTCAAAGCCAAATCCATCCAAAGTCACCCATTTTTATGTGAAGCCATCTAGCACAGACACACTGTCATATGTTACAATGTTCCCTGCCAAAAAATTAATTGGCTCAGGCTGACTTTGAATCCATCCCAGATTTTCACAGTACTTGCTGAAAGGTTTGTCTACCTCAAGAAAACTTTTATGAACCCAGTTCCAAGTTTCAAATTTTTACAAAAACCTGAAACCAAGCAAGATTTTCTTAGCTTCCTGTTTGGTTCGGAGGCACTACAAGCTCTAATTATGAGGCCTCGAGGGAACACAGGGAGACAGACACTGAAAGAAAAACCTCTGAAACAGGTAATTAAGGAGGAAAACCACATCAGGAAAACAAATAGGAATCAAAAATCTTAATTTGAAACTGCAAAATTATTAATATATATTCTCTGAAAATGTTTATATAAAACATTTACCAGAAATAAATAACCCAGGTACTATTTTACAGGTACTATTTATTTATTTACTGGTACTATTTTACAGCCCCAAATAAGTTTTAGAATGAATGCCAAACCCATACAGAAGGTGATACATAAATAGAAAACACAAATCAGAATACTTTCTCTACTACTCTCAACCTTGTAAATTTTTGCATCTTTTCCCTTTTATTTACTGACATTCAAAGATGGGTTAGCAAGAATAAAAAAGATAAAGTAAAAGTTAATTAGAAGTGGCATTTGAGTCATATATAGGGCATACCATAAAGTTGAGATTTAAATGATCAAATTAATTTGTCTCTGGGTGACTTAACCAACAAAATCAGTCCCTATATTTGGTTTCAGTCTTTGTATTCAAAATAGTGCCAGATAATCAAATTGCATTGTTATATTTTCCACACTTACCTTTAGTTTTAGGTCAACATCTAGCAAGTGAGTCAACGCAGGTTGCTTTTGCTCTTGTTTGTAACTTTGTAAGATTTTTAAAATTTGAAGACAGTTGAATTGTTTTGAGGAAAAACTTATTTATTTTTAAGAGGAACCTATTTCCTTAGAGTGGTTTTTTGACACCAAAGCTCCTTTGGGTTTGTCATTGAAATAGAAATATCCGTGAATATGCTGTTATTTCAGTAATTAAGGAGGTTTTAAGCACCTACTATGTGCCCCATTATGGGATATATATAAACTTAAGGATTTACTCACTTATCATAATGTGGAAACAATGCTGGTTGCATTACATTGAGCATCTATGTGGTTGGTCTAAGCAAAAGTCAAAGAGGGAAATATGGAGCAGTTTAACTGAGTGTGAGGGCATTTGATCTGCAAGGTCAAGGATACTTAGGGCTTCACAGGAAGTGATTAAAATGCCAGGCAAGCAAGCAAACAAACAAGCATGACTGAAGGAAGAATTAAGGAGGATATTTTGATTGGAAAGAACATATTTACTAAAATTCAACAGTGTCTGTGTTGCTCAACAGAGTACACTGGTGCATTTGGATAGATAGGAGGAGCCATTGAAAGTTTGATAGCAAAGCATGAAAAAATATTTGGTTGATTTGTCTTCATTTAGTTCACCTTTTAAAAATCTTTTCTGATTTTTGATGATCTAGGCCAATGAATGACAGTCAGAAGGATAAAGGACTTCATGAAAGGGAAGTGGAATAGGCAGTAAAGAACCCTGACTATCAAGTCTCACTGCCTCAAGCTGCTTCTAGCTCTTAGTAGCTGTATGGCCTTAGCTTTGCTTTATTGCTTATATGCAAAAATGGACATAATGGATAAGCCTCATAGTGTTTTTAAATGAGGAAATTATTAATATAATAATTGTTCATGCATGTAGAGCCTGATATCTTGTTTGTAGAATATACTCCTATATTAGCTATTGTATTGTGATTATTATCTCATAATAATCAAATAACTGGGTTTCAGCTGTTATAACTATCTGACCTTGAGCAAGTCATTTAATCTCTGAAACTTACTTATCTCAGAAGTAAAATAGGGATGGATGGAAGTAATAGTACCTACCTCAAGGTAGAGTCAAAGAATTAGTGTATGTGACAGCACATTGTAAATGATAAATCACTATGCCAATATATATTTTT
Organism: Marmota marmota marmota; assembly: GCF_001458135.2. Taxonomy (NCBI): domain Eukaryota; kingdom Metazoa; phylum Chordata; class Mammalia; order Rodentia; family Sciuridae; genus Marmota; species Marmota marmota. The sequence continues at coordinate 24,780,820 of NW_026000101.1, forward strand.
CACTGCTATTGACTTATTGACCTTGGCATCTGCAGCCCTCTCTAAATGGATTAAATTATTAAGGATAAATGCAACAAGAATAAGTCTGGAAGTATACCAAAGTTTAATAGAGTTGGAATAAAATTACAATGTTAATGATACAAAAGTGATAAGCCTATACCAATATTACAAATATTATCTAGTTACAAATGTTTGCTTCCTATTTGATCATGAAATTGTTGAGGACAGACACCATTCTTCAATTTTGTTTCCTAGAGTACAGTCTAAGACTATGCATATAATAGATACTTTATTGTTACTAATTAGATGAAAATGGAAAGGGTGTAAATAATTCATGTTTGTGGTACATATTAACAGATATTATGGTAGTATACTTTTGTCCTTGGTATCATAATAAGTGAGTTTAGATGTATCTAAGGAATCTTCCACAAGCTACTGGAGGCTTTTTGAAGACTGTACTAATTCTCAGATAATAATAAACAAGTTGACATGTATTATTTTTATCCATTGTAGGATATATCATTGCAGGTGATAGAATCACATATGAAAAGTTTGGCCCTACCTCAAAATTTTATCAGAATATTAATATTATGTGGTTATAATTAGGTATATTGCAATTAATCATGTAATTTTCATAATTTTGAAGTTAATTATTTTTCCTACAGAAAATCTGGAGACCCATGTACAATCAAAAGTAGTCAGCAGTATTATTTTTAGTAATTCTAGACACTTCCTTTCCTACTTTACAAAATTGTAAGTCATTTTTACCACTTCAAGGACATTAATACTTTAACAGAAGAGAAAGTTTTCATTCAAAGGAATAAATTTGGAATTATTTTCCTTATTAGATTTTGTTTTGCTTGTAAATAATTCTGTTCTCCTGAATAATGGGGTTTCTTGAAAACCCTTACATTCCATCTTGAAAATGAGGCACATTGTTTACTCACATAAATGCTGGAAATAAGTGCTTCTAGATTGGTTACAATCATTCTTGTGTTGTTTTTACTTGTTTTTTTTTTAAATTTTCCATGTATAATAATAAAAGTAATAATAATACAAATGTTCACATAGTACTTACTGTGTGCCTTTCTCTACTTCAGCCACTTATATTTATTCATTTATGCTTCATGCAAATATATCACATAGATATTTTCACATTCAATTTTTTTAGCAGAGGGAATGAGGCTCAGGGAGGACAACAGCGTGACTGAATTGATACAAGCTGTAATGAGCTGGGATGAGAACCTAAATGGTGCTGCCCTGGAATCTATTCTTCCTTATGGAAATAGAGAGTTTCAGAATCCCAAATCAAGACTTATGAACTGGCATGCGTTACTGTATAGGTGCAAAAGGGAGACATATTTGCAAGTAGGACTATGCTCTCAAATTAGGATTTATTGCATCACTATAACCAAGAGGTATCTTTTTCTCTCAAAGCTGAGTCTCAATTCCAAGACTGATCATGCTGGGCTTTCCTCATTCAGCAGATAGAAATGATAAAAGATGGAAGAAGAGAATCACTTCCTAGGTTTAACAAAAGGTTCTTCAACTTTCTTATCATGTTATCATATTAGTGAATTTTGAGAAGTGGTGTTTTTATTTCAAATAAAAGAGATAATCATGAAAATTTCAAGAGACAGCCAAGAGCATAGTGCTGTAGATATAGAACAATGTGCTTCAGATGTGAGGTGCTCTCAATTGGGAACTAAATCATTCCAAGGACTGCCTATTTTGCTGTTTAATACATGTTTCTGCCAATTTACTAAGCAGAGAGAAGCAATACTTCCTTATTTTCACACAGATTTTTGGAGGGTTAAAATTTCAACTAAAGGCTGGGTGTGTAGCTCAGTGGTAGCGTGTACCAGGACCTGGGTTCTTTCCCCAGCATTGAAAAAATTTTATTTTTCAGATAAAATTGAGCTACTAAATTTGGTTCATCTAAGATGCCACCTTAAGGTCAGGTTTTTATTATTGTTAAAATATCTACAGGAAAACCTCAGGGGCTTGAGAAGAATCTCTAATATTTATATTTTCTAGTATCTGTATGGTATTTTTTCTTTTGCCTGAAAATAACTTTCTGAACTCTATATAATTAATGAAAAATGTTCAATGGTAATCTGTAGCTTCTAATAAGAGTTGAATTGAGAGTATGTGCATTTGCAACAGTAAATGCAGAAAATGAAGTAGGCTTGATTTACACTGAATATAAATTAATGAATAACGCTCAGTGGAAGTACAACTTGTTCTTCAAACAAAATCAGCCTTCTAAGGGGTAGTATTTTGTTCTCTCCCTTCAAGCATGTAGAAGCTGGGCCTAATGGAAGGAAGGATATGGAATGTTTCTGAGTTATTCTCTTCCTTGCAATGCTATGCTCGACTTTCTTTGCTATCTCATTTCATGGCTTTCCACCAAGCTCCTGTCTTAGTTGATGCTCCTATGACAGAAATACTATAGAATGGATGATTTGAGCAGCAGAAATTTATTTATTACATAATTTTGTAGGCTGGGAAGTCTGAGATTGAAATCGTCCATTTATGCATACAGCATACACTAGGCCCTTAGTTATTCAAGGACAAAGGTTATGTCCCTATTCAAAATATTTAGTATGAAATGGATATTCTTTAATGACAAAATGCATTAAAAAGGTCAATTAGTACTATTAAAGTTATAGCAATGGTCAAATTAAAGTTCTGTTTCTTTTTAGATTTCTTTTACTTCACAAATAACTTTACCAGATGTTTTAGAACACAATATAACTTGCTTATCTTGGTTCTCTGATGTGAAACTAAGAGCTTATAAAATTTAAGCATGTATTAGTAAATACGAACTTTTTTGCATGAGTATATTTAACAAATGAAAAATGACTTAGATGATAAAGTGAAAAATACTCAATTTTACATTTACTTTTTATCCCATTTAGACATTAAATAGAATCTTTCAAATATAAAGACATATATGTCATGCCTTTATTGCTTGAATTATGTGAGTATATGTGTAAATAAGTATTTATAAAATGCATAGATTCGAAGTTTTAAAATAATGGGTTACAGAAGTCATTAACTGAGTAAAGAGTAATATGGTAAAATATTTTGTTTTCATTTTAATGCACAGGATTTACAATCAGGCAGATATGAACTTTGAGTCTGTAACTTATTGGTTGTGTGATTTGGGATATTTCCAATATCTCTCCCATTTAATGTGGGATTGATAATATGTATCCTGCGGTATTTTGATTAGAATTGAATGAGATATTATATTTACAGTGCTTAACATAGTTCCTTCCGTCTAGCAAATGGTCTTGTTTTTGTGGTTATTGTTATAGGATATGAACAAACAATTTCATAGTCTTAGTCTCTTCACTCATTTCAGTGTCTTCATTTGTGAGATGGTAATCATACTCTTTATCTAAATGTTGGTTCTGAAGTTCAAATGGGATAATGTCTCTGAAAATACATTGTAAAATGTAAAGTATTCTTACACAAAACAAAAATAAACAGTTGTGTGGACTTTCATTTTGAAGAGGTAGAGTGATGGTTAGAGACAATATACTCTCTGAAAATACCATTAAACTGTAGTTCTATAAGTTACAAAACAACCTCTAAATTTCCTGCCTCACTTCATTTTCACATTCTAATATTTGTTTCCAGGAGTCCTTCAGTTTCCTTCATTTCTCACTGTGTGGGAGACCTAATCAGTGTTGAAGCAGGCTTACCAATTAATCAAAGGAAGCACTTGTCTCTTTTTCTGACTGTGTACAAAACACTAAGCTTTGTTTTATCACTTTAAACAGATTTGCTCCACGACTACATCTTCAAAACTTCCAATAAGTGCATTAGACTTTCCTTTTTAAACCCATGTATAAGTGAATTTTATTTCTTCCTGCTAAGCATTCTTTCTAAATCTGCATGTGTCACTTTTCGTTGCATTTCTAATGTTTCATTCAAACGTGGTTTGGTCTTTTTAAATGCTTCTCAAATTCATTCTCCTCTCTGGTACTGGTGGTTATGTAGTCACACTAAGTCTGAGCATTACAACTTGACACAATTCTACCCTAAAAACTGCAGCCCTAGTTATTTTCAAGAGCTATTATTTTCCTTAAGTCTAATAGCACAACTTTGTATCCTTTAATGGTTTGTGAAAACATTGTTTATCAAGGAGCCAACAGGTGTTATATTTATTCTTGTTTTTAAGTGGGAAAATCCTTAGAAACTGAAAAGTAGCTTTAAAATCATTGTTAACTATTATTTGTTTGTAATGCCCTTCCATTAGTCTTGTATACCATGGCATAATTTATATTTTTATACTTTAAATTTTTAAGGTGACTCATAATATTGTACATATTTATGGGCTCTGGCATGATGTTTTGATACAAATATATGTGGCATAGTGTTCAAGACAGGGTAAGTGTCTCTATTTCCTCACATAGTCAGTATTTTTTTATTTTTTGTGGTAAGTACATTGGAAATCCTTTCTCTTTTGAAATATACAATACATTTTCCTTAAATAGTCACCCAACTGTGCAATGAAACACTGGGACTTACTTTTTCTAACTAACTTAGTAGCCATTGACCAACCATTCCCTATCCTTCCTTTTTCCAGTCACAGTTTGTATTAACCAGTTTCCAAATCCATCCTCTTCCCGTATATTTATATAGTGGGGAAAATATCAACAAGATCTAGATTTGTTTTCTTTGACTAGTATAAAATATTCTCTTTGGATTACCAGGCTTGTTCTTATACCCTCACTGGTTCTTCCAGATCCTCCACTGGTCAAATTTTAATGACTTCCAAAGTACCAAAGAAGAAAACATGGAAATGCCCAAGTGTGAATTTCAAGTTGTTTAGCAAAAAATCCAGGTAAAAACCTCTTACTCTTGAGAGGCTATAGTTAAGAGTGTGGACTTCATCATTAGGTAAAAGTAAGCTTAACCAATAAAAAATTTAGCTTTAGATTTTAACAGCTGGAAGATATTTGAATTATTAACGTCTCTGAGTTTCATTGTTACTTTCTGTAAAATAAGTTGTGACGATTTTACGAGGTCTGATTATTATGAAATAAAATAAGACAATATAAATTCTCATTATTCTTCTTATCACTTGTTAGCTCATTAAAAAAGACAACGGGAAACAGTGAAGTGAAATTCATACACATTCTTGAGTAATTCTGAAGTCCAGCATTCCCAAAGTCACATTTGAACCAGTTAGAAATTCCTTTGACCTCAAGTGACAGGAATCCCAACTGTCCTGGCTGATATAAACAGGAGTTTAATTATAATTTTTTTTTCACAGTAGTCCAGAGGTAATTGTTGGTATTGTTTTAGAAGCTTAATGATATCATAGTTGATACTTTGTAAATCTCTTGTACATTTGTTCATGATTACAAGAAAGTTGCTATAGCCCAAGGTATTACATAGATGCAAAAATCTATAATATTAGCTGGTAACATATAAAAAGAAGAAAATGTGATGATTAAGTGATAATTTTTCCATAAATATTTTCACATGATGTATGAGTACAATAATAAGAAATCTAAATAACCATACTAAAAACATTTTTAAATATATAGAATCATCTTAATAGTTGTAGGAAAAGTCTGGCAAAATTTAAGATTCAGATGCCCAGGGTATGAAAGTGAACTTCCTCATTTAAATAAAGGACATCCACATAGAACAGCCTACTGAGCAGTAATGGTAAAACATTAAATACTTATCTAATATGGAGAATAATGCAAAGATGTTCCTTCTTAAAATTTTCATTAAAATTATTTTGGAACATGTAGCCAGTGCAATTATGGAAGAAAAAAAAAAGGAATAGTTATGGGAAAGGAAGAAAAAAACTATCTCTCTTCAGAGTTGATACAATTGTTTATGTAGAAAGTCCTGGGTGGGTAGGGACCTGTTAAAAGTGAGAATTGAAGTTACTAAGATCTGAATACAAAAAAATATAAAAAATCAATTGTATTTCTGTATACTAGCAATGAAAAGATTGAAAAACAGTATCAAAAATATGTAAAATCAACTGTTTTTTGTATACTAGCAATGAAAAGATGGAAAAACAACATCATTTATAATAGCATCAAAAATTGAAATACTCAGATAAATTTGACAGAATATATACTTATCCAAGAGAAATTGAAAGGTATGTCCACACAAAGAGTGTAACATATTCATGTTTTATTTGCAACAATCCCAATCTAGAAAAAAAAAAATCTCAATGTTCATCATCAGGTGACTGGGTAAACAATATGTTATATCCAAATAGTGTAATGCCATAGCAATCAAATAAATGAACTACTAACACTAGACAACCTGGATGGATCTCACAGACTTTATGCACAATAGAGCCTACACAGTATGGAGCTATGTTCAGAAGAAACATATCCATCATTGTTTGGGAAGAGTATTGATTAAATGGTACATAAGAACTTTTGGGGATGGTGGAAATGGTTTATATTTTTTATTATAGTTATATTTGTAAAATTATTAAAGGATTTACTTTAAAAGGGGTAAATTTTTCTATGTGTAAATTATATTTCAGGATGATAGATTTTCAAAAAAAAGAAATGTTAGCCTTTCTAGTTACAGATATTCATAAAAAATATTCTAGGTATAGAATGCAGTGGTACTGGTGCATCACTGAATAGAAGTGACACAATTGTCCTCAGAAGGCAGGGAGTTAATACTGGTGCCTACAAGCTAATCAGAACCTGTTGAGACACTTAAGGGAACAAAACATTGGGATGCAAAATTCTAAAGTGAATGAAAATATGTCCAATTTACAATCAAATAAAAATGCAGTGGGCATAAAGCCAAAGAATATTCTTAGATTGGACTTTGTTTAGCATTCTAAATTTAACCAGCTGGAGTTCTTTAAGTACATTCTTATTCAACATTTTGAAGTGAAGTGTTTGCTTTTTATTTTAAAATCTGTACATCCTCGGAAAGACATAAAAAAGCACAGTTTTCTTTGTAATAAAGAATATGATGGTTTATTGCAAGTTTAATACATAGGGAGCAAAAATTACAAACTGCCCCTCCCTGTGTTGTGATAGATTTGTGGCAAGGCTGATGAAAGGCAGGGAATATAAAGTGAACTGGATTTAGGATGGTGATAATGCGGTCTTCTCCTTGTGGGTAGAGATGTACGAGGATTGCCTCAACAGAACAACAAAAAGAGCTATATGGTGTGTGACCTATTTTAATTGTCAATAGTGAAGAGATATTTGTGATATAGGAAGTTTTCTAATAATATATTATTCTATAATACATCTTGTTATATTTTAATAAGATTTTAAGGTTCTTTTATAACTTTTTAGTCTGTTTTTTTTTTAAATAAACATTTTCCTCAAATAAAATGTTTATTTATATTTTGTGGTGTTGGGCATTAGACTTTGGGCCTCATGAATGCTAGGTAAACTCTATACCTCTGAGCTACATCTCCAGCCCCTGAAATGTATATTTATAAAACATGAACTTCTCTATTTACAGACTTGACAGTCCTTCTCTTGGGTTCATTTGTTCATAGACAATCCATGCCAATGAAGATTCTTTCCATACTAGCACTTGACACAACAATTAAAGCAGGATATTGAGATAGTTTTAACAAATTTGGGGAAGCAGTTCATTTCCTTTATCAAGAGAGGTTGTTTCCTTAAGGGAATTGAAAATCATGTCCAAGATACTAATTTCCTCATAAAGAGATTTGGAGGGATTCTTTTTTCCCATAGAGCCAATATTCCAATTAATCCATCCAAAGAAAGAGATTTCTTATGTAGAGCCAAACTTGAAGCACCAGAGTATGATGTCATGAATTTTAAAAAGGAGACTACTCTGCCAGATACTTGAGGCTCCAGTGCATACACTCAGTGCTTCAGAATTAGGTTGACTGGATACATGATTTGTCAAATAGTCTTTCTGCTTAATAAACACCTCTTGATGCTGAAATCTTATTATTTTTCTCTTTAAAATTTTTGGGACAACATTATATGGAATCCTCACTTTCTAAAGCATCTGATCTTTTTGAAAAGCTCCCTAAATATGACTCAAAGAAGTGCTGAGAAATATAAGGCCAGATGAAAGCTAGAAAATACTGACTGGTATGCATTTAAGTGCACTAACATGGATCTGATATTTGTTCTATAGTTCTGATCAATTCAACCAGACTAATTATGGATCTGAATATGGCTCTGTAGTGTTCTAGAAACTTCTTCATGGAGAACCATGAAGCACTAGAGCATCCCATATCACTGGCTAAATTGAAATGATAACCCAGGCATCCATATCAGGGCTAATAACCAATGAGAAATGAGGGCAACAGCTTTCCTACTTCATATGTTGAGTATTCTCCACTTTGTTTCCTATAAAGAAGTTGAAATAGAAGCTGTTTGATTTAGGATTTGGCATCTGAAGACACTGAGTGACATAGTATCTAGGGCAAAGTTATTATGAAAATAATATTAAGTAGGAAGAAGAAAAGTAATTTACTTCTAAAACAATAGTGGATAGAGTTTGTGAGATGAAGAGTCATGTCACAAGACAAAAACAATCCACATTTTTTTTGTTCAGAAATTTTCAGAAATGTTAACGTGTAGCAAAGTGAGAAATACACATTGCTCTTGTAGATAATTCTCAAAACACATTCCATGGAAAAATTGTAAGGGACTAAGTAACAGAGCCTCTAGCTAAATGGAGGTTTGTGAGGTCATGTGTACTCTGCTTATTTATGGGTGATGTGAATTGTCTTGTTTTGAAGTTGCTGATTAATATACCACAGGGGTGACAGAAGACAACCCTTCAGTGATATATTTGAATTCTAAGGTCATATACTGACTTTTAAAGAAATTTCATGGGAGAAAGAAACTGTCTTTAGGTACCAAATAATGTGCAATTATTAGTCTGGGTACATATATAGCTGGTCTCAGTTAAGTGACAAAAAGGACGATGTATAGATATTTAAGGAGAATGTTGCATTTGGAATATAAAAAAATTAATTTACACTCTTCGGTGAGACAGATTGTAACTGGAAGAAGTCATTTTTTTGGTCAACTGTATGTTTTAAAGAATCATTTAATTTAAGATTTTGTGATAATTAAATGTGTAGTCATTTGGTTTGGAGAACAAGTATAAGGCTATAATACTATGAATCTTTTATAGGTTTTGTCAATTATTTGGGACTTTGGCCATTCAATGTCATGGAAAGATGGTTGCCTAAATGTCAAAAACATTGATAGAATTCTAAGAATTTATCAGCTAGTGTTATGTAGGTAGACTGTACATCTGTGTGGGTGAAATAATTTAGGTATGTGTGTATATGGGGGGTGGTTTAAAAGTGTTGATAACAATGTCGTTGGTTAAAATGACTTTCACAGAGGTTTGGAGATGGGCACCTTTTTTTGGAAAAAGTTTCTTTTCAGCAAAAGAAACAATCTGAATAGAGAGACTACATCTTGGTAGCAAATCTTTACTCCTCACACATCAGATAGAACACTAATCTCTAGGGTATATAAAGATCTCAAAAAGCTAAACACCAAAACATCAAATAACCAAATCAATAAATAGGCCAAGGACCTAAAGAGAGACTTCTCAGAAGATAATGTTCAATCAATCAACAAATACATGAAAAAATGATCATCATTACTAGTAATTAGAGAAATGTAAATCAAAACCACTCTAAGATTTCATCTCACTCCAGTCAGAATGGCAATTATTATGCATTCAAACAACAATAAGTGTTGGTGAGGATGCAGGGGAAACGGTACACTCATACTCTCCTTGTGGGACTTCAAATTGGTGCTGCCAATATGGAAAGCATTTTGGAGATTTCTTGGAAAATTGGGAATGGAACCACCATTTGACCCAGCTATCCCTCTCCTTGGTCTATACCCAAAGGACTTAAAAACAGCTTACTACAGGGACACAGCCACATCAATGTTTATAGCAGCACAAGTCACAATAGTTAAACTGTGGAACCAACCTAGATGCCCTTCAATAGATGAATGGATAAAAAAATGTGGCATAGATATACAATGGAATTTTAGCAAAAAAAGAGAATAAAATCATGGCATTTGCAGATAAATGGACGGAGTTAGAGAAGATAATGCTAAGTGAAGTTAGCCAATCCCAAAAAGCCAAATGCAGAATGTTTTCTTTGATATAAGGAGGCTAATTCATAGTGGGATAGGGAGAGGGAGCATGAGAGGAATAGACAGTCTCTAGATAGGGCAGAGGGGTTGGAGGGGAAGGGAAGGGGCATGGGTAATTAATGGTGGTGGAATATGATGATCATTATTATCCAAAGTACAGGTATGAAGACATGAATTGGTGTGAATATACTGTGTATACAACCAGAGATATGAAAAATTGTGCTCTATATATGTAATAAGAATTGTAATGCATTCCACTGTCACATATATATGTATAAAAACAGAACATTAAAAACAAAAAGGATGGAATAGTAATATAATACTAAGTTAAAGTATTATAGTATTTATGTGTACATGTGCATGCATACATAGCTTTGCTATGATAACACATAGTATCAAAATTTTAGTGGCTTAAAACAGTAAATATTTGTCTTTTTTTGTTTTGTTCCTAAGTGCTCAGACTGGCTGCACCTCCATACTTGCTCATTTCTGTCTTCTCATTCTTGAACCTAGGATGACAGACTAGTCCCTCTCTGTCCCAAACTTATATTGTACCCATGGCTTAGAATAGGAATTCAAGAGACCCTCAAAATTGTGCAAGCTTCTATAGAACTTGTATTTGGAAGTGGCATGCATCATGTCTGACCATATTCTACCCCAAAGAAAGTTGCATGGCCCAGCCTGAAAATGAGGTTGAGAAGTGTTCTATCTACTCTGGAGTGTAGCAACTCACATGAAAAAGGTCTAACCCTTCCACAGGGTATTAACCATTAACAGGAGAGTTGAAAAATTATAGCATAATCTATCATAGATACATCTGCTGTGTGTGTATTCAGGTGGGATTTTAGTTATTTTAGTAATTGATTTGTTCTTTTTATGCATGTAACTTATTTATCAAGCTTTATTAAGATCTGATTGATAAATATAACTTCCATAATATTTAATGTGATTTGATGTAACTATATTTTGTGAAATGATTGCCAAAATCAAGCGAATTAACATATCCATCATCTCATATACACTTAAGAAATACTCCCCTTAGTAAGTTTTAATTATGCAGTATATCATCATTAACTGTATTCACCATGGTATGCTCTAGATATTCAGAATTTGTTCATCTTATAACCAAAAGTTTGTGCCTTTTGACCAACCTCTCCCCATTTTCTTCACCCTGCAGCTCTTGGTACCATTATTCTAGTCTCTATTTTTAATTAGTGCCTATTAATTACAGAAAGCAGTGGGCTTCATTTTGGCATATTCATACATGCATATAATATTTTGATCAATTTCACCTCCCGCTTACCCACTGTTACCTTCCTCTCCCTCCTGCCCCAATCCCCTTCTGCTTCTTCAATAGTCTGCTTTCTATATTCATGTCACCTCTCCTGATCAGTTTCTCATATAAAGTCCCAAATTTAAGAGCCTGTCAGAAATATAGTTATCTGTACTGGTCAATACTATAAATTCTTATATTCAGATAAAATGGGTTGGGCCTCTTATGCCAGGCCACATAGATATTTTTAAAAAGAATGAACATTGTTTTTAATAAACTATAATACCCATTAGACATTTCATACTACTGCTCAAAATTTGTTTTAAAGCAATCACAATTTGTTTCAGAATTTATTCATATAAAATCTAGAAATTTTATACAAATAGATTTGTATAGGCCTAACTGTATTCTACAACTCATTAAATTTACCTCATTGTTGAAACCAATACATAGCAACTCCAGGAAGACTGCTCCCTGAGTTTCTATATTGAAAAACACAATTTTATTCTTATAAAACTTTTATTTTTCTTGGGTCAGAGAGATACTGTTTGGTGGCTATATTAGTCCTTTCATGACTTGGTAGTGTCAGACTTCTTAAGTATTGTTGGGCCTTTTGTAACACTCTGAGAGTAACATAACAATGTACTGGATGGATACTCATGGAGTTAATGACTAGGAGGCAGAGGGAAGGATCCGAGGAGTTAAGCAGAAATAATTTCTTATAAAACCAAGGTGATATGTAAATCAGTGACTTCTGTAGAGACCATAAAAAGAAATTCACAAACTATTTTGTGATGGCAAAGTGTGAAGATTAAAACATAGAATATTTACTTAATAAGGTGTTTTTATATGTTTTGTATGGCTTGCCTTTGAAAACATTGGGTCAAAAATCTGTGCTAAGAATGTAAACAAAAAAATTGCATAGACATAAGAGGTGACTTTTCTTTCAGATTTGAAATTTCATAATATTTTCCCGTTAGTATGAATAAGTTCTTTAGTCTTTTTTTTTCCTTTCTGTATAGCAGGTCCACTACAGATACTTTATCTTTTTTTCTTGAAAAAGTCCTTTATTTTGCCTTCATTTTTGAAAGATATTTTTGCCAATGTAGAATTTTATTTGGCCAGCATTTTTTTTTTATTTTTTGACTTCAATAATTTCATTGTCTTTTGGCTTCAATAGTTTCAGACAAGAAGTCAGCCATCCTTCCAGTTGTTTCTGTCTTATACATGTTGTGTCAGTTTCCCCTCTAGATTTAAGTTTTCATCTTTGATTTTCAGCAGTATTTTGGCTAAAACGTGCCTAGGTGTTTATATTTTTAGACTTTTTTCATGTTTGGGATTCATAGCATTTTTGATGTGTGGCTTTATTTAATTGGTAAGTCTTAGTTATTATCTCTTAAGTATTTTTTTTTCTGCTTCATTATCTTTATCCTCTTCTTCAGGGACTAAAACTGTATATATGTGTACATCGTTAGAAATTATCTTCCTACTTCCTGAGGAAGATAAATCACCCTTTATCACTTTGTTTTTCAATTTGCAAAATTTTTGTTAACATATCCTCAGGTTCACTATGATTTCTTCTAAAATTTCCAGTATTCTCTGAAGCCATGTAATTGCTTCATTTCTGTGTAATACTTTTTATTTGTAGCATTTCCATTTGATTTTGATCTTAGGGCCTCAGTTTTCCTATCTATAAAATGAAATGAAATTAGAGTATTTTTTAACTTTCTTAATTCTTAGTTCACTATGATATAAACTCATTTCAGGCATTTTTTTTTTTGTGGGGACATAATGGGCACAGGTGTAGCTGATTAGCTCTTCTCTGAAAGGGAGAGGGTTACTAATCAAAGTTACGGTAACAAAAAGAGAGCTTTTCTGGGTAAGCTGACAGAGAAACACTGAATTTAAACCACTTATTTTTTAATGCAAATTGAAAGTAGAATTGGTTAGCCAAGGAAAGGAGAAAATGAAGAAAATCTTTCAGCATAGTATCAGGTTGACAAGCTTATTGTGGATACCTTAGAAAGTAGCTTATGAATAGACAGCTGTCTGCATGTCAAAGACTATACCCAAAACACCATATATGAGTTTTTAATACTTTAATGGCTTAACACATAGTGCCTATGTATAGACATAACAACTGGATGCATTAATTGTGTATACAAAACCCACTGAAATGTGTAAACAGAACCTTAAGAATCATATTTGTTCTTGTTGCCATCTACTTCTTGACTGAATTGAATGATAAGTTCAGTCAAATATTCTCAGTTGCTTAGTAGATTTGGGGTTAATCAATCTCTAACATGGCCTCTAATGATCCCTTCCTTCTGGTTTTACACCCTGTGTAACCTCCTACTTTTGAGTGTGGGCTGAATTTAATGACTTACTTCTAACGAATAGAATATAGCCAAAGTGATGGGATGTCATCTCTGAAAATAGATGATAAAAAGATTGTGGTTTTTCTCTTGGGTGCTCTTTCTTGCTCTTCTTGGATACTGGCAGAAGCCAATTTCCCTGTGGTGAGGCAACCCTGTATAGAGAGCTGTATGAGTGAATTCAGAAACAAATCATCTGAGGCCTTCTTGTAGCCACAAAAATGAAATTGAATGTGAATCTCTTTGGCATGAAAACTCCCACTCAGGAATAGGTCAGGAATAGATCTACTTCAAGCTGAGCCTTGAGATTACTGTAACCCCAGCCAAAACCTGGACTGTAACCTCTGTGATAGACCCAGATCCCAGGCCATCTACTTTGGCCACTTCTAGTTTGCTGACCTTTAGGAAATATGAGATAATAGTGTTGTTAGCTGTTAAGTTTTAGAATGATTAATATAACAATAGATAAATATTACGGTTATTTATAATGAAGTCTGATTTTCTTAGTTTATATATGCATGCCATCAAGTGATTTGCACAATGGATGAAAGTTATTGTCACACACTTTATAGTAAAAGAAATGAGGTTTGAAGTCTTGTTCAAGATCTCAAAGTTATAGTAAATGAATCAGGATGTGAATTTATATCTACTGATTATAACATAACCTTTTCAAATATGACCGTGTTTCAGTTCACTGAAACCTGGCAAAAAAAAGGGGAAGGGGACAGCAATGAAACTACTTAGCAACATTGCTGAATATATATTAGTGGACTGTGATTTGCCATCCTCAGAATCTAGTGATTATTGTGTTACAAGATCAAATAGTGGACTGTGTATATTAAGCAGTTAGATTCTGAGTTGAGAGGTTTTAGTTATATATGGTAATAAAATTTAGAGTCAAATCCCTAGACTGCTTGGGAAATATGTAAGTCTCTTGATTTTGTTAAATTAGCTCTTTCTTTTCCATTGTAACAAATTATGTGACCCCATTTTAAGTGACTTCAGTTTGTCTTATCAGTACTAAGAGAGCCGTCTGCATGAAGGTGACATTTTGTGCTGTCTCTGTGGGTTCCCCTGGCCATTGACGTCCATCGTAATGTCCCCAGTGTTTTTCATCTCCTCATTCTAATTGCTATACTTTTGGATGCTGGCCCTGATTGGGACAGGCAGTTGAAATGGCTTATACAGGGTGATTGACACTGCCTGTATAAATACCTATTCTCTTAAGCCCACATCATGTCACAGGCTGTCAGAACTAGTCTAATGCCAGGGCCTTTTCATAATCATAATTAAAGTATGATGCTCACTCATCAATTATAAGTTCATAAATTAGGCTTTATTTTTAAAAAGGTACTCTTAGAACTCTACATGTAAGAGTTGAGCATTCTTCTCCTCTTTTTTTGCTTTTGAAGAGTTGTATTTAAGTTCATAGTTTCTAGACAAAATTAGTGTTTGAATTAATCATTATTTGAGTAGCTGTAAAACCTGCTAAAATGCCAAGTAATTTGCTCTATCCCCAGTAAAGACTGTTGATGGATGGACAGCTGTTAGAGAAAGGAGAAGGCTTATGAGACTGGTAAGAATTTTACTGGGTGTAGGGCATGAACAAGAATTAAGTATGGCAGATAAATTCATGAACAATTCTAAATTAATTCTCAGGATGTATCATGATTATTCGTTTCAAGAAGTTAGTTATGAAAGAGAAGGGCCAATTTTTAAATGTGAGGCAGCCATATGCAAGTTAAATTAATTGCAAGGTGGCTTAATTTTAATGATATCTATTCAAAGAGAACTGTTTCCAAAGTCCTGTGGTTGCATTTCAATTTTACTCCTCCTTATTCTCTTTAACACTCGTCCTCTTTTTATTTTTTAGCTTTAATTAACATGAATGTCAGTTATCTTCTTTTTTTAATATTTATTTTTTAGTTTTCGGTGGACACAACATCTTTATTTTATTTTTATGTGGTGCTGAGGGTCGAACCTAGTGCCCCGTGCATGCCAGGTGAGCGGGTTACCACTTGAGCCACCTCCCCAGCCTATCAGTTACCTTCTTGGTAATCTTGGCATTGTTCCTGCTCCAGGGTTATGTATGGGATATACATGTCATAGAACCACAGAAAGGGCCCAGAAAGTAAATGTCATTATTGATAACTTTTGAGAACACCAGTCCTGTTTCAGAACCTCTATTCTAGCTATAGGTTTTGCCTCATAAAACTGTAAAAAAAGATTTTGTGATAGAATTCAGTGGATTCCCCAAAATTAAAAACAAAATTGCCATGTGATCTAGAAATGCCACTTCTCTATGTATATCAAAAAGAATTGGAATCAGGATTTTGAAGGGACTTTATTTAGCAGAGTCAGGATTTGGAAATGTTCATTGTTCAATGCATCATAAAGAAAATATGGCACATATATATGATGGAATATAACTCAGCCTTAAAAGAAGGGTATACCAACATCAGTGGAAAAACCTGCAAGGCATTATGCTAAGTGAAATTCGCCAGTCACAGAAGGACAAATAAATATATGAAGTGTCTAAAATTGTCAAACTTATAGAAACAGACAGTAGAGTGACAGTTGTCAGGGCATGGTGGGGAAGGGGAAATGAGGATGTGCTGTTCAATAAGTCTAGACTCAGTTACACAAAATGAATAAGTTCTAGAGATATGCTGTACAGTATTGTGCCTGTGGTTAACATTACTATACCATCCGTTCAAAAATTCGTTAAGAGGTTAGAGCTCTTGTTGCACTTTTACACAATAAAAATGTCATTATTCTGGTATAATAATTAATATTTTAAGATTTACCTCCAAAATGGGCCTGCTCATTATTCCCAAAATATGTGATTATGTATATATCTTAAAAGTCTAAGAATAATTTTCATAAAATCAAATTTCAGATTTAAAGCAATCTTGATCAAAATCAGAATTTTCCTATAGTTTGATGAATTTTTTCAAATTCATACCCTTGTCTGAAATCTGATTTTTAATGGATTTTTTCAGTAAATCAGTTTTACATTAACTATATAATATTTATGTAGGGTTTTTAAGCTAATACAATAAATATTTATCAAGCACTCATTCAACTGAATGAATACTTTTTGAAGAAATCACAAAGATTATCACCGAAGGTATTATTTTTAAGCACTGACTTTATACCCTACAAGTTACTTATTTTTAAATAATTATGAACCATGTAAGACACGTATTGTCACTAACAGATAAAGAAATTGAGAGAGTTTTATTAGTTTGCATAAGGTCACATATCTTGCCAGAAGAAATGGTTGTAAGTTAACCTGGATGAGTTTTACTTCAAAATCTACACACTTTCCACTCTCCTTTGCTGCTCTGCTGAAGGTCATTTCCTGGGACTTAAATGCTTTCTGTTTTATGTGGGATACAATTCCTGAGAGAAGAGTTTGGGAACACATGATTCTTAGAAGGAGTGCTCTAATGCAAATGGAAAGCAGGACAGGGAGGGAGAAGCTAAGTCCTAATACCGTCTGGGCTGAACTCAGGAGCAGTACTGCAACGTGGCTGCACCTTAGAGTGACACCTGTGTGTATTGCTTGTATCAGTTAGGTAAAAAGGACTAAGTGGAGGAAGGTGGGAAAGACCAATCAGTCTGGTTTCTGGGGACTAAGAAGTTTTCCCTGATCAAGAACAGTGCTAAAAGGGGGACAGTGTCAGGCAAACCAGGGTGGTCATCCATATACATGGTTGCCTACTTGGTGCTAAGGTAAATTCCCCAGAGAAGGAGGAAGCCATATGCATTAGCATCCAACACTCATAGCACCTGGGGATAAGTGCAGGGTCTAGTCAAGAGGGTCTGTCCTGGCCATGACTGAAAACCACTGTACTTTTCCTCCTTAACTTACTGTGATAGAGAAATCAAACAGGCAGAGAAGCAGACAAAAGCTGTACAGTAATATGGGAGTACATGGACTCTTCTGAATCAACTCATGAGCTTTGAGTAAACTGGACTTTTAAGGCCAGAGAATAAGAATTAATTTAGACAGATTTCAGACCTTATAGTACCCAGCAACTAACAGTTATGGAAGAGAGTCCTTTTCCCTGAATAAAGTGAACGTGTCGTGGTATGAAATGGCCTGACAGTGTCTGTCCTACCTCTTCCATCAGCAGTTTCCCACTCATTCTTTGAGGTAGGTCATGCAACTTTGAGGAAGAGGCTGCTTTGGAGCTGGAAAATGAAATCAAGAGAATAACTCCTCATGGCTTACAGATTTTGATATAAATAAAATGACTAGTTTTTTTCCTCTGATCTGAGTCTCCAATACTTTTCTTTATGATTTGTTGAGAAGAAGTTATATTTATAAAATAACCCTGCTAGACAGAGATACTCTATTGTAGAGTTTGATACAATAAGTATTAAATGATATTCATTATCATCATAATAAACTTTTACTTATTAGGGGTTTTAATACAGAATCAGAAATCCAAGACACTGTATATCGAAATGATAGAATGGAAATATTAAGCCTCCATGAATCATAGTCCAAAAGGTATAAGCATGAAGTGATTTTTTTTCTTCAAAATTTCAAAGACAATTATATTTGATTGAAAATTATTATTCTCTAGGCTCACATTACTGTAGTTACTATGCCAGATAATAAGAGGCTTAAATTACAGTTTAAAATGCGTGAGTGGGGAAAATGGCAACATTCACAAGAGGGAGGCCTTCACAGCTTGCCTTGTGTTCATCTTCCCTGTACTTCATGAGTTTGCCGGCAGAGACTTACCCACCAGATTTCAGGGTTAGTTTGGCCACACCTCTTCTACCTTCCCAGATTTCCCTCCTGAAGGCCTTTGGTGGTTGCTGCCATCAGTTTCTGGATGGTACCTGTGTGGAGGGGATTTTCTTGTCCATGGAAGGCCTGCTGCCAACGGGTCTGTAATTTTTCTCACATGAGCTCTGATCTTGATTTGAGAGACCTTTCTCTTCAAGAATATGGAGGAGGACAAGGTAGCCCTGAAGTGTCAGTTTGCTGACCCACATAACAGTCTTTCTGATCCTGTTCACATTTGTAACAGCAGAAACCTGTTCATGTTATGTTAGAAAGCAGCACTGCCCAAAATGTGCAGTTGATCCACCCCTGGGTTTCTGTCAAAATTATTTGGGTACCACTATTTGATCCTCCAAACATATTACCATGCTTAAGAGACTAAGTGGAAGAAGACTTTTCTAAACCCTTTTTCTAACTCTGGGTCATGTTAAAAACCAAGTTTTTTTTCTTTTTTTTAAATCTTGAAACTCTAATTAATTTTTGATGGGAAATTTGCATCCCCTGGAAAGATGTTTTCAGAAATGCTAGGTGAAAGAGTCTTTGCAAAAAGGACAAATAATTGGGGGTGCCTTTTTGAATACCTTCTGCTTTTCTCATGCACTCATTGATCCCCTCTGATCCCTATTACTCTGCTCTTGTAGCATCTTTATCCTTTTGAATAAAGAAAATAATGTTGGAAAAAGAAATCACATCCTTTTCAGAAATATGTTGTGGTACTATTTTGAGATACAAATAAGAGGTCATCTATTTTACCTGTGTCTGAGACTGTGTCTGTACATCTTCCTTTGCTTTTCACAAGAGAAAAATCTGAGGTACCAAGAGGGATAGAGGAAAAGGAAGAAAAACCATATTTAACCGTCTTCTTTCCTGTAGATTCCTAAACATTTAAACAATATGTACGTGTGTGTATAACATCAAACATGATCAGAGATAAAGTAGTATATTTAAACATTTGAACATCAAAATCTATTAAATGAAGACTGTGATGGAGAAATACCCAAAACATTCAATAAAGCTTTTCAACCTGAATATAGGGTTACCATGACAACAAAACTAAAAAAAAAAAAAAATTCCTCTCCTTCATATAAAGTTGCTGAAAAAATGCCCGTGGTGGAAGCAGCATGGAGTACTCAAATTTATAACTACTGAACAGAGGTACAAAGAAGCTCCAAAACACTTGATGAAGCTTCAGGGCGAACATTTTAATATCTTCCTTTAAAAACTAATAAAGAATGATTCAAGTCATTTCCACACCACTTCATTTCTTTTTTCATCTAAACCATTTCGAGGATTTCATGCTATTTTAAAAAATAATTTTCTGTGAAAGAAAACTGTCGATTACAATGGCCTAATGAGGAATATTAATAACATTGATCCTAAAATAAGTTTGGAGAATACCACGCATGGCCTGGAAAGGTTTCCTGCACAAATACAGCCGCAGCTGTCAGAGTGATGCTGACTCAGTGCTGTGCGTGTGACTTATGCTCCCTGTGTGTTCTTGGGGGAAGCCTTGAAATATGCATAGACACATTCTGCTAGAGAAAACAGACACAAAGCACTCGATTATCTTATTTTCAACCTTGAAGGGGTTTTGTAGAAGAACCACAGGTACATGTACATGAATGCATCCATGTTTTCATTTTGTGCACATACCTGCATGTGTATGGGTATAAATTATATGTATGTATGTGCCTATGCTTGTGAATATAGTTTATTTTGTATGTCAATGCAAAGAAATGATTTCACAGGAATGAGAGACTTACTGGGACTTAAAATTTCCTCTCAATGATGTGTGCTGTGAAAAAAATTAAGATGATACATGTGCCGGTACCTAATATAGTTTCTCTTACCTTTTCTATCTACAGAAAAAAAAAAGCAAAATTTAGAAATTAAAAACTTCAATGTAATGTTCTTACTAGGAAAACTTCAGGGTCAGGTCATCTGGGTCTAACTGGTATTCATAGCACACATCAAGGAGGAATGTGCCAGATCTTGAATCTAATTCCTTATTTTCTGAAGGTAATTTATGACTATAATGTGAGCAGGTGTTTTTCCAGTTAACATCCAGTGCTGTTGGACTGATTTTGTTTATGTGGTAGTTTGCTTGCTTATGTTTTCCCTAGTTGGAGCCTGCTTTGCAATGAGTGATTCATAAAAGTAAGGAGAATGTTGCTTCCTTGCAACCTATTTTTATGGAGATGAAGGTAGTCATTCTATAGTTTCCCTCTGCAGTTGGCACAAAATTGCACGTACATAACAACACACACTTTCTTTCAAATACATTGGTCTGTGAGGTAGGTCAGGCATGGTTTTCTAAAAAATATACATGTAATAACTCATTAATATCCCTTAGGCTCTGTGCTTTTGGGGCAAATGCCTATTGCTTTTAGAGTTAAGTGCCATTTTTTCCTCCCTACTATGTTCTGCAAAGCACTCTAATTTGGCTTACGTGGATGCTTCAAGTCGTTTTTTTTTTTTAAATGTAGATTAGAAAGTATTCTATTAGAAAGTATCATCATCATCATCATCATCATCATCACCTGGAAACTTGTTAGAAATGTAAATTCTCAGGCTGTACACCAGATTTACTGTACCAGAAACTGCAAATGTGCTCAGAATCTGTATTTTAGTAATCCTTACTGATCATTTTGATATCCCCTGAAGTTTGACAATTGCTCATTTACAGGAGAGCATTTAAGTTGATAATATGGATGACATTGTCTGTGACAATGACAAGTAGGAAGGAGAGGAGAAAAGAAGGAGAGCAACTTAGAGGTTTGGAATCAAAGGAGAATGTGGGGATCATTTCATGGCTGCCCCCTTTGTTTCTTACATGAATCCCAGAAAGATTAAATGGCTTGCTCAATATTGGAAGCACAGCAAGAAAAAGAAGTACTGTTTACAAATTCTAAGATGAGTAAAAGTAGAATATTAAGTGAGAAATAGGAAAGACTCCTATATTTGTGATGTGTGTGTCTTTGACAATGCAGCCCTTTCACTGATACTGCTGAGTTCAGCTTCTGGTGCACATAGTGTTGGCTCACTGAGATTTTACGACTAAGAAGCCATTTTGGAGGTGGAGCTGTGTGACAATGATGCTTTTCTAGTTTTGGAGAACTCAAGAGCAATCATTGTTACCCCAGCAGGCGTATTGTAAGGTCCATACTGCCAAGGGTAATGTCCCACTCTCACACAGAACATAACAGTTCTAAGAATCACCCACAATAAAGTGGTATAAAAAAAGAATCCTAACTTCTGAAATATAAACTTCTGTGGCAGCATTTCTCAAAAATGAATGCAGGTTAGAATCACCTAGGAAGTTTTAAAATTTCTGATGCACATCCCAGATCAATGAAACTGGGTTCTCTGGCAGTAGGATCCGCATATCAGTGTTTGTAAAAGTTCTCCAAATGGTGTTAAGGTTTAGCCACATTGAAGATCTGGAGTTCTATGGCCTTGACATTTAAAGCATGGTCTTGGCAACAATGATGTCACCTGGGAGTTTTCAAAATACACAGGTACCACCCCTAGTAATCAGATTCTACATTTTGACAAGATCACAAGTTGATTTGTATGCCCATTAAATTTTGAGAAGTACCAGTTTCCTACTTGAAACTGAAACTCTTTGCTGATAGATAATTTTTAAAAATACTGAAAGGAAAATTAGAAAATAAAAATTATCCAGAATCTCACCAGTGTTAATTTTTTATATACACGCACACACACGCATACAAGCATACATAATTTATATTACATATATACTTTGTATTTTATATACATTGCTTAAAAGACCCTCTTTGCACAGTCATGTCTTATTCTTAAGTTGTTGTTATCCTGCTCAATATTATACAGGGAAATTTTTCCTGATGGGTTAAAAACCTCTTGTAGAAAGGCCTACAATGTGTTTATTACTCTTGTGTATAAAAATCAATCATTCAGGGTTTGATATTTCATTTTTAATAATTTATTTAAAATTATTAATATTAAATTGTATTTTAAAAATCCCACTTATATCTGATCTGAGTGGGACCTGAGGAGGACTGGTATAAGCCTCTTGCTTAAGTGAACTAAAAATGCACTGAGGAAAAGTCTCAAAGTAAAGCAAGACAAAATAACCTCTGTGCACAAATAATAGTCTTGAAGAAAAAATTTTCATTTGTTATGCGTTGGTTCTTCCAAAGCATTTTCACATTTCCAAAAATTCTTTAAAATAAATCCATGCATTAAATGTGTTCCCAACTGCTCTTGCACTTCAGTAGAGTGAAGGGAAAGGGGTTAATAATAAAGCAGTGTGGTAAAGGAAAGGTTTTATAAAATTAAGCTGTCTATTTTTATGGG
Source organism: Marmota marmota marmota (assembly GCF_001458135.2). Taxonomy (NCBI): domain Eukaryota; kingdom Metazoa; phylum Chordata; class Mammalia; order Rodentia; family Sciuridae; genus Marmota; species Marmota marmota. Next base: position 24,803,752 of record NW_026000101.1, read on the forward strand.
CTGTTGAATTTTATGGGCTTATCATATGCAGCCAAGGAAATATGAAATGAAGGAAACGGACTTGCTCTTTAGACTGGCTGTCACTCCTTCATTGTGCCAAGCAGAATGTCACTTCTTGAGCAGTGTGGAATAGAGACAGTGCTGGTCAACATAAAAGGGGAAGAAGGTCATAGGATTTGGGGATTTGTAAGGATCAGTAAGTAAGTCCTGGTTTGTTAAGTTCAGCATGGTTTATTGCCTGTTGTCATGAAGTAATTTTTGCAGCATTCTCTTTGACTTTCAAAAATGTCCCAATTGGAAAATGGATGGTACTATACAGAGAATACCAAACCCGACTCTAGCACGTGATAGAGGAAGAAATTCTGAAGTCTTGACTGTTGTTCTTTGAAACAAACGACATTTTTCAATGGTTCTCCATTGTCCTCTAGCTCTAGACCAAGGTCTTTTATCTTGGTGTACAATGCCCTCAGCATGATATGGGTCCTGGTCACTCTTTCATCTCTCTCTTCTTTTTCTCTCTGCCTCTTTTTCTTACTCTGGTTCACCTCTCATTTCATGTCATATGACCACACAGACACACTGAGATAGTTCTAAGTGCTATTTTCCAAATATTTTCAGCTGTCTCCTTTTTAAGGTATATGACTACAATCTTCTAGGTGATATCCATTGGTTATACTGAGCAGCAAGGGTGATAGCCTTGCTGGGTGACTACTGATGGTATTCACGTTTCCTTTTTGAACTTTGTGCCAGAAGCTTGAAATAATAATTCCATCCAGGAGGTCATATTTTTACATTCTAATATTTTCTGAAGGTTGAACTTATTTTTCATTTTCTCATTATCCTTCAATTTCAGTGGTCTTTATGGATTATTTTTCAAATCATAATGTTACCATAAATCTTTTTAAAGGTGAGGCATAAATAGATAAATAAATGTCAAACATGGTTCTGAGTACTGAAGATCCAAGAATCAACAGGACCAAGACGCTACCCAGAGAGATTTATGGCCAAAAGACTCAGATCAGTAACCAGCAGTTATCCCAAGTTCTATTGAATGTTATAAAGATACTTTTATTTCTTCACTTCTCTGATTTTCATGAGAATATAATGTCTTTAAATAGTCTCCTGTTTTTCTCCTCTGTATTCATTCTCCCTCTGGAGAGAGCAAATAACTTATACAATTGGTACATTTGGGAAGAAAAGAGTTGTCATGCTTGGCAGCAGGGGAAACCAGCACTGTTGTCTGTAGATGGATAAAACATCTCTTATTCTGGGATTGAGTAGTCAGAACATTGCTAATCACTCATGCAAAACTCCATTCTCCAACTTGATCTCGATCAAGAACAAGTTTTGGCATTTTGACTTCTGGTTTGTCAATCCTCAGTTGTATTTCTTAGTTTATTCAGAACCTGAGCAAGGAAGAGATGTGCTATTGGGGTATCCTTGGAGACTTTAGCATTTGGTCAACTGACCAGAACAATGAGGATTAAAAACAAAGACTTCCAAGTAGGTCAGCAAACTTCTACTATAGAAAGGCTTTTGGGTTAGACAGGTCACTATGACCTTGACAGTTTATGGAGGCTTATATTAGGCCAGAGAGAGAGAGAGAGAGTTTTATAGTTGTGTTGTTTGCTTTTAACTGCTATAGCCTGTCCAAGTGGCTTTAAACCAGTCACATGGTTGTTTGACCTTGGCGACTGACTGAAGTAAGCAGTTATTGTAAAAGTACTTGGCTGTGCAGATGTGTGAGGGGACCACATGAGTGCTGTGTAAGTGGACAGAACCTTTCTGAGGACGAGTGGCTCATAGAAACCTTCAGGGATAGGTATGTTGTGGGTAGAAACTCAATTACAGTATGTAGGTCTGATCTCTGTGCATGTAAACAGAAAAAAGGCTCAGGCCACATGTCCTTAGCAAGGGAGAGTTTCAGAGTGAAGCTGCGGCTGGGTGGAGGCTAAAACATTATTATAGAAAATGTGATTCTTGAAGTGTTTTAGCTGAGTTAACAGAATGATATCTGCTCTTTTAAAACTGTTATCTTCCTGGCTTCTGTGGGGACATCAGAATTCTAAGCAGTTTCAAGATTTAAACTGTTAGTGCAAGGTCTGGGGAAACATGACATTGATGGACTTCCCCAAATTCCATTATGTATCCAGGAGAAAAATATAGGAACAATGCTGAGTTGTAGGTGGCCTTCACATCTCAAGATGCACATCCTGTATGGGGCCTCAAGTTGGGTCTGATTTGGTTAATTTCCTAGATCAGAGGAATCTTCCTCAGGAGGCCCATTTGGAAGTAAGGAAGCCGCTGTGCTAACAGGCACCGGCTATACCTGCTCACCTGGGCACCTGGTGCCACATCTCCAGAAAGAACCTGTGTCCAATTTGGAGGTGTGGAGGATGAAAATTGAGGTTCTTAATAAAAAATCCTTGAGAAGGAAAAACAATTGATAAGACCTGCTAAGTAAGTCTGCCACAATTGTAGATTTTTAAATTTTGTAAGATAGAGCTTCTCTCTGAGAGGTGATAGAATGGGCAGATAGGCTGATCTCCTCAGTATTATTAATGAAAATTCATCTCAAAAAGAGATATTTCTGAAGTGAATTTCACAGGTTAAGGAGTCTGAAAAACTGGCCTTGACTGGCTCAAACCTGAAGCCAACCAAGATTTCTTCCATCTGTCTTCTTTCCTTCAGTTTATACTATTGAGTTTCTGCTGTGGTCTTTGCTAAAAGTACTGAATTCTTGGAATATAATTTTAAAATTGTTTGGGGGAATAGGGATCACTGGGATTTCTAAGTGTGGTGGGTATTGAGTCCATATGACAATAACTTTTGTGTTCTATTTAATTCCATGGACATTTTATAAAAGAGACTCTGGGGAGTTAATTAATTCAATGTCTCCAGAAACCCATGGCCATTCCCATAAATATCTAAACCAACCCGTTGAAAGAACCTGTTTTTCTTCAGACATTGAAAAACCCTGACTTAAATGAGTAGAATGAGAGATTGGAAAGTGTCATTTGGAGATGTTAATTCAAGAGTTTTGTATTTGAAATTTTAACTTCCAATAGCAATATAATCTAATTTGAGGTTTTTAATTTCCTTGAAACTTAACATCTTTAAAATTTAAATTGCAAGAGGATTTAAAAATTTAACTATGATCTCTCACTGAGAATTTGATAATAGAAAAGAGCTTAATTCAAACTTGGAGATCTTTATGTTGTTTGCATTTTGTTATGCATTATATCTTAATGTTGTCATTTGAACTAATTGCAGATTATCTGACATGCAATGAGGATAATGTAGTTGGACAAAATTAGAGATGGGTAATCCAATAGGGACTGAATTTTCAACCCTGTATGTAAAGTTGCATTGGAATTAATTTAATTAATGATGTGGCCCAGAGCCATCTTTGGAAAAAATCTGAGCTATTCCCCAGTGGTTTTGAGAAAATAACCAAACTTGCTGGGGTTGGTATTGCGAGTTTCATGAAGGCATAGAAGCAAGGCTACATCTTCTTTGGAGATAAACACACTCATGGTTGTCCGTAGGTGTAGCAGTTAAGTCCAAATAGGTTCAGAGGACAAAGGTAGTGATTTTAGAGGGACACATTTCTCATTTCTCTGCTTTCCTTGTGGGGAGATTTAAAAGCCCACTTTTGGTCTTGACATCCTCCTTTATTCCTGTGGAGGTGAAGTCACTTATTTGACTAATCTGGAAAGAATAGCATTGGCATGCTTGAGGAGCCCAGCTCTTCTTCCTCTTGGGAATGGGCCACCTGCTGCCAATCACTTACCTTTGCTCCTCTGGGTTTGACTTGTGGATTTCTTCAGAAGCCTTTCTGGGAGCAGATGTACTATTTATTAGAATACCCTGTTATCTGTAGATCAGATGGTGCTATTATAGATCTCTTTATAAGATGAATTATCAAATTATATTATATTAATATAAATAGATCCTCAATTCTAGTTGTTAGTTAAGACTTCACAATGGATTTATTTTGTTTGGAATTACTAAAAGGTGCTATAATTCAGTGGCTACAGAGGTATCACATTGGCGAAAGTTATTCTCTAAGTTGAAAGTCTGGCTTGCTCTTCCTGGAATCAAAGCCATTGAACAACTGATGAGGCATCCACATTACCATTACATATAGAGTATAATACAAAGAAGGTTGTGAGTATATTTTAAAATTGATTATATGGCTACTGTTAGATTACTCACTGAGGATTTTTACATACTTGAAAATTCATTCTCTAGAGAGATTCTTTTGTATTTCCCTTGAAGTTTCTTTGAATATCTGAGTAATATTGTTTTATGTGCTTTCATTTTCATTGTCTTTGCTTATCAAAGGCCATCACTCATTAGCCTTTATATAAGTGTTGTTCTTTTGTATTTTGTTAAATTTTTCCAATTTTTTTTTTTTTTTTTGTATATTTACCTCCTCCTTGGACTTGGTAAAAACCTGAGGTTGGAACTGAATCTCTGGGTCTATTCAGCTTTTGCTTAACAATATTATTAGGAATTAAGTGCTTACTATGAATTTAAAATTGTAATAAGTAAGATACTGGAGAGGCAGCAACAAGCAACATTGTAACAAATATAAGCTTCATTGTTCCTTACTTTTGTACTCTGATCAGAAGCATTTCAGTCCTCCAGAGCCCAAAGCTGAGCAGGGCATTTCCACTTCCTTTGCAAGTTGCAAGTGATTCTTTTCAGTCTCACAAGAAGTCATCAGTGAGCTGCCTCAGCTACTTTTGCCTCAGTAACAATGAGGGAGGGTTAAAACTACAAGCAAAAATTTGAAACTAAAGTCCCTTGTTTTAATAATATGTGCAGCTTTTGTTTTCTTAACAAACATCTCTCTCAAGGACTGTATCAGGTGCAAGTTCCTGTGGATCTCCTGTTATTCATTTCCCTCCTTTTGTTCCAAGTAGGAAAGAATGGGTCCCTGAAAATTTTAGACAGGATTCTTACCATTTCCCATCAGGTAATCCATAGGTGGATCTTTCCTGCACTAAAGTTTACAAGGTGGAAGTGTGCCATTTTTCCAACAGAGGGCAGTGTGTGTTTGCTGAACGACAAAAACTCACCAAGTTCAAGATCTGGAAAACTGTCCTCTACAGAGTTGAAAGGACAGACACTAGGAAGCAATTTCTTTCTTTCACTTCTGATTTTGCAGTTTTGACTCTAGTTACATTTTTTTTAGTGAAAATTATAAAAAATATCTTCTCTCAAGTATCTCTGACCTACAAGGACGAAATTGAGAAAATAAAGGCAAAAATGTACAGAGAGGATCCTAATCACCCTGATCACAATAATTAAAAAATTAGCCCGTTGCTGTATCCACCCTGTCTTAGTGCCTTTAGGTAGACTTTTGGCCTTGGGATAAGAAAAAGGTCCATGTAGAAACGATTGTGTCAATGCTGGGATTCCATTTGCACATTTTTTTGGTGCTCTTTTGGTGCTTTGGGTTTCATGACACAAAAAGTAGCTTGGTGTGGTTTGCAAGTTGATAAAAAATTTGACATATGTAGCTTTAAAGTTTGGTTGCTTAAAAAATTCTCAATTGATCTAGCTGAGTCCCGAGACTACCTTCTTGAACAGGAATCCTTATAAAAATTGTAGTTGATTGATATAACAAAACTAATACTTATTAAATGTTTGTCTGGAATTATAGCCTTATATGACTTATCCCTTTTAATTTATATGACATCTTTAAGAGGTGGACATTATTCATATTGTTTTATAAAGGAAGAAACAGGGTCAGATAGGTCAAGTAATCTCTTTAAATCACCCAGCCAGCAAGTGGCAGAATGAAGCATTGAAGTTGGGGTCTCTTATGTTAAAGTATATGTTCCTTCCAAATCTCCCAGCTCCTTAAATCTTTACTGATCCTGAGCTAAGAGACTGGCTCTGAAAATTCTTGAATCATCAAGTTGGAATCATGGAAAATAGTGATTCAGTATATTGAAAACACACACACACACACACAGTGGTCAAAACGTGTGTGTGTGTGTGTATGTGTGTGTGTGTGTGTGTGTATATATATATATATATATATATATATATATATATATATATATAGTAGT
>NW_026000101.1:24809842-24837432 GCF_001458135.2 Marmota marmota marmota
TATATATATATATATATATATATATATATATATAAACTTATTTTCTGCTGTGCCTGGATGAAAAGGCCAGACAGGCCAAAAATTAAGTAAATAAGTAAATTAATTAAATAAAATTTAAAGGAAGATTTTAACATAAAGTTAACAAGGCTCTGCAAATGAACCCAGGTCCCTGTTTATATAGTTGATTGAGTCAGAAAGAATTATAAATTTGAACCCATGCATGTCTGATTCCATCCTCAAAGATATTTTATAAAAATCTTGTTTTCTCCATAGATAAAGAAATAATGAGAGGTAGAGGAAAGGGAAGCCATTGCCCGAAGGACAACTTCTGAAGGAATTTTGTCTAGACTACTTAGAAGGAATAATCTTCCAAAAAGGAAGTGGTTTAACTATTGACAATTCATTGACAATCTGTGAGTCAGGCACAGAGAAGAGGGGCTCAAGCTTTAGGAAAAACTGGACATGGTTTCACTCAGACATCCTCAGCAGACACCAGACCACCAGACAGGGTGGGCGCCAACTGCATTAGCCTCTCCATTATCTTAATTTCTTTCCCCTCAACAGGGCAGCCTGCCTTTTGAAGAGGATTCTTATTGTCACAGACAGTCTCGTCTTTTTCCTTTTCCTTTTATTTATTTATTTTTCATAATGAATAAACATAGAGGTCCAGGCAGTCAGAGGTAGAAGCCAAACACAAGTGTTTTCAAAAAGATCTCTGAAATAAACACTGAAGTGTTGTATCTCATAACCCTACACAAAACTGACAGTAGCCAGCTGTTGTCTGAGCTCAACATGATTCTAAAGAGCCGAGAGCCATGAGGCGAAAAGGGAGAAAGTGAAAATAACTCCTCTCCTACTGAACCATAGATGACAGATCAGCCAAAAAGGACCCTGGAGGAAACAAAAGTCAATGAGGCAAAAGTCCTTGCAAATGACCCCTGCCTGCTCCCCTTTACAACTCCAGAAATAATCCACCCAAATGGTCTTTTATTGGTGCAGCAGCATCTGAAGGCAGTCTCTTTCATTTCATTCTCTTTCTGTGTATTTGCTGTGAATCTTGAAATGTTTGTTATCTCATAACACCAATTTCCCAAGATTTTAGGCTTTTTTTTATGGCTTTTTTCCTCTCCTATTTTCTGTATTTCTCTATTTCTCACCTTTACTCCCTCCTCCCCACAATGGTATGGAAAGTAAGTACTCAGTCTTCTTGTCCTTACTTTCATGGACTCTGTGAACAGCAAAGTTCCCCAAGCACTTAAGGACTTTCTAGGCTCCATGTGAATTACCCTTCTTATAGCTAGAAATTTACTATTGTTTCAAATATGATTCCCGGTTGGCAGGTGTTTTGGTTTAGATATGAGGTGTCCCCAAAGGTTCGTGTGTGAGGCAATTCAAGAAAGTTCAGAAGTGAAATATTTGGGTTATGAGAGCCTTAACCTAATCAGTGCATTAATCTACTTAAATAGATTAACTGGGTGGTGACTACAGGCAGATAATATGTGATTGGAGGAGATGGGTCATTGGGAGTGTGCCTTTGGAATTTATATATTGTCCCTGATCTGCAGTGCAGCACTTTCCCTCCGCTTTCTGATGCCATTTCCTGAGCTGTTCTCCTCTGCCATGCCCTTTTGTCCTGATGTTCTGCCTCATTTGGGCCTAGAGCAATGGAGTTGGCCATCTATGGACTGACACTCTGAAACTTGTAGCTCCAGATAAACTTTTTCTTTCCTGAGATTGTTCTTGCAAATGAAAAAGCAATGAAAAAGCTGACTGAAGAGTAGGAGAGAAAAGTCTGAAAACATTTAATATGGTCCAAGTTAAACAAAATCTAGTTTTGAGGCTCTGTTTGATCTTAGTTGCAAGAGTAGAAAGGTGTTGTAAGCAGTCATTTTACTTATCAAAACGCCTAAGGCTTATTCTGCAGGGGAGTGTGTAAAGATACATCTGGGGGGTAGTGAGAAAGGGTTTGAAGGCTAAAATGCTATGTATGATAAATTCCTGTGAGGAGGAGATGCAGGCTTATTAGGCCTTGTGATGGGCAGAGGGGATATGTCATTGAATAATGAGTCTACAACATGATAATAGACTGAGATTTAGTGAACAGCATGGCTCTTGGCCATGGTCCTGTGGTCATTCTGGCCAAAGAATGTTCAGATGGTGTTATCTGATGTTGATTTTTATAGTGGTTACTGTTTTGTGTTCTAGTCTGTTGTCTGGTATCTAAATCTTCAATGCAAGTTCATACATGCACTGTCCTTATAGGAGTAGTGCTTTGATGAATGGAGACAGTAGTCAAGTTTAAGTAGCTGTGGGGAAAAGAGGAAAACAGGCACAGAAACAGGGATAAAGGGAAAGCACCAAGAAATCATCAAGTGCAGAAATTTATACAGAGAAATGACAAGAACAGTTAAGCCCAGACTCACCCTAAATCCACAGATTCTCCAAGAGTATAGAGTGCCCAGTACATAGAATGAAATGAATTCACTGTAGTTACGAAAGGTAAAAAAGACTTCTGAGGGATGTGTGTATGTAATTATATTTATTTGCCCTTTTGAGTTGATTTCAATTGGGTTTTGTGTAATGATTTTTTTTTAAGCTGAACATAGAGTTATTTTAAGTTTTGTGTGTTTGGTTTGCTGAAGGCTGATCCAAATAAAGTAGAGTATTAAATGATTTTCAGTTTGACTATCATTCAATTTTCATACAGACATTTTAGCATTGTTTTGTATGTTAACTGGGAAATACAGAGGGTTTTTGGTTAGGAAGCCATCCTTATGTTTACTTTTATATTGTTTCTGAAAAAATATATAAGTTGTCAATAGTCATGTATTGAAGATTTATAAAATTCCATCTTTCCCCTCTTCTTCATTTTTTTTCCCTAGAATATTTATTATTGTCATAAGACAAAGTATGTATCTTTTGCTCTCACTATGAAAAGCAATATAAAAAAACTCTTGCCAGTTTTCAACACCAGGTAGGATGAAAACATAAATGATTTAAGTAGGGGAAAGATAAACCATTTTGTTGTGCTCACCATGCCGTCCCGCTACAGTGCTCCAAAAAAGATTTAAATAATACAACAACAAACAATTTCGATGGGCTAATTATCCCTTTTTGTTTATTTACTGAGTCTAAGCTCCATACCCCCTACATATTCCTTTTTCTTTTTTCAGTTATGACTGTAGAGTCAGTTACTGAGACCAGTCCTGCGGTTGCTTTCATCCTAACAGATACAACCCACCAGCAAAGGAAGCTGTTTTGACGTTTTAATATTTGTTTATTTTGTATTAGAATCTTTACTTGCTTCAATTTTATTTGTTTGATTTTTTCTGGGAGGAGAGGGCTTTCCCTTTTAGGTTGGAAACTACCTGGTGTTTCCTTTTTGCCATTTACTGACTCTGTCATTAAATGTTTCTGGTTTCCATTTCTGCTTTGATTTGGCAGAGAAACCAGACGGCACTCACTGCTTCCTTATACTTTGTAGAGTTATCTGGGTAGCCTGTTCCCGGCATGTCCACAGGTATAGTTTCAGTATTTTCTTTTTTGAGTGAACATGCCAGGGTAAAGATTCCTCTTTGGTTAACTGAGGTCTGTTTCTTTGTTTTCTATTCATGGCGTTTCTCACTGATGTATGGCTCATCTTGCCAGCTGTAGAAAGCCCTGCCTATCTGGCACGAAGCTATGCTGTTGCTAGACAATTTTGACTCCTGCACCTGACATTGATCTCTTGTCCAGAACATAGAGGTCACCTGTTCATTGCCTGTAGTGATCCCTCATCTCACTGTAGACACAGTTGCCTTGTACAGACAGATCAAGTTTGGTCTCCATTCTCTGTCTGCATTGCATTTTGGTACCTAGTCATTCAAAGTAAGCAAAGAGGCAGAATTCCTTTGACTTAAATTACACATGTCACCCACTTGAGTGACTGTGTATCTGGTTTTATGGTGCCAGGATTGTATATTAGAAGTAGAGGCAAAAGAAGCAAGTTTAGAAATTAATCCATTAACCCCTCCACCACTCTTTGAAGAGCCAGCTTTTTTACAGAGGTAGAATAATATATCTGTGGACTATCTTAACCTCACAAATACATTTAGTTAGGATGTTTGCTTGTGAAGGCACTACTCTGCCACTCTGGCATCACGAGAATGTGCAAGATCGAAATTATGAATCCCTCTTCTAAAGAAAAATACTGTCCTTTTTGTAGATGCAACCATGAGACTTTTGACACATAGAAAATAAGCTTTTTAGATTGAGTTCTCTGGAGGCCGGCAGGGTAAAGGGTGAGCCTGTTCCTGTTTTACCAAGACAAAAGCTCTTCTTCCCAAAGTGTAGATGTGTAGGTCATGGGATTCTTTGAGTTGGCTTGTGGTCAGATAAGATTCAAAATGCACTATTTAGATAGGAAGTTCATGGGCCATCTGCTGTTGGCTCCCTTTCCCCTTGAACTCCAAAATGACTTCTTTGAAATTTAATGTCATTTTTGGTAAGTCTCAGTACAGAAATGGTATCAAACATTTATTCAGTAATATTCTTTCTGTATGCTGGATTGTCATCTATAAGAAAATCTCATCTTCAGAATTAAAAGTGTGTATTTTTCTGTGAAGATGTCACTCTCAACAGGGTGGCCCATGTGAGCTATCATCCCCAATAGTACACTTCTTAGCATAAAAGGAGTAGCTAAAATGCCTGGATGATCCAAAACAGTGCATTCACCACATTGGTGGGTTGCCTATAAAAGAGTTCTATTCAAAATTACTTTCAAAAATAAAATTCTTGCTAAAAACTAAAACTCACATGTCAACACCAAAGAGAATTTCCAGTCAGAGTTTTGGTCTTCAGAAATGTTACTTCTGGGGCCATAGTGATTGGACTGGGCTGGGCTGGACTAATGGTGTGCAAGGCAGAACACGGAAGGTGAATCTACCCAGATCCCTGAGCTCTGTGATTGTGGCTTGCTGAATGAGGGCCCTCTCTCTGTCCTGGTGCTGCAGGGAAATATGGAGCAGCACTGGCTGTGGCCGCACCATCCAGCCCCATGGCTCCACTGCAGGGGCCCCCAATCCTTCCTCTGCCTCAGTCCACAGCTGTCAGGAGAGCAATGCAGCACAGACAGGACCCCAGCACCTTTCATTGCCTTTTCACCCTGAGGAACCTGGGAAGACATACCCTAAATTTCTGGACAGATTTTCCAGCATAAGAATTCTAGGGAGCAAAAACAGAGAAAGCTCCTTTTCCCAACCTGAAGATTACATTTGCAGGCATGACTGCTTACCAGCACCTTCAGAGAAAGTCACTGTCAGAGAAGGAAGTCCTATAGCTTTTTGAAGTGATGATGGAAGATATGAATGGACATGAAGAATAAAAGGCACCATTGTGGTGAAAGAACTTCAGTATCAAAAAAGAAATGGTGATGCAGTACATTAATACTGTTTCTGAGACAGAAAGTCTTAAATGTAGGCAAGAGATTTCACCTCAGAAATTCATCTATGAACTGAAATTTGGGTCTGCAGATGAAAGACTTCTATCATACCTAGAGTCCCTTCAAAGTGTCTATCTGGCAATCCTTTGAGTATCTAGTCTCAGGTATTTCATGAGAGTAACAGAAAATGGATCAGTACAACCTAACAACTTTGAACACACGAACTACAATTGAGATGAAATAGATGGATTTTTGGAGATGCATGAACTACCACGAGAACATAAACATTAGATGGTTCAATGACCACTAAGGAAATTATGATCCTAATTTAAAAATCTCCAAAAACATCTTCAGATATAGATGTCACTGGGAGAATTTTCCCACACATTTAAAAGAAGATCTAGTACCAATTCTATACAGCCATTTCAGGAAATGGAAGGAACAGGGAATAGTTCATGACTTATTTTATGAAGCTGGTATTACTACATAGTTAAACTGGAAAAGACAGTGCCAAAATAAAGTAATGGAAGAAACCCAAAAGTGACAGACCAAAGTTCATCATAAATATAGGCATGAAAATCCCAATATATAATGCACTTTATTGGCAAGCCCAGGAAGTCATAGGGTTGAATGGATTGATGTAGGAAAAATCATATTACAAAATTCAACACCTATGGATAAAAACTCTCAGAAAAATAGGAATAGAGAGTGTTATAGGTTAAATTATATCTCCTAAACATATGTTTAGGTTCTAGTCCAACATCTACGAATAAGGTCTTTTTTTCAGAAATAGCATTCTAATACAGTGAAACAACGACTTGGTCTATTCCTTTATGACAGACAGCAGACATCTGTCATAAGGGAGTAGAGCAAGTCGTTGTTTCACTGCAACTTGTATCCTTATAAGGAGAGCAGAGGAAGCTGTTGATTCACTGTGCTTCACATCCTTATGTGATTATCTTCTCATATTTAGTTGATGTTTTTAGTAAAATATTTGAATTTCCATCCCTTTTTCTTTTGGGTATATTCTATAAGTATTTGGTTGTGGTTCCCACCATACCATTTAACATGAAAAGGGAAATCACTCTGATGCTAGCCCATAGCAGTGTAGCTTCAGTAACATACAGAATTCCATTCCAGTTCATCTCCATCCACATCTCACTCAGTTACATTGTAACAAGTACATGCATTGTGTATGGAATCAAGGCTGAAGTGGCCTCTGAGAGCATCTATGCCTCAGCAGGGTGAGGCAACTTTTTAGGCATTCCCTGGGCCAGGAGAATGTCCCATAATTTCTTTTCAAGGAAATATTCTCTTCTTTATCCTGGAGCCCTTAGTGTGATTAGTCTTAAATCTTCTTGAGATGCTCTCAAGCTGTCTTTTCTATTGTGTTTAGGCAAAGTACTTAGCATCTCTTTGGGTGCTATAATATCTTAAATAAGTATATCTTCCTTATCCACAGTTTTACAAGACTTCTCTGGCCAAATTTCAAGGTTTTAGAATCCCTTATCTCTGTTTTCTGCTCCCCATTCTCATAATAAACCAGGCTAAAAGCGGCTGGCAATATCCATGCTAGTGACTGCATGCTGTGCTACCTTGAAATTTCCACCACCAGATTAATTAGTCCATCTCTTTAAAGTTCAGTCTCACGTAGAGTCTTGGGACATAATAAAAATATAATCAAATTCTTGAAAAAACATAATCAAATTCTTTGCCAGAACATAATGTGAGTGGCCTTCAGTCCAATTCCATACAGAGTCCTGATTTCTCTCTGAAACCTCATGAATATGATTGCATTCTTGTTGTCATTCCTCTTTGAGCTCCTATCAGAATCTCCCATTAAGCTCTGTTTACCACATTCTAAAGCTTTTCCAGTGTGCATCTCTAAACTAATAAAAATTCGTCCTGCAAACCAGCTTTGAGGTTTCTGATCCACATGATCAGGTTAGTCACAATAATAACCCCACTTCTTCGGTTAGATTTTTGTCACTGTACCAAGCCCCCCAATGAGAACAACTTAGAGGATTAAAACTTTACCCAGGCTCATGATTTAAGAGGTCTTGGTTAATAGATAGCCAAGTCCATTTGCTCTGGGCCCAAGGTGAGACAGCACATCAAGGGCGGGGGGGGCGTCATAGTAAAACAGCACCCTTACAGGTCATATCCTCAGTGACTCACCTCTTTCAGCCATGCCCCACCTGCCTACAGTTAGTCCAATGAAAGTAGGATGGCCTGATTAGTTTACAGCTCTCACAATCCAATAATTTCTGCATTAACACAAGAGGCTTTTGGGGGCACCTCATATCCAAACCATAAATGACTCAGCCTGTATACTCATGACACTGAGGTTAAGAGGATCATATATTTAAGCCCAGTCTGAGAAATTAGTTAGACCTTCTCTCAAAATAAAAAGGATGGGGATATACCTCAGTGATAGAGCAGTTACCTAAAATGTATGCAGGCCCTGGGTTCAATCACCACTATATCCAAAAAAAGGAAAACAAACAAACAAACAAACAAAAAAACCAAACCCAAATAAAACAGGGTGTTTGAGGGCTTGAGGAAATGAGTTCAACCTTTTTATCTCTTCCATCATATGAGGCTACATCAGCAAAGTGCTTTGACTTTGAACTTGCCAATCTACAGAACTGAGAAAAAATAATTTCTGTTAATAAATAACCACAGTCTAAGTTATTTTGTTACAGCAGCATGAAGGGATCCACTCATCTGGAAATGCCTACATTTCTTCCCTCTATGGTAAGAAAACTTTTGCTGGTTCTAGGATTCTTGGCTTCCCCATTTTGTCCTTTATCACTCTGAATATATCAATCCACTGCATTTTTCCTTCCAGAGTTTCTAGTGAAAAATCTGATGAGGGCCTTATGGGGAAGTTAATCTGAATCCTTCCTCTGCCTCAACCTCTTAGGTGTTAATCTGTGCTCTATAATGTCATCGGGAGAAGAACATTTTGTTATAGTATCACAATGTGAGTTAGGTGCTACCATCCTTTTGATACCAATAATTCAGACTTGGAAGAAAAAGGAGTTGAACACCTGGGTGTAGATATGTTGAAGTCTTTCAAAGCTAAAAGTTATTACAGTATTTTTTTTTAGACTTTACATGAAATGTCCATGGAAGTACAGTACAAATTTTAATTTCTAAACAAGTAAATGTAAGTCTCCATACTTATTTACTCCATACTACTGAAGCAAACATTTCTGTAGTTCTTTCAAAAACATTGTGATTCCAGCGAAATGGAGAGCTGAGACAATAAAACCAGTGGTCAGCCAGAGGACCCTGTATTTTGTGGATCCTGACATCATGGTATGGGCATTGGTCATATGGACTCAAAGAACTGTAGGAGCAACGTGTGCAAACTGGCTCAGGCTTCTCTGCATGGGTTCTAGCCAGGAGTGCCTCTTGATCCACCTGGACATCAGGAGTCTCCTTTGCCTCCACTTGCAAGAGACACCAGAGACTGTTTCCCCTGTGACACTTTCCCTCTGCCTTGCTCTCCTCTGACCTTTCTCTCTTCTCTGCTTTCTTAATACATTTGTTTCTCACAAATTGCATAACAAAACTGATGTTCCAAAGATAAAAAAAAAATATATTATTTCTTTTTTCCTGGAATTTTATCCATCAGTAATTCCATTACTACAGCTTTCTCCCATCAAACTACCTTAAATGTCATTTTGAGGCTTGACAAATCTTACTCATTTTGGAACCTCCTAGAATAACTTGGAACTTGTCATGTAGGTAAACACTTAAAAATATTGAACAACCGAATCTTATAAGTCAAAAGTCAGGTATAGAACTAAGTATACTTTTTATTTATTTTTTTCCCCACTGTGCAACCCATTTCAGTACCAGCAGCCTAAGCACACAGAAGCCAGGCAATGGTTTGGGACCACAGTGTGCCCTGGCATGGGACACTATGAAAGGCCCAGGGGGATAGACTTGCCATATGTATTGTACTTTTGAAAGGATAGATGCCATGATTTCTAGCGTCTCAGCTGCTAAACATCTTTTACTTGCTCTAGAGTTTGACTGATCACATCTTCTAATTTGCCCAGGCCCCCTTTTTGTCTTGGCATTTGGAGGATTTACAACAGATTTTCACCTTTTAAACAAGCAGTTATTAATAGCTGCACTAAAATAAACAATGATGTAATACAAAATTGCTTGATATATGCAAGATAGGGAAAACATAATTAGAATAAAAGGGATTATTTATAGACCAACATCCTTCTCTAAAGGAGATAGGCTGAGCCACACAGCACAGGCACACATCAATATATTTGTAGCTATCATGTGAAAAATGAGTTATCTGAGAAGGACTTTATAGATTGACTTTTTAAATTAAAGTAATAACAGGTTTATAATTTAGAAAATCAAATGCTTCTATAAGGTGCATCTGGCAGTTCCCTGACATACTCTCCCAGTTCCCAACCCTTTTCCCAAGAAACTATTAATTTCTTATTCAGGTATTTAAAAGGTTCATATTTGCATTCTGATTTTCTGTATTGATAATATGTTTCTTGAATTTTAAGCTGCAGGCATTGTCCTCAGCTAAGGCATTTTATGAGTCAATTGCTTTAAAACATAGTTAATTATCTTGACCCTCTAATTTGCTTAATTTCTTATATACCTCTCACTAGTTCTTCCTCTGAACACCATATGAGAATATAGAAACCAAGTGAATATGGCCAAAGACATCAAATAGTATGCCACTTTCTTTTTTTCCTCTGTAAGTCTTTCTCCTAGTTCCCATAGAGTCTCAAGAATGACTGTGCCCACAGACTTATTATCATCCTGGGCTTTCCTTTTTCAGTAGTCTAGAATTTTTGTCACCTCTCATGTGTTTGTTTCTCTCTCTTCTGAATTCTAAGTATTTCTGTTTTTTTTTTTTTTTGACAGATCCTTCTATCCTCAAGTAGTTTTTAAGAGGTGATTTAAAAAATGATTCATATTCTTAAAATGTGTTTAGTAGTTTACACATAATAGTGGGATTCATTCTGGAATAAACATACATGCATGGAATAAAATTTGCTCTATTTCAGTCCCCAGTATCTCCCTCCCTTCCCATGTTCCCCTTCCTTCATGCTATTATTTATTTATTTATTTATTTATCTTAATTGGTGCTTTATAGTTATTCATAAAGGTAGAATTCACTGTATTATCTTCTAATGTCCCTAAGAAATTTACTTACCTTATTATATTTTTGATTCCTGAAAGTTTTCTTAGTTACTTTTGAAAACATAAAATTCTTTACCAATTGGAAAGAGGCAGATAATCTCTCATCTCTCCAAATAAAATGATTATAGTTTTTCTCTCTTGTTCTTTGGATTATAACTATTTTTTTTTCCAAATTCTTTGTCCTATTTGGCTGT
The DNA here is from genome assembly GCF_001458135.2 of Marmota marmota marmota. NCBI lineage: Eukaryota > Metazoa > Chordata > Mammalia > Rodentia > Sciuridae > Marmota > Marmota marmota. The sequence continues at coordinate 24,820,652 of NW_026000101.1, forward strand.
TGTAGTCATTGTCTTCAGTATCAGAGGTGTTAGTCAAATATTTGGTCCTTGGCTATTGATTCATATTTAAGAATGACCTATTAAGTAGTTGCTGAAATACTCAATGTGTATGGAAAAGATTTGTTGGGGTGGCCTCACTGTAGGCTAACCAGGAAGGGGCATATTATTATAGGAACCTTGAATGTCAGTAACTACAGGTCTTATCTCTAAACTGTTTAGTTCCTCCAGTTCCTTTCAATGGTGCTAGGGATACTGTATAATAAGCCCATTGCACAGGGTAGGCACAGCTGATCGTTAACTGCTCTTTTATTTTTCTTCTCTTTTTTATTGATTTTCTTTTTTTAAATACACAACAGTGGAATGTATTACAATTCTTATTACACATATAGAGCACAATTTTTCATATCTTTGTATAAAGTATGTTCACGCCAACATGTCTTTATACGTGTACTTGTTTTTTTTTTCATTACAATTCTTATTACACATATGTATCACAATTTTTCACATCTATGTTTGTATATAAAGTAGGTTGACACCCAATTCGAGTCTTCATATATGCACTTTGGATAATGATGTCCATCACATTCCACCATCCTTGTTAATTCCCTGCCTCCTCCTTTTCCCTCCCACCCCTCTTCTCTATCTAGAATTCATCTATTCCTCCCATGCTCCCACTCCCTGCCCCACTATGAGTCAGCCTCCTTATATCAGAGAAAACATTCAGCATTTGTTTTTTGGGGATTGGCTAACTTCACTTAGCATTATCTTCTCCAACACCATCCATTTACCTACAAATGCCATGATTTTATTCTGAGTAAAATTCCATTGTGTATATATGCTACATTTTTTCTATCCATTCATCCACTGAAGGGCTAAACAGACATTTAATTTAGCTCTCTTTACCCCATTTTAGGAGTATCATCTGCCTTTCTTTCAAATATATTGGGCCACAAATTTCCATGCTTCCAATTTCATAAATTTTTTTGCTGATGCTTCGATTCTTAACTTTCTCTGCTTGTTTTCATCCTCTCAGTTTTGTTGACATATTTCTTTTGTTAAAATAACTTTCCTTAATTTTCCAGTTTTCTTTGTTCTAGCTTGATACTTTCTAGTTTCCTTTCATCGGATTTTTGGATGGAGGAGAGAAGAGCTATAAACACATGAGTTCTGGCTACCTTCTTCAACTGCAAGTCCTGACAAGCTATCTGTGTGATAGCTTTGAAAAAGTGTGCTTCCCCTTATTTGTATGGACTTAAACAATGAATCTATAATCTTGGAGCACAGGTTTTAGTGATTACTTTGCATGTCTCTAGAATGCAACATAAATGTGATTTTAGAAACTGGCCTCAGATATAAAAGTTGCAAGAATTTCTCACTTAGCTCACTCCAGGTAGGAGATTTTTGCTAACTTAATAGAAATAAGGACCTAGTTTCTGTTACCTTACTAGGCTAAAAATTCAAATGGAATAGATATGTTAAGGAGTAAGATCAAAAAGCCTATGGACCTAACCTCTACCCCAATTTCAGGGATTCCTAATTCAAACCATATGGCAGCTTAGAAAACTGTTAAAATTATCTATCTGGATCTCTGCAGCTACAATGTGGTTTCTGCAGACTGGGGATCAAAGAGAAGGATTATAGAATATAGCTCAAGGAAGGACCCTGAATATGAGCCACACCTCTGCTGGAAAACCTGTCTAGTCTCAGAGTCTTCCTGGAAACACTGCCCTGGATGATTTCCCATTTCTTCTTCATTCTCCAACAGCACACACCTTCATTAGCATGCTTGACACATTCACAAAGCTCATTGATTCCTATGTGTGGAGCTGCTGACTAGTTGGCAATTCACCTATTTGTGGCAGCTGCCTTCACTAGACTGTCTGCTCTTTGAGGTCATGGGCAATGTTCAATTTATTCTGTATACCTAATGCATAAGGCATTGGTTGAACTATACATCATATTCATTAAATGTTTGTGAAATTAATGAAAAAGATACCCTATAGTTTGTTCAATTCCGTGCCTACTTTAACTGTATTAAGCCAGGAAGACATTTGAGATATGACAAATAATGATCAGCCATCATGTTGAAACTTATGGATTAGAGTATCTTGCTAGGAGACAATATTTACAGATTCTTCTTCCAATATCAGATTTTCATTCAAGTTGTTAGAAGTGACAATTGACTAAGACAACCACAATCTTATCATTACATGTTTTTATCAGGTCAGTTTCTTGATAATGCAAAAAACAATGCATTATGATTTTAACATGAGAAAACTTTGAAACCTTAATGGTTTGTGATCCCTTTTTCCTTCATCTGAAATCACTTTAGCTTATTGTTTGGCAATACAATATGAAATTCTGAGTCTGAGGAGCTAGAGGCAAGATTCAGTTCTGTAGTTTACTAACTAAATGGTTTTTGAGCAAATGGTTAATTACACTGAATGGTGTTTTCCTGGTCCCCCAATGGTTAAAACAACAAAGGGTTATTATCAAGTTTTGAGGGGAAGGCATAACTGAACTAAAATGTGATAAATTTTGATTAATGTGATAATACATCACACATGCAGATATACACTAGGTATTGCCAGTATGGCAGTAAGAGATAATCCACAGTGTTTTAATTTTGAAAAAAAAAATTGTATTTTTGAGTCCCAATTTTGACTAAAGGTTGGAAGGCTTCCCTTTGAGGAAATGCTTGTTTCTAAAGGAAACTGTGGCAGCAGGAGGCTGTTCTTTAATATGACGTCTAGATGTGGGGACAGAAGTTGTTACAGAAATATTCACAGGTAGCTTAATAAGCTGCTAACACTGCATACCTCCTAGAAGAGAGAGGTTGAGAATAGAGAAGGGGCAGAGTCTTAGATGCTTAATATTTGTGAATGAAAATAGCGGATTCCATCCATCCGTAATCCATATTCTCTGCTAATACTTCAGGGCAGGATTTAGCTAAGCAGATTAATAATAAAGTTGAATGTTGCAATGGAAGTCTTGTACCTTATTGTTAAGGAAATTTGTTTCAAAATCTTGACAAAATTCTTAGCCAAATTAATTCAGAGGTATGTGTTCTTATGAACAGGAAATTCCATTTTCTTTTGATTTCTTAAATTATAGTAGTACCATAATAATACATTGTGAAAACAAAATAGTCAAATAAAATAAAAATATAGAATAAAATGTGAAATTGTTTTTCTCCTTCTCTCCATATTCTACTACTCAGAGATAACCAATATGAATATATATTCCAAACTTTTCTCTATGGATTATGCATATGCATGTCTTTATGTCTTATTTCTTGGACACACTAGCATTTTCAAGTAAAGAAAGGTTGTTCTAGGATAAGGCATCTTCCTCTCGTTTTTTATTTTTTAAGTACAAGAAACTCAGGTTGTCAAGTTACAGATTCACAGCATTCTAAATGTTATTTTGCCACTTAACTCTGTGACCCTTAGCATATTTCTTAAATTTTGTAACCTCTCAGTTTGTTCATTTGTGAAATAAAAGTAAAAACATTGTATAAAGTTGTTATAAGGAGAAAAGAACATGGGAGTTATAGGGAACTGAAATGAATAAATTAAATGAAATATCATATACCATGTAACTACTAGAATAGTAAATCAATAAGTAAGGCAAGAGAGATGGGAACTAATTCCCATCTCTCTTCCCTTACTCCTCATTTTACTATTTGTACCTATCAGTCTTTGCCCTATCCAAAATTATGGTCATGTTCAGAATGGATCACTGACTCTGAGAAAGATCTTGGGACTATTGTGTTGAAGATTGTCATGGCAGAGTGGATAGAGAAGGCTCTGTCTCTCAACCCATGGAACGCTGTACTCAGGCAAATGTAAATAGTAGAGTATTTCAATATTTCTTTCTCTCTGTCTCCTTCCCTTCCTCCCTCTTTCCTTTCCATCCTTTCCTCCTTGTTGGGAAAAGTCATCTAAATGAGATGGAGTAGAGGTGCTGGTAGAGTTTGGGGCTGTGGACAGAGTAGAGTCTTCTTGCTCAGCCTCTTCTTTATTTCTGAAGAGTCTGAGATGCCTGCCCAATCCGTAAATGAATATGAAATATGACCCATCTCATCCAAATCCTTTGATTTTTCAGATGAAGAACATCTTTTGGAATGTTCATGTCATCAAAATGTAGGGCATTCAGCCTGATTGGAAAATCCTGCCCGTGCCTTTCAAGTTGAATATTCCACTTCTTGAAAAGTGCTTCAGTACTTGCTGGATCTGCAGGTGTTTACTGTCTCTGGGGCTGCAGTCCAGATTCTAGGAAAGGAGGGAATAGCAGCCACCTCTCCAGTGGTTTATCAAAGACACCTCAATTTTATTCTGACATTTAATCTGCCACAGAAGCCATTTATTGCTTCGTCTTCCTGAGTAACGTGGACACTGTCACTTAATTAACTCACCATTTGACTGCATGTTTAAAACTGTCAGGTGGGAAGTAAATTTAGTGCTGTCTTATGATTAATAAAATACTAAAGTCTCATTTTGTGAAAGCCTTGTAGCTGGCATCTGTGCAAAAGCTACCAGGTTTGTTGGTTGTTATTTGGCTTATAATTATGTGGACTGACAGAAAAATATCTGCATTTGTTTGTTCCTTTTTATATATTTGTTTTTAAATCACACCAATATGTATGTGTGTTGGGAGTAGATGTGGTTGGTTAAACTGATAGAAATATTTCATATTTAAACAAATTAAATGAATTATCAAGTCCTTTAATAGGTATGCTTTGTTGAATAGTTTTATGGTCCTAGAATTAATAATTGCTTACTTTTTTGAGTGATTATTTATGGTAGCAGCTGATCTAGGGTCATTTACATATGTTGTTCCAACTAATCTTCACAATAATTCTGAAAAATAGCATCATTCTCATGTTTACAGTAAAAAACAAAGCACTGAGATATTTAGTTATTTGCACAAGATGGTTTACCTCAAAATTGACAAAGTTGAGCTTTGAATACAGTTTTATCTCTAAATTCAATCCTTCTATTTATTCCAATGGAAGAATTGTTTTGATTAAACTCACCGTCCTTTTTGTAGCAGTGATGCTTGGACATTTTGGCCATTGTATTTTTTTTTTAATTTTTTCTCCTGATTTATAACCTCTCCCATCTCAAAGAGATTTGTGCTGGAGACCATCACGATCATTTCTGTGTTTGGTGATTTGCTAAAAAGACCCTTAGAATTCAGCATCCAGTTGTCTGTATGGGTAGGATTCATTATAATGAAAGGATACAAAGCAAGTTATGAAGGATATTGGTCAATTGGCAAAGAGTGGTGGTGTTGGGGTTTTTAGCTTCTTCTATCCACTCCATCCCGCAGAGAGGCTTAGGAGAGCACACCCCAACCAGGATGGATCAAGAAAGGTGAGGATAGGACAGCCACCCACCCAGCCTTCCCCACTGGAGGACAATCAGATGTACCGGGGGAGACCAGTCAAAGCAGGATCTCATTTATTGAGGAAGCACACACAACTTATATAAGAAGTAAAAGCCAATCATTTTAAAACACGGAAAAGCAGGAACCAATCAACAGAAAGGTCAAGTCAGCAGGAGGAACTAAGGAGCACGAGCTGTGCAGGAGCACGGAAGAGAAGTAAGCCAATCAGGGAGGTTTCAAAACAACTTCAGTGTCCTCCTACTGGCATTTAGCCAGGCGCCTTCTTAGTTTTCGGCCCCACATGGTGGAAACCAGGTGTGAGCTTCCAAGAGTCCTCTAATTGGCAGATACATTTAATTCTTGTGACAATGTGTGAAGTGTTGTCTACTATTAAAGCATAGTCAAGATGCAGCATCCAATGTTTTGGGGGGACTGTTCATAAAGGCACTCTCTAACTACCATATTCCAAGATGTCAAATTCCAGAAGGAAAGCAGCCACATTGTTTGCACTTATAATTTAGGTACAGTGAGATGCTTTTATCATGTAAAGAAAGCTTTATGTCAGTGTAGAGAGATGTTTATCAGTTAAGTTCCCAGATGCTAGTCAACAGCCATGTTTGCAAGCAGGCAATTTCTAAAGACAGCAGTCTCAGGGCCTCTATGTTAAATCTTGTTGCAGAAGATTCAGATGATCTCATTCTTTTTCATTTGCAATTCTTTCTTTCTTTTTGTGATGCTGGTGGTTGAACCCAGGGCTTCACACATACTAAGTACACACTCTACCACTTAGCTACACCCCCAGCCCTCATTTGTAATTCTTAAAAATTAAATTAGAAAAGGAATAAGGTTCATGTCTTGGAGTGTGAAATGATGTATGTTAGAAATATATAAAAACATTATTCATTTATGGATTTCCTTCCCTCCCTGCTTTTATTTCCTCCAGTCCTCCCTTCTACCTCCCACAAAGTATTTGACACCTATCTTGCTAGGAAGTGATTTAGAACAGAGTTAAGATCAGAGGCTCTGAATCCAGAGTGGGACGCAGTCCTAATTCTGCCACTTATGCATTACATGGCTGGCATTAGGCAGGTTTCTGAGATCCTCCCTGTGAGTTTCTCCTTTCTGAAGACTACACTGTGGGCTTCCCTCATTGAAGGACATGATGACTCCACCTGTTCTGTACTTCCTCTCTGAATACAGATTGGCTCCTTCTGAAGCAGGGCTGAGGACATTTTAGGGGTTGTCAACAATAGATCAGACCACTTTGAACTTTCCACACAATGTGAGAATTCTGGATATGAGAACAAAAACTGAACAGAAATTGGGAAATATGGTTACATTCATATGTGGCAACACTGACCAAAGAAACCACTTACAAATGCTTACCTGTACTTAACACAGTTGAGTACCTCTCACTGGACCAAAGAGAGTGATCAAAGCTAGAGTTTAGCAGGATGTTTTGGTTCTATGATTTGACCTTCTAAATTTCTAATTGATGGCTTGCCCTACTTTCCTTCCATTTCTTCTCTTTTTATTGATAGTTCTGTAAACTATATGGTATTTTCTTTTCAAATCATGCTTATACACAAACACATACAGGACAGGATTTATACTGATTGCATCAGCCACAAGAATGGATGTGGCATTATTTGTGAGGTGGGAAAGAGTAAAAAGTAGTACTTACCTGCTGCTTTTTACATTGGTAATTTGTCATGTGTCTGTAAAACTTAATTTTTTTTCCATTTTGTTCTGAATAAGAAATATCTTCCTAAGCTAATTTTATACAACATATACTTATTAAGCCAAAATTTTCTTTTCTTTTTCCTGCATGGGACCTCTGCCAGTACAACTTAGGCAAACAGGACCCACTAGAAGTCCCACATTTTAGAAAGGCCTCTTATGATTTTCTGTGTTTCTCTTTCCCTTTCTCTCTCTCTCTCCCCCCCTATTTCTATCTTTCTCTCCCCCCCCCCTCTTATGCTCCCCTTATTGAGAGGTACAAGGGCACATCTGTTATTTTGGATCTAGAGCTAATCCCAAGCAGTTAATCTCATTTAGTACCATTCAGGCCCCAGCATAAGGCTTTCCCCCATCTTCTTCCCATAAAAGTGACTGATTCTAAATGCAGTAAATGTCTGTGTGTCAGGCTGCTGCTTCTGTTCCAGATGGACCCCACTTCACAGTGGGAAGAGTTTGAGCAATAGGAGGAGCACTTTCATAGTTAAAAGAAAAAAAAAATCAATGGTTGTGTCAAGTCTTCCTCTGCCAGTAAGAATGCAAAATATCTTGCATAATGAAATAACTTTCCCAGAAATAATGAATATCCATTTTTTCTGCTTATCTTCTTGTTCTGAAGCATGTTTTCAGAGATTCTCATAAATTAGTACAACATGAACAACACTGTATACAGAGGCTGAGGATCATTATCATAGGTCTGGATCTCACTGTCTGATACAGGTGGATATTAGAATTAATTAAAAATAAAGAACATTAAAATTTACCTCCTTGATTATACTAGCCACATTTCAGGTGCTCAATAACTGCATATGGTGAGCAGCGATGGTACTAGATGACACAGTCTCAGAACATTCCATCTTTGCTGTAAGTTCTGTTATTAATATTTGTGAGAAACATACAATATTTTAATTATGTATTAGTCCTGAACCCTGACAAATAGATGGACACTGAATACTAGAATTATGAGTAGTTGTAGTTACATATCTAATGAATAGTTAGACAAGTGTTGGTAGGCCTCCAATTAGACTTTTTCTCTGAGTCCTGCAGATTGCAGCAGAGATGGATGAGGTACTTGTTCTTTCCTCAGATAGCCTCTGTATTACCAATACCAATTTCTGTGGACCTTTCCCTGACGAAACTACTTTGAAATCTTTGGTTGGATATAAACCAGATTCACAAAGGTGGACAGAAGCATTTGGTAACCACTTGAATTACATAATATGGTATCATAATCTCACCCAATGCATATAGCTACTTACATGGATAAATTTTCATGAAATATATCTCAGTACTCAGTAATTATAGCCTTCTTTAGTCGGATAGCAGTTTAGATAGTGCCTTATGGGCCTGCTAATCTGATTCCTTAAAATGGCCATGAGAGGTGATGAACTCTTTCTAGTTAATTTTGATCTTAGTAACAATGGATATTGCATAAAATTTGGAAAAGAACAAAAGGAAAATATTTATTTTATGATTCGATTTCCCCCCTCCCCCCCACACACACACAGTAAATTTTACCTTTTTCTGAAATTGAAGAATAGATCCATGGCTTTAGGAATGGGAGGCTGACAATGTAGTGATTATTGCTTTGTCTGTTGCAAAAGATCTTTTGCTTGCTTTAAATGTGTTCATGGTAAACACTGTGTGCTGTTTACCATTAAAAAAAAAAAAACCTCAGCATGTGATCTTTGTGGAGATTAATTTAGAGGAAATAATATTAACACAAGAAAGTCTGAGTCCTTATATCAAATAATAAACCTTTATCTCTCCATTAAGACCACAAGGGCTAAGGAAATAGGAAAACCATTTTCCGTTGCTATTGATGTTGTTATTTTTGGAACCCAAATGTGTTATTGTTAGGTTTATTACATATTTAAAGAAACAAGTATTACATTATTATTTTTCAGAATCTTCTCCTGAAAGTCTACTTTTGACCTGGACATTTAAAAGTGAAAGAGAAGAAATAAAACTCTTGTATTTTGGCAAAAAGATGTCCAGTTAGATAGTCACAGCTCTTTCAAAAGAACTGTGGAAGGAACTGGAAGCTGGGAAAGGTGGTCACAATTTTAGGGAAGTTGCATTATACTGTTTACATTTACTCAGACTTTTGCTCTTGTTTATGGAACATTTCCACACAAGGCTCATTGATTTTCAGATTGCTGAATCACAAAGCAGCTGCTTCTATTAGATGCACAGTTACTTAACTTACTACTGATTACCTCATGAGTACATAATTTCTCAGTCAGTCTCTGATCTATAGTACTTGCTCTTGAGGTCATCTCTCACAATGCAGAAAAGCTTTCTCCATGACTTGCCCATCCGTGTGGCAATACTTTGATGTCATTTGTCCCTGTTTATTATCTTTTTGTCACTTAGAAGAAAAACATTTTTAACAGAGAAAAGATATTTGGTCCAAATCAGCAGTGGGTCTGTGTTTTCCTAATATTTAGGATGGAAATAAATAAAAGCAAATCTATTGAAGGATTTTTTTGGTGGTGGGATAGGGACGGTATAGGAAACTACTAAGAAAGTACTTCTTAAGTACCTAATGATAAAAGTCATAGAAATAATGACAATATTGTAGACTCTCATTAACTGGAGAGGGCATTGATTTTGTAAAGCTATGATTCATCTACTTCTTGTTCAGACATGATTACGTGATGACAATGATTTTGAGTTGTGTCCATTGTGAAACAAATTTTGAGTCTGTGGCTTCATTAATTACAAGCCTCTCTCTATGTCGGATTGTCTGGCATTGTACTTGTTTGTTTGCATAAATCAAAACACAACCTCAAAAGATTTGCTTGCATTTTCTCTGATGTGGCATAAAGGTCATCCAATATCTCTATGGAAAAGAAAAATACAGAAGGTACTGCAGTGGCAACCCTGGAATGTCTTAGACACCGCCTGGGGGAAGCTGGAAAGTCCTTGCATATGAAGGCTTAGCCCTGAATGGTAAAGGGGCTTCAGAATTTCAAACTCATCTGCTTGTGTAGGAAAGTGAATGTTATGAGAAATGTCAGCTTTGAAATCAGAGGAATGTCAGTTTCAATCTTGACTCTGTCACCCAAGAATCTATGGATTTGTAGTTTATGAGACATGTTAGGCATCAAATGATAGTGGTCGTTGCCATATTCACTGTTGATTTTAATATTAGCATTTAAATCCCGGCACCATCTTCTTATCTCTTTTTCTATAAGATGGTGTGAGACATTGTGACTTAATTTTTGTAACCTTGTAGTTTCTTATTAAAAGATTATAATGCCCATCTAATAGGATAAAATTAAATGAGAATTCAAATTAGAACCTAGTAGATGACAGTGGCTGAATGGCATGTACCAGGTTCTACTGTGTAGTTTTGATTACTACTAGTTTTTTTTTTTTTTTTATTCTATCCTGTACAAGTTAACTCCTAAACTCTTTTATGTACATTTGTAAATGTTCCCAAGTTGTTTGGTCACAAAACATAATGATATTTCTGTTTAGCCAGAAACATCATAAAGACATTCTTGATAACATAGGATTCAAAGAATCCTTTGAATAATTCTGGAAAATTCTTGCAATGTTTTAGAATTCCTTTGGAGCTTTTAAATTTGAGCTTTAATGTGAAATGCAAAAAGAGCTAAACAGATTAACCCTACAAAATCCATAGATGAAAAATAGCTCACAAAAGCAAAGTGTTTCATTGATATCAATTATTCATTGACTCTTGAAAGTAATGATAATAAACATCCTTGAGGCTGCTGTGCAATATGAGATCAGGGCTAGGGCAATCGCAAAATAAAGGCATAATAAGTATAATTGATATTCACTGATTCTATGTTACTAACAAAACAACCTGCATAACTGAGCAGAAAAATGCCTTTTAAAGGGGACTAAAATTATCTCCTTGGATTCTAAAAAGTGTGTTTCTCCCCATGGAAATTTGCTGTGAACCAAAATAGCACAAACTAATAGTTATCATTTATGGAGGGCCCACTATGTAATGATGCTTTTTATTTCTATTCCGTATAACAACTTTGCAAGGCAGATTTCATTATCCCTTTGTTTCTGATGAGGAAATTGAGCTTAAGCAGGGTCAAATAATTGTCCAAGGAAACTTTTATATACCCCTGGGAATAATTGTTGTATTTCAAATGCCTTAGGTGTCACTCTGACTCAGTCCCTTGCTGCTCTACCCACATTAATATCTCCTCTTGAAAACTGAGTCATACAAATTACATTAAAGTACTGCATGCTTAACTTCATAGGACTAGAAAAGAATGAGTATAAATTCCTGTATGTGGACTTGCTGACTATAATGGGCTGTTCTTGCTGTTGCTGTTTTCAATAAACTTTTACGTCAGACACTGTGCTAGGTATTGAAATGAAAAAAAAAAAAAAAAAAAGAACACATTTCCTTGCCTTCAAGGACTCCCAGTCCAGTGCAAGGTTGACAAATAGCTTGTTCAAACACCATTCTTCCCTCTCCTACTTCTAGTAGTAGACATTACACGGATGAAGCTCCCATATGTTTTTCAACAATTCTTTCTCAACAGTGATTCTAGGAAATCTCTGAACATTAATTACAATGAACACACAATAGAAACAAAATTCATCTGCCACTCCTGTTTCAGAGGACAAAGGTAATTGGCCATTGAAAATACTCTGTGACAGTATTGATAGAGTTGTGAGTAGTTGCATCTAGGGTATTACCAATTTCCATGGATACAAAAGGAGAATATAGTTGCCTCCAATTCTGGAGGGTGGAAGAGAACAGACAGAAGATTCCACATAGAGATTCTTTGTTTTTGCAGTGCTGGGAATTGAACTGAGGGCCTCACCACTGAGCTACTGCCCTAGTCTTTAGATTATTAATCTTAAGGAATAGGTAGGAGGGTAACAAGAGATGTAACTGTGATTTAGATAGAGGTCAACAATGAGGAAATGTTATATGTCATCCTAGGAAGTTTGGAATCTACCATGTAGGTCAAGGATTTTAAGGTTCTGGAGGATTTTACAAAAGAAGTAAGTCAACCAGGAAAGCATTTTGAAAGAGGGGAGGTCCATGGGGGCATGTATCTTAGAGAAGACTTGTGAAATACTGCAATAATCTTGGAAAGATAAAGAGAGGGTCGATTAGAATAGCAGCGGCAGTAATATAGACAGAGTCCTGCTCAGGAAACAGCTTCTGAGTGGATTTAGATACAGAGCAGATAAACACTAGCAATTGGGCAGAATGAGGAATTGTATGAAAGAGAAGTAATAGCTAGGGTGACTTCCCTATTTCTGAACCAGGTGACTGAGTTAATAGTAGGAAGAAGAGGGAGTTGTAGGCATGAGATGTAATGATTTCACTGAGGATAAAACACAAAGACATGGATTTATATTACTACACAGGATTATTTGGATTTTTGTTTATTTGTTTTTGAAGCCTAATACCTATATTTAAAGCATATTTTAAAATATGTTCAAGAAATATTAAAAATGAATTTTGGTGTTAATCCTAAGTAAATTTTGTACACCAGTTATCTTTACTATTGATATACTTCTTTGTTGGGAAAAGTTAGAATCAATGAATATCATTGATCTAATCCTGAGAATGGAGAAATAATTATTAGGTTCAATTGTATTCCTACACATGGATACCAATGATGGGCTTACATTTCAATTCTGGGTTAGAGCTACTTTAGCTTTTTGGATGGCCATGATTCCAACTAATCAGCTCCAATAAACATTTCTTACTGGAGAATTCATCAGTCCTAAATCTATTGAGTATAGATTATATAAATAATTTATATAAATTCAGAAATCTTTATTTGTCTTACTTTTATTGACAAATATTATTTACTCAACTAGAAGTGAAGAGACTTATTAAAATGAAAATATTATGGATTCAATGACCCCTGATTTATCATGTGCTGACTACAAATGGATGTTCCAGGTTACTTGCAGAATACTCCATTATATAGAATATTTTGTGTATACACGGGCCATTGACTTTCTTGGAATTGTGGATTTTTCTTTTTTCTTTTTTTAAATTTATTTCTTACATAGATGACAATAGTGGAGTGTGTTACATTCATGGATTTTTCTTATACTCAGGAACTACTTGGTTTCCTCAAATTGTGTTTGAATCCTTTGACCTCTTATAATGGTAAAACTTAGTGTGTGTGTGTGTGTGTGTGTGTGTGTGTACGTACCTATGCATGTAAGAGGAATTTTAGTTTTGAATAACCATTTCTATATTTGATAAAGAGTAAGGGCCACTGAAAATTGTGAATACATAGTTAGTATTTCCTCTACTATATTCCTGACTTGAGGATAAAAATGACATTTGATATTTTAGTGGTTCTTTTTTCCTATAAAACCTTATCTTAAACTTCAGAATTTCTTGCTTTATTTTTATTAATTCTGTCCTTTTAGAATATATTATACAATACATAGACAAGGTGCTATTTAGCTATGTAGAGAAAGACATTTATTCTTTTATTCAACCTTTAATAGAATGATTTATTGATTGCCCAGTTTTTGAATAATATTCTTCTACTAGCTTAAGTTGTCTAAAAGTATTTTTTTTTATAACCTAACCTCGAAGAACTTTGAATCCAATTGCTGGGATAAGAGAAATATTGTTAAATGTTAAAACAATGTGTAAAGTTTATATCTGGTCATCTTCTAGCTCTGACTCTATAGATGTGGACACATCATTTATTCTTTTATCATCTTTAAATATGATTTATGACTATGTGATTTACAAGATTCCTTACAACTTTAATAAAACCCAGAATTCTTTGGCCCTGTTGATTGCCATGAGCAAAAGAGAGAAGTACAATTTTAGAAATAGAAGAGTTCCCTATGGCTACACTCACCTAAACACTGATCAGACCTACTTGTTTTCACTGGGAAAAAAAAAATGATATGAGTTGACAGTGCAATGTGTAGAATTCCAAGCAGGAGATATCTTCTCAGTTCAGGGCTTTGGCTGCACTCCTCACTCTCCCTCCTTTATGGTTCTCCTGTGGGAATCATGAGCACAACATCTGTTTGCTATACTGCTCTTTTAGGTTGAGGATGCTTCTGAGCAAATCTTTAACTCCACTGTGATCCTTAATCAACTAACTTTGTCATGGGAAGGCAATGTATCTGGGCCATATGTCACTAAATATAAAAGTTCTGGAAGAAATAGAGAGGTGGAATTTTTTGCCTCTTGTTCAGAATACATGACCAGAATTTCATGAAGGTTCTGTTGTTAGGCCATCCACTATTGATACATGTAGTGAAAAGAGGTTAATAGATGGAGGTAGTATGAGAATAAGAATGAGTGAATAAATAGGAATTTATAAATTTGGCTTTCTTGTTGCCTATAGTGTGCTACAGTTTTTTAGTTGGGTTTTTTTTATTTTTATTTTTTTACTATTGTTGATTTTTAAATTCTTAAATTATTTCCTTAGGAAGATTTTATGATAAATGATAGAAAGCAACAAACTCAGGAGCTAAACTTTGGAGTTGTTGTGAAAACATCTCCCAAATTAGTTATTTTCATATTTGTCTCTGATGTTTTCTTTGGAGAAGAGCTTCAACTATTGTTTTTTTCTCTGCCTTACTATGACAGTGGGTGAGAGTGAATTCATACTCTGATGTGTGACTGCTTATGGCAGATTAGATTATAAGGATCTGTTCTGAATAGAATATTCTTTATCTCCACTGAGTGCATATTCTCTTTGTTTGCAGAATTCTATATTTGTGTTTAAACTACTCTTATAAATCCAATGAGCATTTTACATGGATTAAAAAAAATAAGCTCTTATATGTTGTAATCCTGGTTGAGATTTTGAATAAGTTTTCTTTGTTTTTTCACTCTTGTTCTCTGTCTCAGAAATAACAAAAGCGTATTGCTTTATTCTCTCAAATTCTATCATATTTTTGCAGTTAGTAGAAAAGACAGTATTCCTGTGTCTTAAATAGCATTGTAATCTACATAGCTATATGATTTTAAATGGCCAATCCAATTTATAGTGTCAAAACACTTTTATTTCTGCTCAGGAGGCTTTTCTACCTTATTCTTATTAATATTACACCAGATTCTTTAACTGTAGAATCACTAACAGGGGGCCAAATAGAATTCAGAGAGATATTCTTTATAAATGTAATGAATTTGAGTTGGACTAATTGAGAATTCTGAATTATTTTAAAGATTTGACCTGGACTTCTGGTAACTTTCGCACTATTTATAATAAAATGCTCTATGAAGCAATTAAAAAACAATTACAAGATTGTAGACAAGCAAATGCTTTTCTTTTCTTTCATTTTTATAATTTAAGAATTTCTTCATTATAAAAGTAAATATTTTTTTCTTATAAAATTTTACAGTACTGAGAAAGTAAGACTAAAAAATCATGTATAATTCCACTAAAGAGAAATGGCCACTCTTAAGTATTTACACTCATTCTGTCTTTTTCCTCTCCTGGGATTGAACCCAGGTTTTTTCACATTAGGCAAATGCTCTATCACTGAGCTACACTTTTAGCCCTATAATGTGTTTTGAAGTTTCATGTAAATATAAGAATGATCTTATACTTCATGGCATTTTATCATTCTTTTTTTTTATTGGTTGTTCAAAACATTACAAAGCTCTTGACATATCATATTTCATACATTAGATTCAAGTGGGTTATGAACTCCCATTTTTACCCCAACTACAGATTGCAGAATCACATCGGTTACACATCCTCATTTTTACATAATGCATTTTATCATTCTATGTTAAATAAAATATTTTATACATTTTAAATATCTATAATGATATACAACACGGTTTATTTTCTTTATGGTGGGATATTTAAATAAGTTTTAAATTTTTTTATGATCATAAGTAATTTATGAATGAATATTGTCCTACCTAATGAAAATAATATTTACTGAGCAAGTATTAAAGTTCATACACTATTCTTTTTTCTAATAATTTCATTAACTCCTGCTGATAGTACCATCATGCAGATATTATTGTTCCCATTTTAAAAAAGAAATGACTGGCCCCCGCCTGCAAGGTAGATGGAACTGTGACCACCCACAGAACAGGCCCAGCGGCCTGCTGAGAGGCAGAACCGCCCCCTCCCCCCCGTGCCTACAGGCGGAACTGTGACCACCGACAGAAAAGGCCCAGTGGCCCGCGGAGGGGCAGAGCTGCCAACCACACCTGCCAGGTAGGCGGGCCTGTGACCCACCAGCAGAACAGGCGCAGCGGCCTGCTGAGGGGCAGAGCCGCCCCCTCCCCCCCTTCAAGGTAGGCGGACCTGTGACCCACCGGCAGAACAGACCCAGAATTCCGCGGAGGGGCAGAGCTGCCCCACGCGCCTGCAAGGTAGGCGGACCTGCGACCCACCAGCAGAACAGGCCCAGAGGCCTGCAGAGGGGCAGTGCCGCTGCCTGCGCCTGCAAAGTAGGCAGAACTGTGACCACCGACAGAACAAGCCTAGTGGCCCGCAGAGGGGCAGAGCCGCCGCCCGTGCCTTCGAGGGAGACTTTGCAACTATACAAGACCAATATAAATATATAGGGGGGAAATTCAATAGCACAACAGTTTCACCAAGCAGAAAGAAACGCGAACAGTATGAAGAGACAAGGAAAGAAAGGACCACAAGCAATGCAGGTCAACTCAACATTAGAAGAGG
>NW_026000101.1:24837438-24875325 GCF_001458135.2 Marmota marmota marmota
ATGGCAATATGTAAATCAATGGATGTGTAACTGATGTGATTCTGCAATTTGTATATGGGGTAAAAATGGGAGTTCACAACCCACTTGAATCAAAGTGTGAAATATGATATATCAAGAACTATGTAATGTTTTGAACAACCAACAGTAAAAATTTAAAAAAAAATAAAAAAGAAATGACTGAGACTGAGAGATATTCTATAACTCCATGATGATAGCCCAGCTCTATTTGTGTGATTTAACCCTTGAGCTGACTGAGACCAAAGTCCCTGTTCTAAGTTATTACACACTATTGACTTTTTATGTTTAGGAATGATCATCTCTAAGGACTAATTTCTATAAATGCAAATTCTGATTTTAAAATATACCCATTTAGATGGTTTTCTAAATTTGAAGTACAGTATCAATTTACAGTCCTAACTAGCAGACTTAAAACAAAAATATTTTTAAAAGTTTGATTTTAATAGAATTGTTTTCATTCTTCTTACTAAGCAGGGCATGGAAAAGTACTGAGAAGAACTTGGTAACCTGAGAAATGTTACTATTGATAGTAACAAGAATTACAATGGTGGTGCTGGTGCTACTATTATAATAAGCCACGGCTACATTTTTTCTGGGCCTTTTTTGTGCCAGTGTTTCTGTAATGAAATTTACCTATGTGATCTTACTCAGTAACAGGAATTACTGCCGATGTTCCATAGCTAAGATTTATAGAAGTTAAACTATTTTTTAGATCATAGAGCTATAATGCAATGGAGCAAAAAAATCAAGTACCTGTGAGCTCCAAATCTCCAACCTATATATGTATCATCAAAATAGACATTTCTTGAACTCATGTGCATTTTTATTGCTGTACTACTGTGGATTATAGTAACTGTTAGAGTACCATATCTGGTAGTCACACACCCATCTTCTTGTATTCTAAGTTTATTGAGGACAGGAACAGATTTTGTTTTTATCAATATTCATTCCTCCTCAGAGTTCTCCTTAAAGAATCTCTTAACACACTCACTCCACCCTTTGTCTCAAGATGCTTCAAGGTGCTCATAATGCAATAGTGAATGAAGAAGGAGTTGGTATCTGGATCTAACATGCTAATTATTTTTCATATCTGTCCATTTTCAAACATGTTCTCTAAAATTCCAAAATCTTTATATATTATCTCTTTCCCCAAACTCTTCCAAGAAAATCTTTTTATTGCTTTAGTGTCAAAATCTAGTGATTTATCCTGTAGAGAAAATTGTCTTGATTGCCTGGGGTCTAGTCCCTTAACCACTTTAGTCAATGATTCCCTTTGAATTATTTTCTCTCTACAGTAGCTGAACCAACTCATTGGGTTCAATCTGTTTTCTGCCTTATAAGGCTTTGAAAGGCCTATCTTTGAATAGGTCCAATCTTGCTTAATCTTTTCATTTCTAAGTTGGGAAATTTGAATCAAGGCTAATCTTCTTTATAATTCATACTCTTAAAACTCTTAAAACTTCCAATATTAGAGTGTCTGCTCTTATTATTTTGCAGCTTTAGCAATATCCTTCCAATTTGTATGCTTAGGCTTATCATGAGGTTACTGGTCTTAGGAGTCTTAAGCAAAGCGTGTTATTTATAGGTGTGCTTCTTTCAATGTTTAAAGTAATGTGTCTGAAATTTAGGAAAACAGAATTTGAATGCTAAAGATTCATAGAGCCTTTTCACAAAAAACACATGTGGGCGTGATAAGAGAGTATCATACAGACTGGAAAAAGGTGACTCTGCTTTAAGAGAGAATCACTTTGTTGTGTGGTCAAGTTGTCAGTTTTCTGTGTTGTTCAGTCCCAGGAAACTATAATTAAGAAGCAAGTTCTTTCTAGCATGTTGAATTTTGTGGACTTCTGAGGATGCTGGATCCAGAATCTGTAGCATTAAATATAGATTAAGTACTTTTACAGCTTATGCCACAAAAACATTATCCAAAAGTTTATATCTAGTTGTATTGATGTTTAAGGCAGATTTTTAGAGACAGTCTTTTCCCTTAGATATTTTACAATTGAAGAGAGGTAATGCTGCCACATAATGAGGAAGAGGCATCTAGTTAGCGAGGGAAAGAGATAGTTTCTAGGTGGAAAACTCTGTTGAATCGTGTGTGCAAGAAATATTTAATCCTCTAGAACCATCATTGCACTAAACACAAATGTCATTTATTACTTATAATAAATCTGGGAAGTGGATTCAATGATTCCCATTTTATGAGTGAGGAAATATGTTTAGAAAGGTTAAACAGCTTGCCCAAATGCACACAGATAATTTTTGCTGGAATATGGATTTAATATGAGTTTATCTGACTCCAGAGCCTGTGCTCCTAGCCACTTAGCTTTATTGCTCATCAACAGAAAGTGTTTCTCAAAGTAGGGTCCAGGGCTCTCTGGTGGGCTGCCAAGATTCTCTAATGGTCTATAATAAGATTATAAAACAATGTTCTTTATTGACATTTTTATAGCTTCTGATATTTCATAGACATGGTTTTTATGAATTGCTAATTTTTGTAATCTGCAAAGTTGTTATTATCCATAAAACAAAGCAAGTATATTTCTACAGAATGCTAGGGTTTTTAATCTATTATGAAGAGTAATTGCTCAAACTTACATAATTTATTAATGGTAGATACAGAATTTGGACCAAGGTGCTTAACTGTTAAGGTTCTCCTTGTCTTAATTCTGACCCCCAGAGAGAACTAATTAGTAATATAAAAATAACAAGAGAGTTGGGTCAAAGTAACCAAATCATCTTAATTAACTTCTTGGAAATGAGGGGAAAGTAAATACTGAGAACAGTAGAACTGACTTACATCATTAGCAACATCATTGCAAACTTACAACAAAAATAAACCAACCCAAGAACAATGGAGAGAAAGTGTGTGTGTG
The DNA here is from genome assembly GCF_001458135.2 of Marmota marmota marmota. Lineage (NCBI taxonomy): Eukaryota > Metazoa > Chordata > Mammalia > Rodentia > Sciuridae > Marmota > Marmota marmota. The sequence goes on from NW_026000101.1 coordinate 24,840,333, forward strand.
TGTGTGTGTGTGTGTGTGTGTGTGTAGCAGTTCCAAAATGAATTTAAGAGAGATAGGTAGCTATTTAAGAAATAATTTTAATTATGCTTCTAAATAAGCCCAAATAAGAAGGAAAGGGTAGATTATTTAAATTAATCAGCATTATTTATATTCTTTACCAAAGTAATGCTGAGGTCAAAGTTGATAAGAATTTTATAAATGGTTTAGACTGTTGTATAATTCAGAAGTTTATAGGTGAAATAAAGTCTTAATAATTATCCTGGGAATCTTTATAAAACTAAAGCTCAGAAATTTTTCCTAACCAAAAAGGACAATTTGAAAAATGAACTTCACTAGTAGAACATATTTGTAAATTACAGTTTACATGTGGGACTATCCATCCATCCATCCATCTATCCATCCATCCATCCATATTCTGAGCACATATGAGACTAAATGATTACATGAATTAATTTCATACATATGGTATTCTATAAGTATTGAGCACCTACTATGTGCTTGATAAATACTAGACTGAATAGATTTAAAGACAATTAAGACATGATTCCTGTATGTGTTATGTTGTGATTACCCTTAGAATATAAGTGGAGATATTCTGGGAATAAATTTGTTAAAAAGGAAGCCTAAAAATGTAACTGACTGAAGCAGGAAAGCAAAATCATTTTTATTCATTTGTTTATTCAGTAATTATGTGTTTAGTGCCCTACTATACTCCAGGGGCCGTTTTAGGCACTGAGGATACTGTTGGAAATAAAATGGACTATGTTTTTAATCTCACAGGATTGACATAGTAGGGGAAGACAGATAACATGTAATTTGAAATGTGCCAAAAATTATAGAGTTTTATGAGCACAAAATGGGTGATGTAGCAAAGAGTATCTTGGGCAGCTGTATTGGTGGTCATCTTTAGAGAAGTCTTTGAGAGGGAATATCAGAGAAGTTAAGCTAACCAATAAGGATTTAGCAGTACTGAGTTTCAGTGTGGGAGTATGGTCAGTTCAATGGACTCATTTGAAAATTGGCTGTGTATTCCAGGACCATAAAGGAGACCATTAGGGCTGAGGCACAGTGAGTAAGAGGGAGAGAGGCAGTAGGTGAGGTGGGAGACATGTCAGGACCACATCACCAAGGCCAGGAAAGGGAGTTTGAATTTCATTCTAAGTGCTCATGCAAACTATTGGAGGGATTTAATCAGGGAAAGGACTTGTTCTAATCTATGCTCTAATAAGATCAGTCTGACTGTTATATGGAAAATGGACTTGAGGGAGCTGGTTCAGGGTGGAAGCAATTACTATGACATGAAGTCAGAAAGCAATAAAACAATCCATGTCTAGATGAGGTCAACACATAGTTCACTAGTTCCTTTTAAGTAGTCAGAGAAGATCTCTATGGAAGAGATAGAAGTTCAGATGTTATTTGTTAAGAAAGTGTTAATCAATACTGTAATACTGAAAATTGTGGATGGCATACCTTAGAAATAACAACAACAAAAAGTCCATGCATGTGCCATCAAGGAATTTATAGAACAGCAAGAAACAAATATCATTTGAACAAGTATTTGATTACAGAAGGGGAAATCTGAAAGTGAAGAGAAGTTTCCCTGATATGCACAACCACAGGAATGGCTTTGCTATTGCTTAAAAAAGGAATGAGGAGGATAGCAAAATAACACCTTCTCTCAGAGTGGAACAAGGATCTTTGGGGGGCCTTGAATGACTTCTCATGTAGAGCAGGAATTGGGAAAAGGAGATGAGGGTCACAGAATCCTGATGTGAGACTTTGACATAGAGACTGGGCTCTGATATAGAATAATGCAACATGATCAGTCATCACCATTTTGGAAAATGGACTCTGCTCAACTTCCTCTGTAGCCTACTTAGAGAAGGGTTTATTTGCTCTTAATAGAGCATAGTGACAATCTTTGGAGGGAAAAGTTAACCATAGTTTGTTTAACTGATGCCTGCTGTCCTTTGAGTCTGTGGTCACAATGGTAAAGTGAGAGGGCTAAAATGTAATGAGTACTGGAGACTGATTGGTTATGTGCTAATGCCATATGCATTTGCATTCTTGAAAAATTCATTAAAATATATTCAGCAGCTTTATTTTATCATTTGTTTTATGTGCTTTTTAGAGAAAAGAAAAACACAGATGAAATATTGTTAGAAGTAGTCATATTTTTTAGGCATTTGAAGGTGACAGTGTAGGGTGGCATAAAAAATGTATCGTCCTTTCATACATTTTCAAAGCATTTACAGGTAATTGTAATTCTCAAAATAACCCATGATGAGGGGAGAAAAATCATCTCCATTCTAGAGCTGAGAATGAGCTCAAGAAAGTTTGTCTCCTAGTAAGTTAGTGGTTGACAGAAGAATAGATTTCTGGGCTCTTGTTCTATTTCCAAAATATATTACAGTTGCCTATAACAGACATTACAAATTGTGGACAATATATCACATGGTTCCCTGAAATATAATAAATTGCATTTATGGTTTTTATTATTTTATGCTGTTTTGGCAATGAGCAAAGCTTTTAAGGGTATTTGATAAATATAATGATATTTCTGTCCCTCTGATATTTTCTACTAAACTATAATTTATAAATTTTTGCATTTGTCAAGGAATGTGTTTCATTTTATAGTTAAAATCAGTTTTTTTTTAAAATCTCTTTTTTTGTAAAAGGCAGAATTGCATTAAACTCAATAGAAGAATCTCATGCAGGACTGTGTTTTAAGTATTAGTCTGTACAGCAGCCTTCTCAGCACTGTTACTCACTAACGACACAGAAAGCATTTAGGATCTAAAACTTCATGTACTTTCTAAGGCAGAAACTCTTAATTTCCTGATATTCTACACTTCTGAAATGACAAATTGCTTTCAGTTAAGCTCACAGCACAAGAGACATTTCTAACCATTTCTAATCCTCCACCCCCAACCACTGTCCAATTTCAAAGCGTAGTAATCTGAACTTCACTTTGCCTCACATCTTCAAGGCTTTAAACGTTTGCATCAGAAATTCAAAGACACCCTATTTTAAAGTAGTTGGACTGTCAATATTTTCAGCATGATTTTCTTTATTGTAACAGACCGTGGTTAGGGATGGCAATTGTAAAAGCCTGTGCTATTTTCTCTCTGTGTATTTGAAATACAGCATGGATCATCACCATTCGGTGAGTTTTGGAGAATGAAAAAGGTATTTCAAACTAATAAAGAAGGTAGCATGGCATTTCAGGACTGGGATCGACATGCACAATGGCACAGAGTAATGAAAGGGCCAGGCACGTTGCATGAAACCCTGAACATGAACCAGAACGTCCATCACTGTTCTACCCGAGATCTGTGGCATATTAGTCTTCGTCATCTCAAGAATCTTAAAAAATTTGGACACTATTGGTCATGAAAAAAATCATTTCGGTTTATGAAATAATTAATGTGTTTTATATTAAAAGATAATAAAGTGTAACATTTCTGATATCATTTGTTCAAAGCTACTACCACCAGAAATATGGTCTATCCAAACGTGTCACCAAATACATTTTTCTGGTGAAATGTATTAATTTATTCAACAAATATTTATGAAATATGGCATCAACATATGTCCATGTATTAAGGTCTGTGATAAATGTAGTTCTTATTCTTATTGAGGTGTCATTTAGATAGACAATTAACAAATGATTGTAGTTATGAGGAAAATACAGAATTTTTTAGAGAGGGAAACTCAAGCCATCTTAATGTGTGATAAGGATCTACTTATGTAAAGAGGGTGGGGGGAGAACATTCCAGGGTGGTAATGTATTGTTTTGCTTAGATAGATTTTGTAGTTAATAGGAAATAAAAATGACTTATTAATATTTTGTCCCATTCTTTCCTCATTTGATTTGCAACTTCTAATATTTTAAAATTCAAAATGCAAGACTAAATCCATTAAGTCCTTTTGAAAATGTTCTTTAAGAGCAAACAAACAAACAATGCACAGATGATCTCTAGGATTAGAGAGAACAGCAAATGAAAGATTATACTTCCAAGTACAAATCAGATACCTACCCGGGGAACAGGTAGGCTTCAGACTAAGCTGCATTTGGTCTAATTTAGAGAGTTGCCTTTGCTTCTGGGTTCTTTATGATGCAGAATAAGAATCTCTGTTTATTAGATTGTATAATAGATTGGCCATAGGTACAGTTTTACCTCTTAAACAAGCAGTGTGAGAAGCTTGCCCCAAACTGATTGCCCATATGATCAGAGTTAGTCTGCATTTCTCCATATGCTCTTTGTTAATGTTTTCCTCTTTTCTTTACAGTGTGGCTTCTCCTGAGTCTCTTTAATTCCCTCCTTCTCTTCCTTTCTGATTCTACTGCTATGCAGCCACCTTTTTGACTTCACTCCCAGAGTTCTCACAGTCCTTGCTTCTCCAGAGAGCAGTTTTCCTGTGGACTTTAACAGCCCAAGATGCTGGTATGGAAGGAATATGCTTCCATATTCCACAGAAACCCAGGGGAAAATGTGCTCACCCTAGGCATCTATGTGGGAGGATATAACCAGGCTGCTGCTCTGTTTTGTCTTCATATTAAAATTGCTTAAAATAGTCACCACCATGTAGAACACAATCCTCAAGAGGTTCAACTTGACTTCATAAATGTGGAAATGCAAGAGAAAAAAATAAAGTGGGGTCCTTTTAAAACCTTTTAAAACTCTTAGTACTGAAAATTACAGTAAAAGTAATGGGAACCTACTAAAATCATTGAACTATCATTCTTCCTTTCTCTCTCCACCCCCACTCGTCCCTTTTTTTTTTTTTTTTTGTACCAGGGATTGAATTCCTGGGTGCTTAACCACTGAGCCACATCCCTAGTCTTTTCTTTTTCTTTTTCTTTTCTTTTTTTTTTTTTTGCTGGAAGATCTATCCAGTGGTGAAGGAGATGTGTTAATGTCACCCAATAGTATTGTGTTGTGGTCTATTTGATTCTTGAAATTGAGAAGGATTTTTTTTTAATGTACATAGATCCTCCTTTGTTTGGAGTGTAAATATTTATGATTGTTATCTTTCTGATATATGATTCCCTTAACTGGTATGAAAGGTCTTTCTTTATTATTTCTGATTAAGTTTGGCTTACACTCTATTTTATCTGATATGAGGATGGAAATCCCTGCTCGTTTACACAGTCCATGCAAGTGATACGATTTAATCCATCCTTTCACCTTTCATCTGTGGATGTATTTTCCTGTGAGATGAGTCTCTTGGAGACAGCATATTGTTGGATCTTTCTTTTAATGCAATTTGCCAGTCTCTGTCTTTTGATTGATGAGTTTATACAATTAATATTCAGGATTATTATTGAGATACTATTTGTATTCCCCATCATTTTGGTTTATTTTTGTTTTTTAACTTGACTTGGTTTCTCTTCTGATTGACTTTTCCTTTAGTATACTTCCTCCATTTGCTGTTTTTCTTTTTTTTTTCTTTAATTTCCTCCTCATGGAATATTTTGCTGAGCATGTTCTGTAGTACAGGCTTTCTAGTTGTAAATTCTTTTAACTTTAGTTTTTCATGGAAAGATTTTATTTCAGCATCCAATCTGAAGCTTATTTTTGCTGAATATAAGATTCTTGTTTAGCATCCATTTTCTTTCATAGATTGGTATATGTTGTTTCAGGACCTCCTAGTTTTAAGGGTCTGGGTTGAGAAATCAGCTGAGATCCATATGTAATCTGATATTTTTCTCTCATGGCATTTAAAATTATATCCTCATTCTATATGTTAGTCATTCTCATTATAATGTGTCTAGATGTTGGTCTGTTGTAATTTTGTACCTTGTGGTCCAGTAAGCCTCTTATATTTGATTTTCCATTTTATTCTACAGGTTTGCAAAATTTTCTGATATTATTTTATTGAAAAGAGTTTGCATTTCTTTGGTTTGTATTTCCACTCCTTCTTCTATCCAAATAAATCTTAAATTTGTTTTTGTTTTTTCGTTTTTTTCATGTTATCCCATAATTCTTGGAAGTTCATAGTTTCTTACCATTTTCTCTGTGTGGTCAACTTCATTTTCATGATTATATATTTTCTCTTCCTTCCCATTGGTTGTGTCTTCCAAGTTGTATAGTCTGTTGGAGATACTTTCCATTAAATTTTTCATTTGGTATTTATTCTTTCATTTTGAGGTTTTATTTTTTATTTCTTTTCAAAATCATTCTTTATTGAAGTTATAACCTCCTGAAATTTATCTCTGATTTCACTCCTTACATCATCCTTTATGTTGTGGATCAGGTTAACTCTGTACATTCTGAACTCTTTCTCTGACATTTCTTCTACTGTGTTGTCAATACATTATATTATTGTATCATCTTGGTTTGGGGTGGCACTTTCTTCCTTTGGTTATTCATGTTGTTTGTGTGTTTTCCAATTTAGTTATGTGAATCTGAGGCAGTACAGCTTCTACCCTGTAGAATTATAGTGTCCCTGAAGGTTTCCAGTACCTCACCTTTAAGGTGGAAATTAATATTAATATCACCCAATGCAAACAATATACAACCTTAAACAAAATAGCTCCTATTAAGGCATTAGGCTGTTTTCTCACAAGCAGTCCTAAGGGTTAAGCACTGGGACATGAGTGCCCATTGTGAAGAGCTGTTCTGTATAAGGAAGATCAGGACCTGGCACTGACAGCTGTGGGTCAACCATGTATCTGTGAGCACTAGGCTGGGTTTGTTGTTAGGGAGGTGTTGGGAGACTGGGGATTGGGGAAGTAGAGGGCCTTATTGGGTACCAGATTCATGCTGGACCTGGCAGGACCAGGGGAACCATGGATGGTGGACTGCAGAGGGAGTCAGGGACCAGGCTGTTTCCAGGGCCCATGGAGTGCCAGCCCAAGTAGGTCCTAGGAAACCAGTGGGTGCTGGACCAGCTGCCTGGGCAAACCAAGAGCAAGATGCCTTCACACTCTCCAAACTACTGCAGCCAGTCTTGTCCTTCCTTGGTGTGCTACAGGACTCATGGATCTGGGGAGAGCCCAGCTCTCTCCCACCTCTGCAGCAAGATGGTGGCTATCAGCACACCCAGAAGAAGACCTCAGGTGCAATAAAACCTGCAGGCACCTCGACAATGGACTTCCAGGCCCTGGCCAGTGTCTCAAGTTGGAGGCGGCTACATTCAGATATAGGGTGGTGGCCATGGGTGCCTCCAATAAAGCCTTTTGTAAAATTGTGAAATCATATCAATTGTTATTGAGCATAAACTGTATAAAGCATTATGGCAGCAATGTAAAAACTGATGTAAAATTGTTTAGTTATGATTCAAACTTTCAAATATTTGAATATTTAGGGGAATAAGAAATAAATTATAGGGCTGGGGATGTGGCTCAAGCGGTAGCGCGCTCGCCTGGCATGTGTGCGGCCCGGGTTCGATCCTCAGCACCACATACAAACAAAGATGTTGTGCCCGCCGATAACTAAAAAATAAAAATATTAAAATTCTCTCTCTCTCTCTCTCTCTCTCTCTCTCTCTCTCTTTAAAAAAAAAAAATGTAAGGGAATGACTTAGAGGAGATCNAATATATATATATATATATATATATATATATATATATATATATATATCTCCATCCATCAACTAAGATGGTAGGTGGTGGCAATAACATTTTGGTGGAAGTAAAAAACAATATATATTGTGAATCCTTTTTTAAAAAAATGTTTTTTCATGTTGAAATATGTAAATTAAGGCATGTTAGTGGTCTGCCTCTTGTTATTAATTAAATATAGCAATCACAGTTTTCATCAATGGTTCTTAACTTTGACTCTACATTAGAATCACATAGGGAGCTTTGGAAAATCCATATGCCCAAGGCATTATCTTCAATGTAGATATCATAATATCTGTATTTTAAAAAGGAATTTTAATGTTGACACCTGAATACTTGAAGTTGGATATTTTCTTTATTTGACTAAAGTGATTTTAATTCTCATTATTTTCTGACATTTACTGTGTGATTTTGAGAAAATCTCTTAGCCCTGTTTTTCTTAGTATTTTGATTAGGTGAAATGACAATGTGAAGAGATTTAAAAAATGATATGTTCATATACACATGGAAATACTGTAATAATTATTTTCTGTTTAATGAGATTTCCTATAAATACTGAAAGATATCCTGAGAATTTTCTTTGTTTTAAATTTGACAAAATTATATCTGTCCTTGGCTACATAGGTCAAGAAAATTGTGGCTGCTCTAGTAGGTTTGCCTATTGACTCTTACAACTAAATCTTCAATTTGGAAGAGTTGATATAACTTTTTTTTTTTTTTCTGGTTTGGAAATGTCTACAACCACCTGGCCTGGGAATCTTGAGTGTCTGGGATAATATTTCAAAGAAGCAGTACAGAAAAATCTACATGCAATGGGGAGAACTGGATACAGATAAAGAGGAGGAGAAAAAGGAACAGGAAATAACAGAAGCAAAAAAACCTCAATAAATATGTATATAAAGCGTAGGAGGATAGTATCCTTGCTTTTGTGGAAGGGCAAATTAAACTGAGGTGAGGCAAGATAACAAGAATAGTACAAGTGTTTGGGCCAGAGAAATATCAGATTGAATTCTGGTTCAGCAATCTACTCACTACCTGAACTTGGGTAGATTATTAATTGCTATATACCCTAGTTTCCTCACATATGATGACCTGGCATGGCCCCACACCCATGGTTAGTATTCTAAAAAATATAAGCCAATATTTTTGTACCTAAAGTTAGAATGTAATTGTCAGAGAAGAAGGTGTTGAGTTATTAGATAGCAGTAAACAAGGTCTTGGGTAGATATGTACAATATATATACAATTGAGAATGCACTGATGAATAATAAATGAGAATTTATAAGAGTAGTGCATTAGCTTTATGTTTACTGTTGCCAAAAATACCCAACAAGAACAACTTAGTGGAGGAAAAGTTTGTTTGGGCTCATGGTTTCAGAGGTTAGTCCATGGTAGGCTGACTCCATTTCTCTGGGTCCAAGGTGAGGCAGAATGTATTGGTGGAGGGGCATGGTGGGGGAGACTGCTCCATTCATGGCATCCAGGAAGCACAGAGAGAAAGGGTTAGGGGCTGCAGGAAAGATGTATCCTTCTAGGGCACAGCCCCAATGACTCACCTTCTTCAGTCACACCCCACTTGCCAACAGTTACCACCCAGTTAGTCCATTCAAACTAGCTTTCATAATCTAACCATTTTACCTCAAATGTTCCTGTATTAACAGGAGATTTGGGGGAACATCTCATATTAAAACCACAACAAGTAGATATATTAAGCCATTAGAAATTGAAATGGTCCCACACCCATGGTTAGTATTCCAAAAATATAAGCCAATATTTTTGTGCCTAAAGTTAGAATGTAATTGTCAGAAAAGAAGGTGTTGAGTTATTAGATAGCAGTAAATCATAATTATAGGTTTTTATTCAATTTGGGTGGATGGTGATTATATAATTGCAATTACTTTAAAGCTTCAGAGAACCTTAGAGGTTATCATTCTATGGCCCTCATTTATTTTTTTCTTTTTAGTTATACATGACAGTAGGGTCTATTTTTCCAGTCTTATGGCTGTATGCGATGTTGAGATTCACTGTGGTGTATTCATATACGTAGACAGAAAAGTTATATCCGTTTCATTCCATCATCTTTCCTATTCCTATCTCCTGTCCCTTTCCTTTAGTCCTCTTTGTTTAATCCACTTAACTTCTATTCTCCCTCCCCACCTTATTGTGTGTTAGCAAACACATATCAGAAAGAATATATGACCTTTGGTTTTTTGGAATTGGCTTAGTACACTTGGTATCACAGTCTCTAGATCACAGTCTCCACTTACGAATAAATGTCATAAAGTCATTCTGGAAGAGTAATATTTCATTGTGTATATAATACCACAATTTCTTTTTCTATCCATCTCTTGAGAAGGGTACCTAGGTTGGCTTCATAGCTTGACTATTGTGAATTGAGCTGCTATGAACATTGATGTGGCTGTGTCAGTGTAGTATGCTGATTTTAACTCTTGATATATACTGAGGAGTGGTACAACTGAACTGGGTCAAATGGTGGTTCCATTCTTAGTTTTTTGAGGAACCTCCATAATGCTTTCTGGCACTCATTTAACCACAGTACTTGCCAAATAATAAATTTGAGCAATAGGATATGACAATCTATTTGATATTCTAGGAGATCTTTGTGGGGTCTTGGTGCAAGACATGGATCTGGTTGAAGCTATTGTCTTGGTGAAAATTCATACATATTTAGAAAGACATATTATGGTGGACTAGGGCAGTTGTGCTTAGTTGATACTGCTCTTTAAATCTTGCAGAAAAGGATCTAGTGGATCACAAAATCTGTAATCCTGTAGAAAAAGTTCAGTAAAAATAGCTATATGGAGAAATTATGGTCATTCATCATAAGGATTATAATTTTCAAGGTCAGAGATATATTACCCCCCACCCCAGGTTTACTAATCTTATATGTGCTCAGGAAAGCTATTGTGTCTCTAGCATGCTCAGGGACATCTCCACAATTTTGCTTCCTCTTCTGGGTGCAGACTAGCATGGTTCCTGTCAAGTCATCCTCTCCCTCATGTTCATTTCCAGGATTGATGCTCTTGCCTGTGTTTAGGTTTTGTGCCCTCTAAGTGATAATCTTATTCATTTGTATTCCTTTCTGCTATAGAAACCACAAAGCAGCACTCTCTTGGATGTTTAATAACTTTGGACCCAGATCTTATACATTTCCTGTTTTCTTTCTCTGGTTTTTGACAAGCACTATCAGCAGAAGAATTCAGACCAGAGAACACCGGGAGCACAGTGTCATCACCTGAAACTCTGCTGCTTTTTGATGTGGACTCACATACTCAAACCAGGTTTGAACTCCCTTTTATTTTAAGGTAATTTCCCTCTAGGGAAGTTTTGGTTCTCTTTCTCAGAAAGCAAAAATAAACAAAAATCCTTGCTGGAGTCTTTCCTCCATAACATCTTTTATATTTTAGATTCTTAGACATTTTCTTTTAGAGTCTTAGACATTTAAATTCTAAGATGATTGAAATCTAAGCATTTCTAATTAACTAGTTAATTATTAGTTAATTCCAATTAATAGTGAACGTTTGACAGTTTTGAGTTAAAGAAGGTCTTTGCACAATGACACACTCTAACAGTAATTGTGCATCAAAAATTGTTTGACAAATCCCTTTATAGAAACATTTTCCAACACTGAAAAAGTTACCCCAACTAAGTTCTCCTGGATCCTGGGTGAGAAAGAAGAGGATAATTCTTCTGAAGGTGAAAAGTGTAAATTAAACCTCTAAATTATGAACACAGTAGAACGTCTATATGATTATAGAAGTTTTCACATGTCAATAACCTAAATGTTCAGCAATGAAGTTTAAATAACAAGCTGTTTACTTCCAAAGAGCAGTTTCTGTACTATGATTTGGAAAATTCTTGTTTGCTATGTGCCGCTTTATTGATAAATGCAATTCAACTTTCCCTCAGTGAGAAAGTAAGGCATTAGACATCTGGGACCCACAGAGCAATGAGCAAATCTCCAAATTTTAATGGGAGCAATGCCATTTTTCCTAGAATCATTAAATTTCTTATCTTGAGAATGCATGCGTGCTAACTAGCCCTTTTGTATTTCATTCAAATCCATCAGTTTTGAGATGCGGCTGCACTCCATTCTAACAGATGAAAACCATGGGTTCTTTATTGAGAAGAAAACCACGTCTCTTTAGTGTCAGATCATGCCATGTCATTGTAGAGTAGATTTCATATTCACTGCTTCAACTTTTGTAAGGTGAATGATCAAAGCCAAGTTTGTGTAGAAATCATTTAGATGGTTATGAACCCATAAAAAAAAGCAGTGAGCTTGTTTGTTTTTTAATCACTGAACTTTCACATTAAAGCTGGGCTGCTGTGGGTGGCATATTTTTCACAGCATCCTCAATTTGTCTGCAAAATGGATTGGGCCAGAGGGCCCTACTTTACCAGACTGTCTTTTTGCTTTAGAGATACACTACTTAGTAAAATTAATGAAATGAGCATTAGGTTTTGTTTGCCTTTCCTTGAGATATTTGTCTAGGATAGGGAGTGGTGTTTTCTTACTCTGATTTCATATATTGTGTATATTTAGAGCTCAAAGAAAGTTTGATTCTTTTCCTCCTTCCTTGTCCCCCTTGGTTATTATCTGTTCTCATCACCTCCTTCACCAACAGGGGAAATGAGCCTGAGAGATCAAAGTAGACTTGCTATGGTCACATGACCAAGTCAGGTCAGAGATGAGTTTATGACCAGATTTTCTGGCTCCAGTTGGACATTTCATCTAGAACTCTAAATTAACGGGTGTACTTCACTCTCACTGCAAATTAAGCAATAGTTAATATACCTTGTGTAAAATTACACAGAGTACTAACTATTAATGTAAAATGAGGGACATTTTTAAAAATTAATTTATTTATTCTAATTAGGGATATAGGACAGCAGACTGCATTTTTGATTCATTGTACACAATTGCAGCACAACTTTTCATTTTTCTGATTGTACATGGTGTAGCATCGTATCATATGTGCAGTCATACATGTACCTAGGGCAATAATGTTCATAACATTCCACCATCTTTCCTGCCCCATACCCTCTCCCCACTCCCCTCCTTCTTGCCCAATCAAATTTCCTCCATTTTTTCCATGTGCCCCATGCTGCCACAATTATGAATCAGCATCCACTTATTGGAGAGAAAATTTGACCTTTGACATTTTGGGATTGGCTTACTTCACTTGGCATGATATTCTCAACTCCATCCATTTACCTGCAAATGCCATAATTTTGTTCTCTTTTAATGCTGAGTAATATTCCATTGTGTATATATACCACAGTTTCTTTATCCATTAATCTATTGAAGGGTATCTAGGCTGCTTTCACATTCTAGCTGTTGTGAATTGAGCTGCTATAAACATTGATGTGGCTGTGTTACTATAGTATGAAGATTTTAAGTCCTTTGGGTATAGACTGAGGAGGGGAATAGCTGAGTCAAATGGTAATTCTATTCCAAATTTTCTAAGGAATCTCCATACTGCTTTCCAGAGTGGTTGCACCAATTTGCAATCCCAGCAGCAATGTATAAGTGTCCCTTTCCCCCCCAACATCCTTGCCAACACTTATTGTTGTTTGTATTCTTGATAACTGCCATTCTGACTAGCATGAGATAAAATCTTAGAGTAGCTTTGATTTCCATTTCTCTAATTACTAGAGATGTTGAACAATTTTTCATATATTTGCTGATCAATTGTATATCTTCTTCTGAGAAGTGTCTGTTCCGCTCCTTAGCCCATTTATTAATTGGGTTGTTTGGTTTTTTTGGTGTTAAGTTTTTTGAGTTCTTTATATATCCTGGAGATTAGTGCTCTATCTAATGTGTGTGTGGCAAAAATTTGTTTCCAAAATGTAGGCTCTCTCTTCACCTTATTGATTGTTTCTTTTGTTGAGAAGAATCTTTTTGGTTTGAATCCATATTATTTATTAATTTTTGATTTTATTTCTTATGCTTTAGGAGTTTTGTTAAGGAAGTCAAGGTCTAATTGAATGTGACAAAGATTTGGATCTACTTTTTCCTCTATTAGGTTCAGGGTCTCTGGTCTAGTTCTGAGGTCCTTGATCTACTTTGAGTTGAGTTTTGTGCATGGTGAGAGATAAGGGTTTAGTTTCATTTTGCTGCATGTGGATTTCTGGTTCTTCCAGCACCATAAAAATAAGGCAAATTTTGTAATAGTGACAAAAAGCCCAATTTTTAGATGGGCAAGAATTTGGAAAAAAAATTCACCAATAATTTCCAATTAGGACTATTTTGAATGTTACCATGTATTCATAAAAGCAGCTATTCCTAAAAGTACACACAATTTCAAAATGGTTACTTATGCAAAATATTGCTTCCGGACAACATAACAATGATTTCAATTAATCCAAGTCTAGATTTATGTCTCAGAATTCTAACACCTAATGGGAACTTGGCATGTCTTTGCACTAAAGCTGCCATATGAGAGTCAAAGCCTTCTTCTATCTTGAGTTCTATTGCTGGTGATGCATTGTAATCGTTTTTTGTTGTTGTTGTTTTTGAATCCTAAAGCCCACCACTTGACTCAAAGATCCTACTTTGTGGATACTTTATGTATTTGGAAAGGTAACATATGCCCCTTTCATCTATAGCACTGCCATCTCCAGGTATCTTTTGGAGTCCATGCAAAAGGATATTTTCTAAAGAAGAAATCATCCTCCATCACACACTTTGCAGACTTAATATATTTTTTGAGCAGTGTCTTCAGTGGTGCTACTTTCTTCATTTTTCTTCATGGTATGACATAGCTGTACAATTTCTCCACCTACTCAGCTATCACAATCTCTTCCCCCAGTGCTTTGTAGGAAGCAGTGAGACAATGTGAAGGACAGCCACAAGTTTGGTTCTCTTTCTAATTTAGGAAGATATGTCCACACTCACATGGCAAGATCTGTGAGAGGGTGGGTGGAAGAGTGGGCTGTAATAGTCAAAGTCAAGTTATTTTTCAAGGGATTTTTGCGTTTATGCTAACTTTCATTTCTCTTCATTTAGTATATTTGCTTTCTTCTACGCATAGAATTTTATTTTCAATATTCAGGCTTTTTTTTTTTTAACTGTGAAGAGGTTTATTTTCTGTATTTTAATTGAGATTAAAGTAGTCAAGTCCATTCTGGGCAGTAATTGTTATTCCAAGGCATAAAATTCTTATTCTCTATGAGAGAGAAGCTACAATTACTAACTTGTTTTTTGTTTGTTTGTTTGTTTCAAGCTTTCTAAGTGGGCAGTTGGTATTATGTCTGTAAAATGAGGAAGCTTTATTAGATAATTAATGGATGATGCGAAAATAGAGTAAGATGATGCACATAAAATGCCCTTACTATGCTTACTATACACATAGTAAGCATTCAATAAATATTAACTCTAGTGATATTAATAGTAATAATAATCTCTTTTGCAGTCAGAAGAGGAGTGAGGTAATTAGAGTAATGTTAATCTTTACATGAAGATTAACATTAAGTTAATCTGTGTGTGACCAGGAAGTAAAAACAAATTTCTAGAAAATATTTTGAATACTGCTATGATGTTTTTTTCTTCTATAATGGCAAATACTGTTCTAGAATTTATGTGATGAAGCCATAACTGTTTTGACAAAGGATTTAAAAGGATTATTATAAAAACAAAATAATATTTTATATACAGGAAATCAGGATCAAGAAATTGGAAAGGACAATATTACACAACAGAAAAGGACAATGTTTGTGCTTTGTTGAGTTTCTGTTGACTTGTACTTGACTAAGCAAGGACAAAAAGACCCTTTAGTTCTGGTGTCATTCATGAAAGGCCTCAACTTCTTAATAAGGTACATATAATGCCCCAGAAACCCCTTACCAGGCTATCTTCTTCATCATAAAACTCTATTTCTATGTCTTTTTTTTCCTGAACTCTGCTGTCTTTTGTATTCTAATTATTTAATTAACTTTTGCAAATCCTGCAATTATCTCAGAATAGCAAAATTAAATTTCTTTGTATTTCTGTTTGTGCCAAAGGCAAATCATTAAATTCTTAAATATAAGCATTTTAGATATACCACCATTTTGTAACTCAGTTTTAATCATTTTTTTTCCATTCCTTAATATACTTTGAATTTCCAAAAGGGGAAATGGTCTGGTCCATGCTTTGTTTTGACCTTTGAGGGTAACTAGCAAAGAACCCAGGTGGTATTGTTCTAAACAGATTAGCTCTAGCTGGTTTGAGGGAAGGCATACCAGAAATGGAAGAGAGAGACTTAGAAACTGGAAGAATTGTGGGATAGCCATGAAGAGATTGAGATTGCTGCAGAAACAAAGGTTTTTAATTATACTTTGAAGTTAGAGTTAGAAAATCTTCTATAGAAGCTAGTAGTATATATTGCATTTTAAAAATTATTGAAGATCCTTTCCCTGGAGTTTAAAGTCATTAAACTAAAAAATTTAAACTTCTATTGCATGTGCCTCATCAAGAAATACTGCTAAGAGACAAATACATAAGAGAAAAGTGTAAAAATATCACAATGAGGGATTTGCAGTTGAGATGTATGAATAACTTGATTTATTTCCATTTGCAACATAGACAAACAACCCATTACCTGCCTTGAGTATGACTGGATTGGATGCATAAATAGCAGTAAAATTTATGTTAATTTTAGTATATGTAAATTCTTTTTATTAATACATTGCATTGAATGTGAAATGTGTGCTCGACCACTACAGACCTTTAATAAAATAAGAGCAACAGGAAATCCATCGTTTATATGATGGGCATAAAAATACAAATTAAAAATCAAACAGTAGGGGAAAACAGAATGTTGTGAGAGGTTGAAAATGAATATATTTATTCAAATATATTTGTCCTTTAGCACTGATAAATTTTGTATATGCATCAAAGAACAGAAAATATTTCTATTTTTTTTATTTGGGTTAATGTAGTCATATGCAGTGCTTGAGCAAATAAATTTATTCCTAGAAATGACATTCAAATTTGAATCTTATATATTGATATGAAGTTATGAAAAAGTTATTGCTTAAAATTTGATTTTTTAAAAATTTCATTGTTGTCCTAATCTTGAGTTTATTCATATTAACAATGCAGAAGAAAAACTAATTCACAAAGCCTAGTTTTAAAAGGAGATATTTCAACAATTTTTCTATTCTAAACAATTAAATATGTGCACACATGGAATTTTCAAGAGTGCAAAACATTATTATGTTATTATTATAGTCACTGTATTATACAATAGACCTCTTGAATATTTTTCTTCTAATATTTTATATCCTTTGGCCTATATCTCCCCACAACATTCTCCCTTCCCCAGCTCTGGTTAATCACCATTCTACTCTCTGTTCTGTGGGTTCAATTATTTTTAGAGTGCACGTATAAGAGATTATATGACATTTGTTTTTCTGTGCCTGGTTTACTTTATTTAATAATATGTCACTCAGTTTCATTTGTTTTGTTGCAAATGGCAAGATTTTCTTGTTTGAAGCTGCATAGAGTTCCATTGTGTATATATACACCATATTTTCTTTCCATTCCTCCTTTGATGGACACTTAGGTTGATTTTTAAATTTTGGTTATTGTGAATAGTGCTGCAATGAACACAGAAAGTAGGTGTCTCATTGACATACTGGTGTCCTTACCTCTGGATGTATACCCACTAGGGGGGTTGATTAATTATCTGGCAGTTCTATTTTTAATTTTTTGAGGACTCTCCACATTATTTTTCATAATGGCTGTATTAATTTACATTCCCACCAACAGTGTGCCAGGGCCCTCTTTTCTCCATATTCATTTCAACACTTATCTTTCATCTTTTTTACAATAGCCTTTCTAACAGCAAAGGATATTTCTCAATTTTTCTATAGAAACAAAGTTCTTTCCTAAGCAGTCTACCAATGTTAACTCACTTAATTCTGTAATAGTTCTGTGAAGTTGATTCTATTATTGTCATGTTTCAGATGATGAGGTGATAGAGAGGTTGAGTATCATGCCCAAAAGTACACTCTGGGCAGAGGCAGGGTTAAACCATTCAGGTCTAGAACCCACATCATAATTGTTGGAACCCACATCATAATTGTTGTGCAATGGATCAAAAAAATGAATTTTGAATTTTACTATGGTTTTCTATTAGAATAAAACTCAGCTGGCAAGGAACTGAATGCAGCTTACCTGAGAACAATGTGTAAGTCAAGGCATCCCCTTGACATATCAAATTATTTATTACTTAGGAAATTTGCCGTTGCCTCCTTCTGAAATAATCTTCACTTCACTCTTCAAAACTGGTTCCTTTGTCCTCTTTCAGTTATCAGTGGAAACACCCTTTCTGCAGTGTAAATTTTGTTTTTGATGTTATCGATTTATCACTTTGATTTTTTTTTGTAGAATGCTTTGCAATCTGTAATGGATTTAATTTTTTTAATCTCATTAGAATTTAAGTTCTATGAGGACATGACTCTTGGGACTCATCAATACATCACTACTTCCTAGGAGAATTCTCTTTCATAACAACGTCTCAATAAATATTTGTTGAATCAATGAATGCCTGAAAAGAAGGATTAGAAAAAGGCAAAGGAGGAATAACAGTTATCAGCATATATGTTCATGAAGTACTATATGTCAAAGCACTATTTGAACAAGAAAAAAGTAGAGAAAAGAAAAGCAGTTCTCTTATAAACTATAAGGAACCTATGAATTCTGCTTCACTGAAACTATAAAAATAATAGAAAGGCAAAACACTGTAAAATTCTTAATTTCAGCTTTCTAATTGACTGCTTGATTTTCACTTTCCTAAAATAAGAGCAACAGATAAAGCTTTGATTCTCTTCTAATATAATTTCCTCTCTTGGGCTGAGGATTTAACTTTAAGTGGTAGAGTGCTTTCTTAGCATACAAAAGGCCCAGGTTCACAGGACTGGGGAAAAAGAAAATTCAGAAGTCACATGACCTGGATTTGAATCCTGACTCCATAACTTAGAATGATGTAAATCCTGATCCATAGCTTTCTGATATTCAAAATAGAAAAACAAATGCACCCATTCTAAATGGACTTTTTGTCAATTGTACAAAACAATGCTCGCCTCTCCACCTACAGGACACATCCTGACATGTAATGGTGATTTAAAAATCAAACATTAGTTTTCAAAACTCAAAATAAGAAAACAGGTGAGTGATATGATTATCAGACATCTTGGGAAAATGTGACAATACCATTTGTTATTCTCTTGTGGATATATTTATACATGCACTATGGATTTTTAGGAGAGTTGATAAACATATGCCAAAATCATCATATTTTCATGGAAAGAATTACAAAAAAAGTTTCCTTTTTTACCATTTTTTTCTTTTATCTTGAGATGAACCCACTCAACACATATCTTGGTGAAGTGTCAATATCTGAACCTAAACTGGCAAAGTCTGGTCTGGAAAAATTGGACTATAGAATACCATGCCTATTGATATTATTTGCTGTGATAATTGAACCTTTTAAAATTTTTAAACCTATTCAATTATATAAACAAGAATCTAAAACTCCTAACTAAAATTTATCTCCCCCCCATATCTAGGTGGTAGTTAACAAAAATAGAGTTTCATTTTTTAACTATTTAGCATATGTGGAAGAAAACTATCTTTACTGTATTTCAAGAAATCTGTGAACTTTATTTTTCTTCTCAAAGGATTTTTATCCATAATTTCTCATGATTTACTATAGAAAAACTATAGTTTTTTTTCATTCCTTTTTTCTTGGCATTTGATAATGGAAATAAGTAGTTTGACACCATAGAAAAAATTAAAAAGTTTCCATGACAACATATCATAGTTGAAATATTATATGATTTCTGCTTTCTAAAGAATAATGCACTATCTAACATATTCAATCATGTTATATACAAAATTCTATTCTGTTTGATGATTAATACTGAAGAATAAATAAGTTTATATCTTGATGAAATAATGGAATCTACTTTTAGTTATGCAACAAATGCCATATGATTTTGAGAGAGGAGAACTTGGGTTGTGAAGTTTGCACATGAATTGACTGACATGTACCTTATGTGAATTACTCCTTATGCTCATGTTTGAAGTCTAATAGAGCTGTTGAAACATTTAAACATGTTACAAAGGATGTAATGTATTAACTGCTATTGTTACTCCATTACCCTCCCAAAACTACAGTGCCTGAATGTAATTCAAGTATGTTTTAAAATATTTCTTATAAATGTACACAGTACCAGGAATAGCAAAGACTATAAATGTGCATGTATACAAGTGTATATGAGGAAATATGTTGTTATTATATCTATTTACAGGAGTCTTTCTAAGGCTAAATGTCCAAAAATTCTAGATTGCTGCAACAAATAAACAGGTATTTTAAGATTTCTGGCTAATATAAGTTCTTTACTTTCAAGAGCCTTTGTTCCTGTGGTAAGCCCTTGCCAATGGAGGTGATGTAGAGAGTTGTCATTTATTGAATTAAATAAAATTAATTTTAGTATAAAATTATTCTTAGCTAAATGTTGCTCTATCTAAATTCACTGCTACCTACTTAACCTTGGTCTATGTGGACAGAGTATAAAGTAGTAAGTCTAAAGAACATGCATACAAAAAAATAAAAAATAAAAAGGACTGAAACTTTCTCTTGCACATAATATTGTTGAGTGCGTTAGGATAAAGGCTATTAACAACAATAAACGAGGGAACTAACTGCAAAGAATTTAGGAAATATCAATAAAAATTAATCAGAACATCTAAAGAATTTTTCTTAAAAAGCAGTGCAAAGCAGCTGAAAAGACAGTTTCATGTTTGAGTGGGAAATATTCTGCTTAAAATGGGAATAATCAAATTTACAAAGTGCTTGCCCTTTGGGAAGGTACTTATTGAGATATTTTCCTTTGTATTCCATCACCATCAGACACTTAAGTAGTATTGGAAAGAGCCAAACTTAAGTACAACAGCTGCTGTTTGTTGGACATTACTCTGCGCCAGGTGTTGGACTTGGTGTTCCATAAGCCTTATTACATTAAATTCTTAAGATGACTCACTGGAATATATACTATTTTGATCCCCACTTTTTAAAATAGCTAATTTATATTTAGAGATATTAATGAATTTGTCTAAAATAAAAGCTGGTATATATTGGTTCTGGAGTCTGAACTCAAGATGATGTGATTTTTAGAGCTACAGCTCTTATCTCAGACCCTGTGTCCAATTGGGCCTAATACTTTTTAAAAGGCGTTAGACTTGGTTCTAAAGTTCAAAGGCCACAAAAAAAAAAAACAAAACCGTTACAGGTGCCTCTTTGATCAGGCAGTTTCATTGAGTATGGGCAGCAAGCACCAAAGCAGCAGGGCTAAAATAAGAGCTCTTTCTCTTCCTCTATTAAATCAGATAATCATTTTCTTTATCCATTGCAATGAAGTCTTATATTATAAATGCCTTTGGCTACAGTGGAGAAGAAACAATTGTTTGAATCTCAATATTGTCACTGAATTGGAATTTAGATGTCTTTCTTCCTGTGGGCTTTTTGTGTTAATGCAGAATGGCTTAGATTATGCATTATTTCATAACCTAATTTTATCACATAGAGATGAATGATCTTCTTTGAAAGGTTTCCTTTTTTTCACAAATGGAGACTTCTAAACAAAAACAAGATCACACAGTATGAACAAAATAACTAACATAACATTATTTAAAAGGTTATTTTCACTTGTTGTTTTATAATTTATTTTGTAGGACAAGAGCAGAGAACCTAGAAATTAATTAGTGTTTCTTACCAGGTCATGAGTACTGCTCCCAGTTAGTACAGAGGTAAATTTGATATTTTCTATATAATATTAAATAGAGAGGGGTTTTTTTCCTCTTAAGCATAACTTTAGATGTTTTTCAATTCTGGCCTTCATAACAAATATTGAATACATCTGGTTCTCCAACAGATGACTCATAATTGTTGGCCCAGCATAATCTATATTTTTAATTCCACTTAGTCTGAACAGAACTTTCTTGTAATGAGTGCTCATGCCCAACAGGAATAGATTCAATGAACTTTGGGGAAATTACCTCTGACTTTTGTACTGTTTGCATCATCTAGACGTCACTGATAAATTCCTTACAGAAGGAAATGATGATAGCCTTTTAGGATTATTTCTTATGACCTAAGGAGCTCCTGTGATTCTTCAGTAAAAATGGAGTTTATTTCAAACATAAAAAATATGAAGATTTGATTAGCTGAGAGAAAATTGGAGCCAAAATGATATTTATTTTTTGGATCTAATGGTCAAAAATCTGAGGAAGAGGGCTACAGAAGTCCTAGGAATAATTACTGATAAAAGCACTCATGCTTATTCCAGTAGAATAACAGGAGGGAGATCTTATCACTGATCATTCTAGTACAACAAAATTTCTATACCATGCAAAAAAAAAAGATTATTTCATAGCTTTTGGAGACCTTTTATAAAACAGAAAGGCAGCTCCAAAAATCATCTAGATATCTTCTAGAAGTTTCCTCTGTACACGTATAATATCTTAGATATTTATACCATAATACTATGAAAGGAAATATTTTATTTATATATACTCTACTTAAAACTAGATTACAACATTCTAGAAAACCATATATATAAAATAGTAGTATATAAATAGCACTGAGAAATCACGATTCATTTTTTTTATCTAGAATTTGAAATAGAATTTATTAAGCAAGTATACAGTTTGATTATAGTATAAGTCAGACATTAGGAACCTGTATGTAGATTTATAGGTTCCATAGATTTTGTGACTTTTTTTAAACATTTCTGTAATTATTCTTAGAAAATTCTAATAAACTTAAAGGCAACATTATAGAGTGAAAAGGTCATAGATTTACCTTCAGAAGATAAATTTATTTTGACTCAACTGAGCAGCAAGGGGTTCCTTGACTATTTATGTAACTACTGTGAATATTAGGTTTAGTTGCAAAATGGGACTGATTAAATTCCACTTTGTTGAGTGATTGGGAGAATAAAATGAAATGCTGTAGGTAAAGTACTTACCAAATATCCTGGTAACATGTAATAATTATTTGCTTTCCATACCTTTCTTTAATTATATAATTCCATTAGGAAATTTCTGGTAATAACATATCATAATTACATTCATGCACAACTAAGGAAAATAGACATAAAGAGACACCTATACCCTTCACAGGTATGGTGGTGGCTGCAGAAATTGGAAAAACTGCCTTGTCTCAGAATAAGAGGTAAGAGAAGACTTACACTGGCAAGGGTAGGATTAGCCTTGAACTGGCCCAGGAATGCAAACATTGGACTTGGAAGAAGGAGTACCTGAACCAATAGCTCAGAGAAATAATTAGAAAAGTCACTGGTGGTGCCAGTTTCTACTCTCAGGAGGGAGACATGGTTTTCGTTGATGGGCTGAGCCCATCCTTGAACACTTAGTGGACCTATTCTATTGAAGGTTCGAGTAATCATTAGTGAATGATAGGTGGCTGATTCATCTAATGGATGGCTCAAGATGTGATGACTGGCAAATGTAACATGGAACTAGTGCAGAGTGGGGCTACACATTCTATAGGTAAGAGTGCTACTAATAGAGAACCCAAAGCAATGATATATATTTTGAGAATAGGTCATGAAAGGCATCACAGCTTCTTTTAGTCAAGGATCACTCCCTCTAGGGGAAACAAGAAGCCATTTTTAGGGAAGACACTCAAGTGGCCCTGTGGAGAGTTCCATGTGGTGAGATAACATGGTCTTCTGCCCACAGCCATGTAAGTGAGCCATTTTGGCCGTGGATTCTCCAACCCCAGGTAAGCCTGCAGATGACTGCAGATGTGGTCACCATCTTAACCTCAACCTTGTAACAGGCTAATACAGGACCATACAGATCAACTATCCTTAAATTTCTGACCCATAGAGAGAGTGTTAGACAATAATTCTTTGTTATTGTTCTGAGCTCTTATGTTTTGGGGTGACTTGTTACATAGCAATAGGTAACAATAAAACCATAAAAAAGGAAGAAAGAAAAAAAGAAACTCACAAACTGTATGCTAATATTTATATATTTTAGATGAAAATATTTTTACACAGATTTTACTCTAACAGATTAGAATAAGCACCAGATTCTTGTAAATAATCTTTTATTTTAGATAAGTCAGATAAGTTTTTTTTTCCTTGTCATTTGAAAATGAACATAAATATGTTCAAGGAAGGTATTCTTTGTTGCCGTTTGAACTTCTACATTTTTTTCCCATAAGTATTGCATTTATATAATTTTATTTACTGTTCAAGCTTCTAGCAAAATTCTAGCTTCTATTTTCTTTGGGGAATTTTTTTTAACTGACCCTGGTGTGAGCTTATTAGAGCTATCATAAATATTTTCTAAACCAAAATGATCATTTACACATTTCAATGGGCCTAAAGAATATACTTGAAAATCTCTTCTTGACAAATATTGAAAAATAAAATGAACACCTCTATAGATCATGCCAAAATGAACCGAAAACTGATTTTAAGATGGCAAGGGTCAGGTATGCCCTGTCACTCTACAGTCGGTTATACTGACAGAGTCCAAACTACTGTTTTACTCAGTAATCAACTAAAATTTTAAAAATTATTTTGAGAACGAATTTCAGCACAAAATAACATCTTAAGGCGTCTTTTCCCATCGAGATTATTTTCTCTAACGTGATAAGAGCTCAAATGTCTTTGAGAGGGTTCACCTCAGTCCCCATGTTGATTCAGCATACCATGTTGTCCAAAGCATACCAACCCTTGATAACGATTTTTTGATAAAGATGGTATTTAAATCTTAGGAACAAGACAATTCTAGAACTTTATAATATTTCTCTGCCAGGGTTCTTACAGGGTAGGTGATGAGGAAACTGAAAATGAGAGAGAGGAAGAGAAGGACAAGAACAGCAGCCAGGGATGAGATGTCCCAAAGCTACCCACACAGATACACAAGGTAGAGTGGTAACCCTGAAGTAACTGACCAACATATCTATCTGCTAGATCAAAGTGTAGCTTAATCTGAATAAATAATCTGAGACATGTTTACTGTTTTTTTTTAACAACCCTAGGGATAGAAAGCTTATATCCTCTCTTTTGTAGAGTCACACGAGGATTTAATATTTAACATAGAAATGTTGTTCCTAAATATTTCTGTCTTTAATGTTTTTCTATATGTCCTTTCTAGAAGTAGATTAGAGATGACTTAGCTTTCTTTGTGAACTCTTATTCTTCAAATATGAGGCTTAAGAAAATTCCTACATATCCATACAGCCAGAGGATCTCAAAGGGATCTTTTTATTAGCCTGGAATTCACCCATTTTAGCAAAAGGAACAGGGTGGAGTTATATTATTCATTTGAAAAATTCTGACAGAACTTTTATTGTTCATTATGATGAGTTAGCCCAGTCGAAGGAAGATGTCAAGCCAGTTTCACTTTAGCTAGAAGAATATTCAATGTTGAAATGATACTTACATTAATTATAATGATTAAAAGGCCTATTTGGCAGAAAGCTATAAAGAAAGAAGTGAACTATCTTTGATAATAAAGTAAGGAAATTAGTTATTTTTTTCTTTAATATGTATAATCATTGAATATAGTGCATAAAGAATGGACTTGGATAGAGTCCCAATGAGGGTCGGTTGAAAAGAATTTTGAGGGATATAGTGGGAATTGAGCTTGGGTACAGAGATACAAAAGATTATGGAGTCTTGAAATTTTGGAGTAAGGTGCTTTCGTTAGTTGAATTAAATAGCATTGGTGTTCATGAGAGTAAAGTTCCTAGTGATGCTGTAATTCAGAAACCAGATTGAGGAAGAATTTTGAGAAGGAATAGAGTCTAGAAAACTATGGGAAAATTGAACAGTGGATGGGGTAGGAGTAGTGGTAGAGTCTAACGGCTTCCACAATACACAGTGGAGGAATGAGAAAGATGGTGCTCATCCATGGAGAAATTTGGGAAATATCCTTATATCATAACATTGTTCTGCATTAACTCACATTCTATCCTAAAGTGACTCAACCCTTTGGTGTTTTGGAAGTTAGGAAGAAATGATTCCAAGAAAAGTTGCTGTTGATGGAAATTTAGTTCCTGTGAATAAGTCGACCTAGTGGCTGAAGTCTTACATGAAGCCCAGAAAGTTGGAATTAGGGATTCTGATTGCGAGCTAGGGCCTTGAGTTTTACAGTACATGGGAGAAAGTACAGCACACCTGCTCCTAGTTGAATCTCTGAGGGAACATGTTAAGAACAGATAGTGAGTACTCTTTATGTGTT
Source organism: Marmota marmota marmota (assembly GCF_001458135.2). Classification (NCBI taxonomy): domain Eukaryota; kingdom Metazoa; phylum Chordata; class Mammalia; order Rodentia; family Sciuridae; genus Marmota; species Marmota marmota. The sequence continues at coordinate 24,866,198 of NW_026000101.1, forward strand.
TGTTAATAGAATGAATACTTGCTTTTAAGAAGTAATAAGAAGACAATCACATTTCTCACAGTAGCTTACTTTCTTTTTTCAAGTTGTGCACTCTAGCCATATTTAACTATTTGTAGTCCTGTTAAGACCACCATGAAGATACCTCGGAGGTGAGCTGTCTTTGAATCATCCTGGTCAGGATTATTCTTTGTTTTCTTGGTTCACTGTACTTCATCTTTATAGCGCTGAATGTATAGTCTTGTTGAGTAGACTTTGAGCTTAGAGATCACAGACTGTGCCTTTCCCATGTATTACTTATATCATGGTACTTGGCACAGAGGAGGTGTGTTCAGTAAATATTCATTGAACAAGTGAATGAATAAATGAATGAAAGGAGACTCAAGTACCTTCTGACACTATTCATAACAGAATTTCATAGACCTTTAACCATGAAACTAAAAAGTATTTTGCAGATAGAATTTCTCTGTGAGTTTTATTTTGCAGGCAGTCTTACTCTTACTGAACATGAGAAAGATTTCTCCCAATTTCACGTAAATTATACAGGCATAGTTGTGGTTATTTGACAGATGGATCAGAGCATTGAATATCTCAAACAGCTCTATTTGATGTGCTCTGCTCCCGAGTTAGGCAACTAAAATATGAGGATTTGTGAGTCTTAATATCAGATTTAACACCAAGCCTGATAGTGAGTTTAGTCACATTATTTTAATGTTCTATAGCCATGGCTACATTAAGAAAATCATATTTTCTTTTTGTGAGCTGCCCCAAAGCCTTTATAGAAAGAAGGATATGAATAAATGTAATACAACTACAACATTAAAGTTATTCTCTAGAGATATTTTGGGGAATTGTGTTACAATCTAACCATCTAAGTAATAAAATCTTGACTCAGGAGACTTCTGGGGAAAAAAATCCTGATGGATCCATGAATTATCCAATTATTTAATGGAGAATATTTCCTTCTGTAGAGTAGATCCTAGTTGGGCTATGACTCCAACTTTTGATGGTTTTCTGTTCTTGAAAACTCCTTCTTCCTCTCTGCCATTCACATGGTTATAATGACAGTAGCCCGACTTTCCATGGCTTTGAGCAACCAGGAGGGCTAATGATTTGGAATTGAGCCTGATATTCCAGTGTCCAAGTCATTTTAATGTGTGCTGACTTAGGAATAGAAATGTATACTAGGTGACTGTTGGCAACTGTGGTTTTCCTTATGCAATTGAAGAAATGACGAAAGCCAGTCATACTAGAGGAAGAATGAAACAGAAACAAATGAACAGAGGAAAGAGGCAGAGAGCCAGGGACTCACTGGGCTATCTATAAGCCACAAGGAGTTTGGTTCACATTTTCCCTGAAGCCTTGCATTCCTACAATATTATATGCCCCAGCTCAAAGGCATTTCTGTTACTTGCAACCATTCTTTTTAATTGGTCACAGAGACACAACCTGTATTACTTTTCATGCTGGAGGCAGTCAAGAATGGTAAGGAGTGGTGCAAACTGACCACTATCACCAGAATCCTGTAACAGCTTCCCTCCTCTTCAAAATCTGCTCTTTGGGAAGAAGCAGAAATTAATTTACAGTAGTTACACATGACTGATACAATCTCAGAACCAGTCAATGCATTTTCATTTTTAAGGAGTTCAAAATTTAAGCTAAAAAGAATGGCATTCTGGGAAAAGGAAGGAATTAGAGTTGATTCCCTTTGTCTCTTTTTCCCTTCTAACTTTCCCTTTTATTTTATCTTTTCTTTTTTCCCTTCAAAGAGTTAGTAGAGACTTCTGGATCTCTAAACTCAGGGCACTAAGTACTGTGCAAATTTTCTCTGTCTAGAACAAACTGGTAAATCTTGTATCCTGCCACAGTCTGGCTGGGCACAAATCACAAGCCACTCAAGCAGAAACAAACTTTATTTCCGAACTCCCACAAAGGCCACCCACAAAGGCCACAATTGAATCTCAATGGCTCCCTGGTGTCACCTCTCAACCACTCCCTTCTGGCAAGATGCCATGAGTCATCCGGACTAGGCTGTGGCCTTCAACAGTATCCCTCCTTGACAAGGTAGCATTAGTCCATTTCTTTATGTCTACAAGTTTCAGTCATTCAGTGATGCACAGTGTTGAAGATAGGAAGTTGGGAGTCAAACCAGATGTGTTGTATGACATTTGGCAAGTTACAGTTCTGAGTCTCATTGCTCTCCGTAAAATGAAAACGATTTTAACCACATTTAGGGCTAATCGTTGAAATATAGCATATAGCACAGTAAATGATAGTGCTATTTAACAGTACCACTTAGCAATTTTCTCACCTGTTCCTCTCTGTTCATTTTTAACTTCTAATTTGAGACCAGATGTCTTCTTCTTCTTTTTTATTTTTTTTTTAAGTTCAAACACTGTGAGTTACATACATCTTTCCCTTCTCCCAGGAACTCTCTATCCCCTACTTTTACCCACACAGGTCAGAAATGGAGCTGAAAATAATCTTAAAGTCTAACCTGATCACTCTCTCTCAGCTGAGGAACATGGGGTGAGGCTAAGAGGGTGGCTAAATTTACACAGCTGCTAGTGCATGGTCTTCTCCCAGTAGCAGGAAGCTCCAAAGTAAATACTGCTCATCTTACTGGTTTTCTTAAAATCTCCTCAGCCTGGGGCTTCTCCAGCTTTTATCCTAAGGCACTTCTGAAGGCAAAGAACAGTGAAAGCATACCTTGAGGGGTGAAATGTTATCACAACCACTTTTTTGAAATCATGCTTTATGTTTAAAATTTATACACATTTTGTCATTTCCCCCAAGAATATATAGTCATGTCTGTTTTAATATAAAAGAGAAGTTTTCAAAGTTTCATACCATTTTATACAATTGTTATACCATGGAGAAGTACTAAAATTGTCCTATGACTTCTGTTCTCCCAGGGCACCACTGGGTACTTATATTTCTCCAGATTGAAAAATGAGGCATTTGGATGTCACTTTTTAATATGATGCCTGTTTTCTCCATTGCCCTCCACATGTTCAGAGGGAGACTAGAAAACCTGACTGTAATTACCTTACCTTACCTTTTAGGGGTGACGGCAGTTAAAATGACTGTTATAAACAGATTGCAAAATAGAAGTACCATATACACAGCAATGCTGGTGCTGTAATCTCACATGTCTTGGCTTCAGAAATATTGGAATAAACAAATTATTTTCTGGTCCTAATGTATCCATCTATTTTAATAACTTTAACATTTATCTATATATTGTAAAAATAACAGAAGTTTAAAGGTGGAAACTGAATTCATAGTTTTTGAGTCATGGGGATGACTATGTAGGCTGTTGAAAAGTAAGTAGGCATTTTTTTCTTTAACCAGAGAGGAAAAAAAAGAGTAACTTTACTTAGAAATTCAGCAAATTACGGAGTACTGCCGGTTAGTTCTTATGGACTTGTATGCATGGATTCTTCATTATGTAGAGAGCTAATGCATTTAGCGGAACATTTTTCTTTTCTAAAGTGCACATCAACCACAAGGATGAAACGCAGTCATGAAATAAGCTTCTCAAGTCCTGGAAACCATAAATTCCCAATGCTATAACTTAATCTTCTGGAAATTCTCCAAATAGCAACCCAGAGTTCCCTTGAGTGAAATGCTCTTATTTTCTCCCTATGTGCATTTTACTCTCTTCTTTATTGAATAAAAAAAGGATTTAGAAAACGGACTTGGTTTATTGCTTCTAATAAAAGAATTGTAATCTGAATACTCAAGGATGTAATCAGATCATAGCATTTCAATTGTATTACTAATATGGCCATAAAATAAATAAGTTGCATGCTAAAAAAGCTCACCATGCAAGCGCATCTTGTCATTGTGTCCCATCTATCTTTGCTTGCCATTTCCAGCCTGTCAGCATTTCTTTCTCAGTTCTTGAGCTGCACCTAGTGATTTTTCACACATCCTTCGCTGCTGTCTTGTTAGCTTCTAGTTTAATATATAGAGATAGGAAGAATCATCGTACCCCATTTATGCATCTTTAGTTTTTGGACTCCCAATTTGTCACCTGACCACTCTGCCTGCTCCTCTCCAGCTTTGCTCATTAAATCAGGTACTAATGCATGAAAGTGGATGTTTCTCATGTTGATGTTTTCAAACAATTGGTCTTTAAACTCTTTGAACCTTGCAAGGTGAAGTTTGTCCCTGGTGATAGTCTCTAATAGAAAAAATGAAACAAGAACTCTTTTTATTTTAGCTTCTTCAGTGATATTGGAAATCATAGAAAATAAGGATTTCCGCATAAAGTACTAAAAATATATGTCAAGAAACAATTTAATTGGTACTTCAATTATTTTTGGTGGGGCAAGTGATCTTATCTTCTCCTATCTTTGGATGGTTTGTATTTATATTAAGTAGTTTATTTAAAAAAACAATAAATATGATAGTTCTGCATATTAGATCATCAAAATTAAAACTGATATTAAGCCAAATAATTAGATTTATGATAGCACAACTTTAACAAAATGGAAACATTTACTTAGTGAATACATGAGCAACATTATCAAACTTTTTTAAAACAAAGATTAAGCTCAAAAGTGGTGACAACATTCACTGATGGATATTACTGTTGTTTCAGTGAGAAATTATATTTGATAATCAAATTTCATATTAGTCAATAAAGAAATCAATATTTTAGAATAATACACATTTTATTTTTATACTGAATTCTGGAATGATTTTCTCTTCCACTTTGTCATACCTATGGTCACCATGGGGGTGAGGGGGAGCCTTTGACAGCAGAGCTCAGTTACAGCCAGTGTTATTGACTTCCAGTAGGACATGAGGCACACCCTGGAATTTACCAAATCATCACAAATGTTTTCCTAGTCAGAGGATTGCAACAAATATCTTCATTTCCTTCATTTTAGTCTAAAAATTTACCCTGTTGCAATAATACCTCTAATATACCACATCAATAAGATCTTGTTCTTTCAAGCGGTCGCTTTGTAATTTTTTTTGAAAAAGATTTATGTTTCTTTTGGAATTACGTTCGATAATAAGAACAACCTATATCTGCTAAAGGTCTATGGGTACAACTTTTTTTTTTTAACTGAAGTATTTAACTTAGTTGAATAAACAATTGAAGTGATTTTCCCCTCCTCATTTTAGTATTAGTTTGTAGTTTTCCTGATTGAAAAAAAATAGCTGTTTCATCATTATGTGGTTCAAGTCACTGCTAATAGTGAGTACACTTTAGAGATAGGGTTGTGTGATCAACAGGCCAATGAGCATCCAATAAACATGGAATGTCTTAAATTTCACAGTGTCAACTCTTCTTAAGTCATTTGAGCTACTATTTCTCAAAGTGGAAGAAGGTTGAGATGGCTTATGGAAGTTATTTACTCCCTTTTTGAAGCTTCCAATACTATGCATGTCATAGATATTCAGTTGGAGAGAAATGCTAACTAGTCTTCTAGATTCCCTATGCTTTCACATATCCAAATTCCCCACTCTTGCCCCCAAACTTCTTTGCTCAATAACCATAATCTTTGATCCCTATTATGGTGATTCAATAATGATTAGATCATATTGTTTTGAAATGTTAATATATATAAAAGATAAGTGCACTGACTGGGGGTGTAATTGACATTCCATATAGTAAATAATACAAATAAGCAAAGCCACTATATAGCAAAAGAAAATTTTTCTAGTAAGAGGAAAAAAAGAGAAAGATCATGTCAAATAGTACTGAAAAATCAAAGTAAGCAAATAGAGACATTGCAGCTAGGTAGAGAGGTGAGCACATGAGAAGAGCATTAGAGGATCATTCATCTCTGGGCCTTTTTATGTGGTACTGTGAGTTTGGGCATAGCCTTGATCCAGATAACTTGGCCAACTGATGGAGAGAATAACTAATGAGAAAATGCATTGAACAGTAATGAGCTTGGTGTTGCCCTTGGAAATCCCTTCACATGTTATCAAATGGATAGCTCAGCTGCCAGGCCTGGGAACATATTTTAGTTTTAATAAAAGCTCCAGTTGTCATTTTTTGAGTCATTTTCTGTACTTGCTGTATGAAATAGCTGTACAGATAAGGCACTCTTAATAGTAGTGCTGTGCATACTACTCATTTTTAATAAAATTGAGACATAAATTTTTCTTTTGACTTATTCATGTAGATAAAGTTTATTGAATTATTTTAAATTTGGGGTTTCTGAATGTTATCCATTTTATTTGAAAAATAGGGATCATATACTAACTTATAAATGTAAATTCCAGGGTTTAACATCACTGAAAGAAAATTTCAAACTGAGTGAAGTACTTGTTTCATCTTTAAATCATCATTCTATTTTTTAAAATTACCTCATGCCTAGTTACCCTCCTCTACATTATGGGATTTTTGTTGGTTTTGATTTTTGCATTTTTAAGGTTATATTTAGAGTATTTACTATGTGCCAAGCACTGCATTAATTTATTCTGTGCACTATCTTACTTAATGATCAGAATAATCTCATAAAGTAAGATACATTTTTCCCTATTTGACTAGTGAGAAAATAAATTCAAAGAGATTAACGATAATACCTAAATTTACACATAAAATAAATGGCAGAGCCAGAAATTGAAACCAAGTCTGTCAAACTCAGAAAAGCCTTTATTCTTAATCTCTGTGTTTTATTACTTCCATCATCCCGAATGGAACTCCTAATCTCTAAGATGTGAATTTAAGGACAATTTTTAAAACTCTATTTTTATTGTTTTTGCAAAAACAACTGCAGCAATGGAAACCTAGGAGACACCAGACTGCATCATTTATAACATTCTGGAATCTATTAGTAGAGATTTTAAAAATATATTTGACACAAAAAAAGCATTTTTGCATTCATTCATTTATCCATCCTTCAACAGATTCATTCAAAATGTACTAAGCAGACAGTCTGCACTTTGCTATGGCATTTCAACCATTTTTACAGTTCTCTCTGGTGCATGGGAAGCAAATAATACAATTGAATTATGTAGCGTTATGAACAACAAAAAAAGGCCTTATTCAAATGTGGATAGCTCTGGGGCTGTTTGCTGCAGACACTTAACTCTTTGTCCAAAGTGTCAACCACTTTTTGGATGTGTCAGTTTTGATTACTTTGCTAAATTGAAGGGTCAAGGTAGGATAAGTAGATGACTAATTCATTGAAGTAATTCATTAATGAGTTGTTATCAAGAGGATAATTTAGATAAAAAAATATTGCACCTGTCAAGCATAGATTGAACCCAAATAGTAACACAAAACAGTCAATTAATAGTAAGATGACTTAAGTTCTGTACTAGGAAGTTAGAAGGCTGGGAGAAGACTTCAAATTATTTATAGAGGCAAACAGCATGTTCTCAAATAAAAAATATTGAATTTCTTTTTATAAAATTCAAACAAATTTAAAAATGTCACAAATGTCAAATAAGTAACAAAATTTTTGAACAACAACAACAACAAAAATCAAGTGTATGTTTTTTTGAGTATCTACTATCTGGTAGCCCCTGTCATAATCCACTGTGTACTCAATGAAGTTGTGGAATCTTTAAGCGTTTCATGAAATTTGAGTAAGAAATAGCATAAGCTACTTATTTGAGTTCAAATCCTTGGCTATATTTATGTTTACTGTTCCATTTGTCTTTCAAAAGTACTGTAATAAATATTTAATCCAGTTAGTCCTTTTTTGAATAAGAAGATAGAATAGATGAGAGGATTTGTTGAATATTAGCTTTCAGGAAGTGATTGAATAAATAAAGGATTTGGAGGTAGGAAACCAAGCAGCATTTATTTTATTGAAATTGCCCTTTTAAAAGACAATTTAATGGAATAATTAATTTCATACTTGTCAGCCACCAGATCCGTGTCAGATAGGGATAGATTCTTATTAAGAAAGGCAGGCATTGGCAGCTTGTATACTGTGGCTGGAGGATTTGATTTGGAAACTATTCAGACAAAAGAGTTCTTGTTAGATTCTCTTAGAATTGACCCTGAGTCTCAGGGCTATTCTGAAGAGAGTGCGTTTGACTTCTTTAACACCGAATGGTTTCCATTTTGGAAATTGTGCCTGAGTGTGACTAAGTCTCCTAGCCAAATTGGTTTAAACTCTGAATGCCCTCATCCTTGACTACTTCTATTGGGATGCAAGGAGACCAGTCTTGAGGTCAGTGAGATTACACGAAATGTCCATGGACCGTAATACAGCACACGAAGACATCTGCGCTGTGTCACACCTCTAAGTATGTGTGCACCAATGCCAAGGTGGAATTAGAATGAGGAGCAACCACTCTCAAAATATTTTGAGAAAAATAGTGCCGGTACATTGGCATTCATCTCTGGTAACAGTTGTTCTCCCAAACAGGCACTGTTCCAAATCACAGACTTCAGAGAAGAAGCAGTACGCTTATTTTTTTCTTCCCTGAAGTATAACTATATCTTATAATTTCTCTAAGCCACACTCTACCCAATGTGAAACTAAAATGGTTCATCATAAATATTATAGATGAGTAATTTAAGTAAATTGGTTGGCTATTTTATACTTCTCTTGTGTGACAAGTAAGTTTTCTAATATTATTACAATATTCATGGTCCTGTGCTTTATTTTTTTTTTTTCCTTAAACCTCATTCAATCATATTTCCCGTAAATTAGGGGTGATAACTCTTGGGGTTCAATTGCCTGTGAGAAGTTAGGAGCATCCTGTGGATCAGAGACCACCTGGTTTCATCACAGTTCAGAACTGGCTCTATGTTTTTTCATCTAAATGTCAGAATTTTAGTCCTGGCTGGCAGCTGAGGAATTGTCAACTTTCCTGCTCATTTTCAATCCCTATAATAGCCCTGCAATTACACAGCAGGTACGTTGGTATTTTTCTTTCTGATGGTAGTCTCCTCCAAAGGAAAGGTGTCATTTCCCCAAGAGCTAAACACAGGAGCTTAGAATGTAAGACTTCAAATATACAAATATTTTCTTCATGTGCTTTTTTTTTCTTCCTCTGGAGAATTGCCTGAAGAGAAACAGCAATTCCAGTAATTCAGGAAAAAAAATTAAAGATGTAGCATTTTGGTTGCTTTTATATAAAATTAAAGTAAATAAAATAGAAGCTTGGTGTTTGTAGCTTGACAAGAAATTGACATGGGA
>NW_026000101.1:24875893-24918611 GCF_001458135.2 Marmota marmota marmota
AAGAAGAAGAAGAAGAAGAAGAAGAAGAAGAAGAAGAAGAAGAAGAAGAAGAAGAAGAAGAAGAAGAAGAAGAAGAAGAAGAACAGGAGGAGGATAATGAGTAAAGAGAAAAAAAAGGAAAATGAAAATATGAATTCCACCTGCATTTTATTAGCATACTTACTGCCTTGGAACTTCTATTAAGGAGTTAATACAAGTTGAAAATATTAAAACTGTAAATAGTTTTAGAAATCATTTGGCTCAATAGCCTCATCTTATAGAGAGGAGATAATGAAGAGAGTGTGCATAAAAGCAGAGAAATGGAAGAGGTGGTAAAAGAAAGACTGGCAAAGAAAGAGAAGCAGAGAGTCTGAAAGATTATCTTCTAGTTTACTTTTCTGGAACATTTTTTTTTCTTCAATTGTAAACCTCAATATGTAAAATTATAAGTTATGGTAGAGAAAAGAAATTTATATTCATTTTGTATAATTGTTAATCTGTTTTTTCCCCTGCCAGTACATAACATTTTGGTTTCCAGCTGTTTATTATCCAAATCATTTCCTGCACTAGATAAAGTGCTACCAGCAGGACTCTAAGATGTTTTATGCTAATGAGGGGGGAAAAATCTTGGACAAGTTGCAAAGCATAGATTTTTGAGTGACATGGCAAAATAATCAGAATCTAAAAGAAAAGAAAACTTAGGTAACAGCCATTACATTTAATATGCCAAAATAACTGATTGACATTTTAATTAGATGAGAAAATATAATTATATTTTTAATTCTGAAAGGACCCCTTGCAAGAAAGATGGACATTAAATTTAAAAAAATACTTGCAATAACACAAAGGAGTAACAAAGAATATTAAGATGCACTCAATTTTCAGTGTTCATGACATGAGTTATTAATTCTATGGATCATGAAGCAAAACTTTTTGAAAGTTAACTTGCATTTACCCTTTTTGACAACGGTTTGCATTATAGTGATTGAATCTTATTAAGAGAATTGTTTGCTATAGCTATTTGTCTTCATTTTGGCAGCTCTGGCATAAATATTTAATTTAATTTATGTTCCAAATTTAAAAAATATCTCTATAAAAACTAAGTGGCTGAGCCATACCTACCTGACCACTATAAAAAAATGAGGCTGTATATTGGTTGCATATAATACACGGTTCATCAATTTGAAAAGAGACTTTATACAACTTGAAAAACTTAAGCATTTCCAAGGGCTATGGAGATGAGATACTTATAAAAAACAAATATAAGAGGAATAGCAATTTGAATGGGAAGTCATAACTTCTCCTGACTATTCATTTTGCTTTTTAAATTTCTCTTTTTGTGAGATACTTCTGATAAATACTGGACATTTTTTAAAACAGATGCTATCATAAAAATAATTAATTAGAAAAAATTAGACATAGGAACAGAATCCATCATGGGGGAGAATACAGGCAGTAGGTTGTACAAATACCTAATAGATCTAATTGTAAGATAGTACTGTAGATTTGTCTTCAGGTACTGATGTGAATCTCTCTATATACTTACCTATCTTATAAGTGAAGGAAGGGTTCTCGCTGATTCTATCTTCCCAGGATGGCCAGAAAACTAAAACCCATCTCACATACTCTTACACAATGTGATCTTGTGCTCTTCCATGAAGAGGAGAAGATGAATTTTCCCTTATTTGAATCTAGGTTGATTTGTGTGACTCACTTGATATGTGTAGAATATGGTGAAAGAAAAGTCACAGTGTGACAGAAAGTCACTGTGTGACTTCTGCAACTAGATGAGAAGAAACCTTGCAGTGTCTTCCTATTCTCTTAGAACACTTACTTTTGGGATGGTCTCTCTTGAACCTAACTAGGAAGTCAGGCCAGGTGGAAAGTCTATGTATAGATCCTCTCATCAACATGAGCCTGGCCTGCAAGTCATTCCATTTTCAATGACACACATGAGTGAAAAAGGCCTCAGATAAGCACTGGAATAGTCTATAGACCAAGTCTGCCTGCTGCCTATCTTTGTAATATCCATGAGCTAAAGTTAATTTTTACATTTTAATGCATTTCAAAGATGAATATGTGAGATAAACTATACATGCCCTTAAAACCTAAAATATTTACTATCTGGCTCCTTAAAGAAAAAAAATGCAGTACCTGTTTAAGTTGATCCCACCTATAAACATCATGGAGCAGACACAAGTCATCCCTGATTTTTCCTGACCAAATGCCTGAATCTTAGAATCCGAAAATAATAAAATGGTGTTTCTTTACTTCAGAAAGTTTGGAGTGGCTTTTTATGTATCGATTGGTTACCAGAGGAAGCATTAATCCACTTTATTTTTTTCTAAAAAGATCTGTGTGCATAGCTTCTATAATAACAAATTACCCATGACAGAGAATCCCCAAGTTACATGGATGGCTTGATCTTGTTATCATGAGTCTGGATTATGCTTTAGTAGTTGAACTTGTGTCTTCAGAAGATCTTCTTAGCATTTACTATTTAGTGAAGACAATTTTTTTTTATTCTCCATTGAGAGTCTTAAATGTTTAAATAGATAGTAATAAGAAAGCTCTCCTAACAGGTTACCTTATTAAAAATAATTGAGAATTACATGAGGTAGTAAAATTTAACTCATTGGTTAATTTAGTTGCAATGCTATATAAACTCTGATATGCTGCATATTCCATGGGGACTTTTTTCTCTGAATTTTCTTCATGTTCAATATTGTGTCTGTTTGAGCTTTCCAGATAGTATTGGAGTAGAACCACACCTCCTTTACAATAAGAATACATAGGCCTTACCCACATCTTGGTTAGCCCTCTCTTGAGGGTAATAATATATCTTAAACCTTTCCATTTTTATAAAAAACACCAATTTTTCTAGACTATAAATCTAAAATCCAAACTATGTGGATATTACTTAATCAATACTACCTACTGGTAACATTACAGGAACTTCTAAGTCATTAATTGACAGTCAGTTGTGCATTGCATAAGAGGTAACATTTTAATCATATATCTTTCTTTCTAAAAAATATATAAACACAATTAATTCAAATTTTACATAGAATCTTCCTTTTCTCACTATATGTAGTTGGAGTATGATATATATGTGTGTGTGTGTGTGTGTGTGTGTGTGTGTATGTGTGTATATATATATATACACACACATCTCAATTTACAACCTTCCTTTCCAAATGAAGAAACACAGATCTACTTTATTCTTCTTGATGATTACATAATTTTTCAATCTGTAACTGTGTTAGATGAATTTCCATGAATAATTTTTAAAGTAACTTTGCCTAGAGCCTGACACAGTGATAAGAGGGTGACATGTCCCCTGAATCCTGCAGAGGATGTGATTGTGTTGTTTGAATATTTCTACAGGTAGCAAAGCAGGGAAGTGAAACCTGTTTGGTTGAAGACCTGGTGGAGTAATGTTGGCCTGACTTATTGGTCAACCAGCTAGGTGGGTAGTCTTTCCCACTTCTAGGGGAGTTAACCTGAGGGGAATATGGGGACTTGCAGTTAGGCCTTTGGACCTTGTGCGGTTCAAAGATGTCAAGGCAGCATTTAATATTTTAGGTCTTACAATAAAATCATTGCCTATGTCTTTTGATTGATGAGTTTAGGCTGTTAACATTCAAGGTTATTATTGAGATATGATTTATATTCCTAGTCATTTTGATTTATTTCTGGTTTTGGATTTGTCTTAGTTTCTCATTTGTTATATAGGAGTATAGATCTTGCCTTTGCTGATTTTTACTTTTTTTTTTCCACTTCATCCTCACGGAATATTTGAGAATGCTCTGTAGTGTAGGGTTTCTAGTTGTGAATTCTTTTAATTTTTGTTTATCATGGAATGTTTTAATCTCAGCTTCAAATCTGAAACTTAATTTTGTGGGACATAAAATTCTTGGTTGACATCCATTTTCTTTCAGAGCTTGAAATATATTAATCCAGGACCTCCTAGCTTTGAGGGTCTGGGCTGAAAAATCAGTTGAGATCTGAATTGGTTTCCCCCTATAAGTAATTTGATTTTTTTTGTACTCACAGCCTTTAAGATTTTATATTTATTCTCTGTATTAGTCATTCTCATTATAATGTGTCTTGGTGTGGGTCAGCATTAAATTTGTACATTTGGGGTCCTGTAAGTCTCTTGTATTTGGTTTTTCATTCCATTCTTTAGGTTTGTGGAAATTTTGTACTATTATATCATTGAAGAGATTGTGCATTCCTTTGGTTTGTATCTCTGCTCCTTCATCTATTCTGCTAACTATTAAATTTGTTTTTTTCATGTTATCCTATAATTCATGGATGTTCTGTTCATGTTTTCTTACCATCTTCTCTCTATGGTCAACTCTACTTTCAAGATTATATATTTTGTCTTCATTGTCTGAGGTTCTTTCTTTCAAGTGGTCTAATCTATTAGTGATGCTTTCTTTTGAATTTGTAATTTGGTTTACTGATTCCTTCATTTCAAGGATTTCTGCTTGTTTTTTTTTTCATGATCTCTAACTCTTTATTGAAGTGTTCTTTCACTTCCTGTATTTTTTTCTTTCATTTCACTCCTTATACTATCCTTTACTTCACATATCAATTTAACTATATACAATCTAAATTCTTTCTCAGACATTTCTTCTACTGTGTTATCAGTAACTTCTGTTGTTGAAGCATCTTGGTTTATTTGAGGTGTTTTAAGGAAACTATAGAACCAAATAATACAATCAATAATTTAGACTTAACAGACATGTAGAATATTTCTTTCATCAATGAGCAAATATACTCTCTTCTCAGCAGCACATAGCTCCTTCTCTAAAATAAACCATATCTTATGCTACAAAGCAACTCTTAGTAAATACAAAAAGAAAAAAAAAACCCAGAGATAATTCCCTGCATTCTATCAGACCACAATGGAATGAAATTAGAAATCAATAATAAAATAAAAATAAGAAGCTACTGTAACAAATGGAGACTAAATAATACACAATCGAATAATGAATGGATAGTAGAAGAAATTAGGATGAAATAAAAAATTTTTAGAGATAGATGATAACACTGATACAACATATCAAAATCTCTAGGACATTATGAAGGCAGTACTAAGAGGAACATTTACTGCATTGAGTGCATTTATTAAAAGAATAAAAAGTCAACAAATAAATAACTTAACACTACATCTCAAAGCCCTAAAAAAAGAACAAACCAAAAGCAGCAGAATGCAAGAAATAATTAAAATCAGAGCTGAAATTAATGAGATTGGAACAAAAGAAACAATTAAAAAAATTGACAAAACAAAAAATTGGTTCATTGAAAAATTAAATAAAATAGATAAACCCCTGGCCATGCTAATGAAGAGAAAAACAGAGAAAACTCAAATTACTAAAATACAAGATGAAGAAGGAAATATCACAACAGACACATCTGAAATACAGAAGATAATTAGAAACTATTTTGAAAATTTATACTCTAATGAAATAGAAAATATCAAAAACATCAAAAAATTTCTAGAGACATGATCTACCCAAACTGAATGAGGAGGTCAAACATGTTTTAAAAATATCAATTTCAAGTAATGGAATAGAAAACACCATCAAAATCTTACCAACCAAGGAAAAAACCACGACCAGATGGATTCTCAGCTGAGTTCTACAAGATTTTTCAAAGAGGAATTAACACCAATACTCCTCAAAGTATTCCATGAAATAGAAAAGGAGGGAGCCCTTCCAAACTCATTCTGTGAAGCTAATATCGCCCTGATACCAAAACCAGACAAAGACACATCAAGGAAAGAAAACTTTAGACCAATATCCCTGATGAACATAGATGCAAAAATTCTCAATAAAATTCTGGCAAATCGCATAGAAAAATATATTAAAAAGATAGTGCACCATGATCAAATGAGATTCATCCCAGGGATGCAGGGTTGATTCAATATATGGAATCAATAAATGTAATTCATCATATTAATAGACTTAAAAACAAGAATCACATGATCATCTCAATAGATGCAGAAAAAGCATTTGGCAAAATACAGTGCACTTTCATGTTCAAAACACTAGAACAACTAGGGAGAGTTGGAACATAATTCAACATTGTAAAAGCTATTTATGCTAAACCTAAGGCCAGCATCATTCTAAATGGAGAAAAAAAATGAAAGCATTCCTGCTAAAAACTGTAACAAGATGAGGATGTCCTCTTTTACCACTTCTATTCAACATCATCCTTGAAACTCTAGGCAGAGCAATTAGACAAAAGAAAGAAATTAAGAGGATACGAATAGGTAAAGAAGAATTCAAAATATCACTATTTGCTGATTACATGATTCTATATCTAGAAGATCCAAAAGATTTCACCAGAAAACTTCTAGAACTAATAAATGAATTCAGCAAATTAGCAAGATATAAAATCAAAACCCATAAATCAAATGCATTCCTATACATCAGTGATGAACCCATTGAAAGAGAAATTAGAAAAACTATTCCATTATAATAGCCTAAAAAAATACCTTGGAACCAATGTAACAAAAGAGGTAAAAGAACTCTACAATGAAAACTACAGAACACTAAAGAAAGAAATTAAAGAAAACCTCAGAAGATGGAAAGATCTCCCATGCTCCTTGATGGGCAGAATTAATATTGTCAAAATGGCAACACTACCAAAAATATTATACAGATTTAATGCAATTCCTATTAAAAACCCAATGACATTCTTCATAGAAATAGAAAAAGCAATCATGAAATTTATTTGGAAAAATAAGAGACCCAGAATAACTAAAGCAAACCTTAGCAAGAAAAGTGAAGCAGGAGGCATCATAATACCAGATTTTAAACTATACTACAGAGCTATAGTAACAAAAATGGCATAATATTGGCACCAAAATAAACTTATAGACCAATGGTACAGAACAGAGGAAACAGAGACAAACCCACATAAATACAGTTATCTCATACTAGACAAGGGTGCCAAAAACATACATTGGAGAAAGGTAGCCTCTTCAACAAATGGTGCTGGCAAAAGTGGAAACCCATATGTAGCAAAATGATATTACAACTCTCTCTCTCACCTTGCACAAAAAAAAATCAACTCAAAGTGAATCAAAAACTTAGGCACTAAAAGAGAGACCTTGCACCTAATAGAAGAAAAAGTAGGCCAAAATATTCACCATGTTGGCTTAGGAACTGACTTTCTTAACAAGACTCCTAAAGCGCAAGAAGTAAAATCAAGAATCAATAAATGGGATGGACTCAAACTAAAAAGATTCTTCTTAGCAAAGGAAAAAAATCAATAGTGTGAAGAGAAAGCCTACATTTTGTGAGAAAATCTTTACCACATGCACTTCAGATAGAACACTAATCTCCAGAATATATAAAGAACTCACAAAACACACCAAAAATAAAAAATAATAACCCAATCAATAAATGGGCTAAGGAACCGAACAGACACTTCACAGAAGAAGAAATACAATTGATCAGCAAACGTATGAAAAAGTGTTCAACATCTCTAGCAATTAGAGAAATGCAAATCAAAACTACTCAGAGATTTCATCTCACTCCTGTCAGAATGGCAATCATCAAGAATATAGGCAACAATAAATATTAGCAAGGATGTGGGGGAAAAGGTAAACTCATACATTGCTGGTGGAACTGCAAATTGGTGTAACCACTGTGGAAAGCAGTACTGAAGATTCTTCAGAAAACTTAGACCGGAACCACCATTTGACCCAGCTATTCCACTCCTCAGTTTTTACCCAAAGGGCTTAAATCAGCATATTGCAGTGACACAGCCACATCAATGTTTATAGCAGCTCAACTCACAATAGCTAAACTATGGAACCGACCTAGGTGCCCTTCAACAGCTGAATGGATAAAGAATATGTGTTAGATAAACAAATGTTACTCAACTTTAAAAAAGAACAAAATTATGGCATTTGCAGGTAAGTGGATGGAGTTAGAGAATATTATGCTAAGTGAAATAAGCCAAACTCAAAAAAACCATAGGCCAAATGTTTTCTCTGATAAGCATATGCTGATCCATAATGTGGGGGAGGTAGAGAAGAATGAAGGAACTTGGATTGGGGAGTGAGAGGAATGAGAAGTTGTGTTCCACCTGTGTATAATTTGTCAAAATGCATTCTACTGTCATGTATAACTAATTAGAACAATTTTTTTAAAAAGACCCAAGTATCCTAACTTATTTTGAAATGACTTCACACACATTTTAGTAGGAATTAAATTGTCAACAGGTAGTTCTCAATTTTACTTATTTTTTGTAGGTACAGAAGGGCAGTGGCAACCTGGTTGTCATGTGTGTCCTTTGTTAGTTACATAAAACATTTCTGAGTCATAGATTACTTTTAATGTAACCAGAAAAGAATTCAAGGTAGGGCTTACATTTTATGGCACACCTTTAAGAGACAAACTGAATGACATGAGTTCTCAAGGCTCTATTTCAAATGTTTTTATCCATTAAAAAGAGTCAGATGAAAGGTGAAAAGAAGTGAAGATTTCAATAATGAAAATACATTCTCTAAGAAACAGCTTCACATTATCTTAGTACAATGAGTTACTATCCCTAGAAGGTTTT
This sequence comes from Marmota marmota marmota, assembly GCF_001458135.2. Classification (NCBI taxonomy): domain Eukaryota; kingdom Metazoa; phylum Chordata; class Mammalia; order Rodentia; family Sciuridae; genus Marmota; species Marmota marmota. The sequence continues at coordinate 24,884,459 of NW_026000101.1, forward strand.
TATTGTTTTATACAGGACTGCAAAAGAACATAAAGACTGAAGAATGCAAAGACCAAAATGTAAAAGATTGGACATATTTGGATTCCCCTGTTTAGCAGAAGAAGAGAACTAGCCTGATAAGTACCAGGTACCATAGCAAGTCCTACTAAGCCTTTTAATGGTCATTAAGTTATTTTACATATCAATAACATTTTCAGTAGGTACTTGTATTTCTATTAGTATAGACAGGCTAATTTCCATAACAAACAATCACAATAATATTAGTGACTTAATAGTGGCTCTCATATCACAGTCAATATATGTCAGGGAGGGTTAAGTAGTGGCAGCCAGAATAAGCAAGTTCTGTTCATTATAGTTATTCAGAATATAGCTTTCTTCCATTTTTATGGCTCCACTTCCCTTAATATAGCCTTCTTTCATTTTTGTGTGCACTTCTTCCATAGGACAACTGACTAGCAAGTGAAGAAAGTGTGAAAAGTAATGAAGGATACACATAGGATACATATTAAGGACAGGACCAGGATGGTACCTTCCACTGTTCATTGGCCATTTTGGTCACAGAATCACATTCTTCCAAATACCTGCAAAGGAGGTTGGGAAATGTAGTCAACCAATCTTCCCCAAATGAAAACAACTCTGTTTTGTTTTTGTTTTTTTTTCCAGTAATGGGGACTGAACCCAGGGATGCTTTACCACTGAGCTAAGTCCCCAGTCCTTTTTATTTTTTTATTCTGAGTCAGGATTTTGCTAAGTTGCCCAAACTGGCCTCACACTTGCGATCCTTCTGCCTCAGCCTCCCCAGTGACTGGGATTACAGATGTGAACCACTGCACCTTGTAAAATGACTCTGGTTTTGGTGAACCCATTGCTGTATCTCTGCTGCAGAAAATTGAGCCAATTTTATAAACAAGAAACTGAACCTTGGAGAAGTTAACTACAAGACTGTTATTTTCTATTGAAAGTCAATGTAATTTCATTACATCAGAAAGTTCTTCAGGAACAGGTGAAGAAGGTACATTTTAAAACTAGGAAACTTTAATAAAACTTTAGAGGATGTCTTGAAGCAGCAAAAAAAGGGGGGTATTTTATCTGTTAATGGACAATTCTAGATAAGTAATATGCAGCTCAAGTCTAAAGACTGAAATATGTGTGATATGTACATATGTTAATTTATATATATCTTTATCTGGCATACATTATTTCCCCTAAATCATTGTGTGACTTTTTGGAGACATTATTAACGAGGTTATCAAGATGCTTAGCCAACTTTCTCACAGTGTTTCCGTTTATGTAGCAACTGGATGGATATATTATCACCATACTTTCTTCCTAATGTCTCATGATAACTCAGGCTAGGTTATGGTTTTTATACTGGCATGAAATTCAGCTATTATAAATCTGAGCCATTCACTCAGTAACCTTAACGTGTAGGCAAAGATGCTGACTGATCGCTTGTGTAATGATCTACTACTGCATTCATTCTCTGTGATCCATTTGTTTCACTCCTAAAACGAAAATCATAAAAAAAAAAGGACAGGAATCATTTGATAATACCTGCTTGAGAATTTCAACTATGTGTTTTTCTGTGACCAGAGATTGTATAAAATATAGAATGAGGAGTAATTAAAGATAAATATTTTAATCTGGAAAATATTTTTTTCCTTTATATTCCAACATGTGAACAATATATTCGGACTTCAAAAATCTGTTTGACAGTTATTTTGGCAGAATGGAAAGTACTGTGCAGTTGGTTTGAGAAGTCTGAGTTTGGATTCTGGTTCTGCAAGCATTATGGCTACAGATTTTCATGGGTTAGTTAGTTAATGCATTCATTCAGGTGAAACACTTCATGCATTAATTCATTTAGCACATGTCTATTAAGTTCCTACAATGTATCAGGCATTGTCAAGTACTGCCAGTGTATAAAGAACTTAAAAACAAAAGAGTGTTCTGTTTTATAAATACCTGAAGATCTACAAACACAAAATACATCAGAGTTGAGCTATGTATAGATACTTGAAGGGACAAATGTGTCCCAAACACATCGAGAACAGTAAGAATGAAGCATAAATAAGGAAAGGCATGATAAAAATTTATACACTTATTTTCATCTTTAGCACTTTGAATGGAAGGTGTATGGGGACATTCTAAGCTGTTATACTTAAGGTGAAGCCCATAAAAGCATATTCTTAGGATGAGGAAATTAGAACAGGGAAGGGCACATGACCAGATTACATGTATCTACCTCCATTATTTTGGAGTGTATGTGTCTATAGGATGCCCAAAGTTGTACCAGGGGAAGGCTTTAAAGGATGAGAATAGTGCATAGGATGATACACACCAACTTCCAGAGAGTGCCTCCTGGTAATAGGCTAGTTTGGAAGGATAATGAATTAGAATTTAGTTTTATAAAAGATATCTGACTCAAATATAACAAAAATTTATCATGTATTTAATATCAGTAGTGAGGACACACAAGCAGTTTAAGCTCTTTTGGCACTTCTATGTATATTGGAGATTTTTCATAAATTGGATAAAGTACTGGTAAAGATTCAACATAAAAAGAACTAAAATATAAACTTCTTTTCACTATGTTATGTTAGCTTTCAGAATAACTCAAAAGCATACCTTTGCTCTTAGCCTGTTGAAAGTTCATGGAAGCATCAGAAAAATGAGGACATAATACAAAGTGTATGCACATAAATGAATAATATATTTTGAAATAGCATGTAAGTCCCGACAGTCAGCTGAGACTCCTAGTATTAGATCATCCCAAGATGTCAAGTGCATGTTTCCGAATATCAGTGCTCTCTTTTGTCCTGTGCTCTTCATCTCTTCCTTCAGACGATCTCATATTTTTTCTCCTCGTTTCTTGTCCAGTCTTACCTATCCTCCTCACTCTACTTATTTATAACTGTTCTTGCCCATGAGCATCTTGCCCTATTGTGAGTACCTTTGCTCTTCAAAGTCCTAAAGTTCTGTTGACTATACTTCTTTTAGTACTGGGCCTTATTTTTTACCTAATTTCAGTGGTAGTGACAAAATGCAGAAGAGTGTGCTATAAGGAAAGGAGAGGTCAAGATTTCCACTGAGAGAGATGATATATTTTGGTCTCTTTAATCCATGAAACACTCCGACACTTTTCTTGCCAGCTCATTTTTCTTATATTCCAAATCAGAGTGAAACTCTGTGTTATTTCTCTTCCCCACTTCAGCTTTCTTAGAAGGATGAAATTGGGATGGTGGAGAAATATGATCTAAGTAACTTTGTGTATCAGTACTAAACCATAAATCCCAGGTGGGCACTTGCCTCGCATGTGTGAGTCTCAGGGTTTGAACCCAAACACCCCCAAAACTAAAACTAACAGAAGGAAAAGTCCAGGTGGGGAAGGAGTTTTTCTTAGGGAGCTCTGTCACAAGTGCACTACTGCATCTTTGCTTTTGTAATAATTTTTTAGAAAAATGAAAAATCATGTTTGTTGTGATTATCTAAAGATACACTGTAAATGATTTCTTAGAATTTTAAATCTCCTTTTTTCAATCCTTAGTCAAATAAATAGTATAGCTACTTGCTTAAATATGTCTTTGTAATCTTGTTCTTCTTTCCTCACCTTGGGAAGAGGTTGGGGACAGAAGAGATGTGCAGAACATAAGATTGAAGGAAACGTAAGATGACCTCTCCTCTTGGGCAGCATTTTGATAAAGTGAAAGAAGCATGGTAAGGAGAGGCAGAAAACTTGGGCTCAGGTCTCCTTTCCAACTGTGCAAGATTGCACCGGTTGCCTATTGTTTCTTGTCTTAGTTTCTTGAGATCTATACACTGAAGAATTTAGCATTCCCCATCTCTTGGGATACAGTAGGAATTAAGTAAGAAAATGAACAGAACAGCTATCATGGTAGTAGGTATTCCATGTTGGTGTTCTACCTTTCAGTTCAAAGTTCTCCATTTAGCACATGAACTACTCTGGGGGAGTTTTAAAGTTTTTTAAAAATCTTATTTCTAGAGACTTACTTTTAGATTGTATAATAGATTGCTTTCAAGGGCATTAATTTATATAGTCCCTGATTGTTTTGGTGCTTAGATGTTCATTTTGGCCACATATAGTAATAATTAAACACTAAGAATTTACATGGATTCCTGGGTTACAGAGTCACAAGAAATAAACCATATGCCATGTGGTGTTCGAGTGGTAAGATATCCTAGACAACCTCTATCCAACCATCTCAGCTTAACAACAGTGAAGCTGAGGCCTAAAATTAATAAGACATACTCAAGGGAGCAAAACTGGTTAGAAAAGAGCTGGGGGATGAGCTCCATCCTAATCTTAGTCATGATTGCTGTTACACCAGAATACTGATGTGAAACAGAAGCTTGAGCACCATGTAATTCTGCAGTTTCCTCATGAGGGCATGGATTATTATTGAATCACCAATGTCTAATGGTGAATGACATATTACAGACTTTCAGTGAATCATCTGAAGAATTTCTGATTGATGATATAGGTGACTCTCTTATACATGTTGACTGGATAGAATACTTTAAGTTATGTTAATTAAAAATAAGGATTGAGAGATACTATCTCCAGTTCCACTCCATGGGCAATCTCATCTCTGGATTTCCTTCCCAGAGTTGTCATTTTTTTCCTCAAGATTTAGATGAAATTGGGTTAAACCCCTCCTATCAATTCCATGGCTTAGAAAGGCCTAAACTCCTCTTCAAAATTTCTGAAAATTCAAGAGGACATTTTCATGGCTACTTTAATCTCTCGATTCTTAACTTCTATTTATACAAACTTTAGTCTTTATCAATCCTCATGCAAAATTCTGTATTTGCCCAATACAAACACAGATACTCAACTTCATTCACAAAAACCGTAAGTGAAATAGCCTTTTTTAAATATGTGGAAAGGAAGAAACATTTCATTAATGCAAATAATTTTTAATTTTTTTTTTTTTTTGGCATCTTTATGCTGGCTAAGTCTTTCAGTCATTGCACACAACAGAATTTTACTGACCCTCTTACCCAATCTGCTTAGCCACTTTCAAGCTTGATGAAACTGTCACTCTAGCTTCTCTCTTTCTACTTCAATTCTAAAATCCCCAATACTTATAGTTCTCTTGTATCATAAAACACAGGTTTATCCCCTTCAATTGACATCTTGAGTAATCTATAACTCAAACCTGGGAGGGTTGGATGAGATGAGGTTGTGTATCATATTCCAAACCTACTCTTAGACTTTCCCTTTCTCAGCTTTGTGAATGGAGGGACTTCTTTGGACTTTCCTTATATCTCTGTCATTCCTATTTGTTCTGCCTTTTGGAAAAAGAGTATCTCATCCCATTGATGTCTGAAAAAATAAACTGAAAGTAGTTGGCCCATCTTCTTTCTCCTGCATCTGAAATCCAGATGCATTGTGTGGGTACTCACTTCACCCTGTGAATGGGGAAAGGCTAAGAAGGCTGAGGCCTCAACACATGCATTCAGGATCCATCCCAGGGACATAACACTATGTTTTAAGAAATTTAGTTCTTGCAACTGGAAGTTTAGTCTCCTTTGCTTATTTCTAAATTCATTACTTTTTTCTGTTCCATTCTTTAATTTCTGTTTGACTTTATAATTGTCTTTTTTTTTCCAATTTAAATTTTTAAACTGAAGTTGGTGTGTAAACAAGTGCCTTGGGTATTTTAAAAGTAAAAATTTAAACATATTTAAACTAAAACTTAACCACTTTCAAAGACACCACTCAACATCCAAAGAACTATGTTATATAAAAGTGAAATGAAATTCTCTTCTACTCACTTCAGTAGAAAGGGATCTAGGAAGAAATTATCTTTTGTGTTAATCTTAAGCATATGCTGGGAGCCATTAGCCAAGTAGGTATGACAATTTCCTTGCCAGCGTACCCCATGTTGCTGACATTTTGCAGTGACATTGAATGTAGGTGACCTTGCTCAAGGACCAGGGCGGATTAGGGTGTTCCCAGTTTAAGATAATCGGGTTTAGGGCGTTCCCAGTTTAGGTTCCAGGTTTAAGGTTTAAGATTATTCCTGCTGGGTATAGTGCATATCCTGCTGCCTGAGTTCCCCTTGAGTTCTCACGGGATTTAGACAGTATTTTTTGGGAGACAGAAGCCCAGTGGAGGTGGATTTGGGCAGAGGAGGTGGATTTGGGCAGAGAACGTGGATTTCCCCAGAACGTGATTGTAGACGGCTGGTGTGAGTTCGGGAATAAAGAGTTGCTGTTTGAATCTACAAGCTGTGTGGTGGCTCGTGATTGTGTGCCCAGCCAGACTGCGGCATTTGTGCCCAGCCAGACTGCGGCAAGCATAAATGTTATATCAAGCTGTAGAGAGTCTACATAATGTTTTAAAACTACACATTAGATCATCTTTTAGTACTTAATGTTCATCAGAACAAATAACTAGTTGTCTCTTTTTTTTCTGTACCATTGAGAAGAATGTCATTTGATCATTCTAACCATGCGGAGGCCTTCGGTCATGTCCACCCATTCCTTGAGGATTTTAGCAACTAGCTTACTGTATTACTTATCAACTTATTTCCTGTCATAAATCTTGAACATTTCAATACCCACAGAGAAGATGCTTCCAATAAGCTGGTCTCTGGGATTTTGGAGTACCTCATTTCCAGTGATTTTCTTTTGCATTCACTTCAACTATATTTAGTTCTCTAGGGCTTATCAATTTCCTTAGAATGTCATAAAGAGGAGAGTTCAGGATTAGGAACCACAAGAATCATCTGTGGCAATACTACTATTGGTTGTGGAATCTAGATAAAGTCAGTCTACCACTTTGCCTCAGTTTTCTCAGCCATCAAATGGGGCTTAAAATGTATTTATCTTTGTCTTTCATGCGGTTTGGCTCTTTGAAATAACAGGAAGAAAATATTCTGAGAAACTGAAAGAAGAAAAACACCAAGATAAAGGGTAAACTGTACATTCTCTGGGGATCTTGGAGGAATGCAATTCATTCCTCACTTTCTTTACCTCCTTCTCTCTGATTGCGCAATTCTGCACCACAATCTGATATCCAAAGAGTAAATGTGTACAGTTGCTATTTATCCTACCACTCTCAAAAGCAAGAGTAAAACACAATACCACCTCAGTGAGTTGGGCAAAAAGACCTATGTGGAAAAACTGGAGGAGGAAGAGAACTATTTGAAGGATATTAATATCAAAGACTTAATTTGGTCGTTTTTGCAGAGTTGAGTTAATGGATTAAACTTGTGGCCGTTTTATGTAGTTTTGTCAGAAAGTGATGTGTCAGAATTTTTACATCTGAGATACTTGCTCTTTTAAGCTGACTGGAAGCATCAATCATAGGTAAAAATTTTCCTGCTGATAGTTCTCTTTTCTCTCGTTATCAAAAAAGAGGAATTTATATGTGATTTTTCAACAGAAATAGGAGTAGAAGAAAGTCAGTTCATTTCAAAGACACCTTAAAGTGCCTGAATTTCCATTTAACTTTGAAAACAAACTTAAACTGATATTCTGAATCCTATTAACAATCATGGCTGCACAAGCCCCCATTATCATTCTTTTCACTTTGACTTGGTGGTCTAATATGAAACCTTCCGAAATACTATGTTATGGTGATTTGGGGGCTCAGCTCTGCAGATTCTGAGAGATAGAAAGGAAGTTAACATTCTACAGACTGACTAGGTGCTCAGTACTATTCTAATTTAGTTCTTTGCATTCATCATTTATTTTATATATAATCCTCATGGTAACCATTTGAGATAGGTGTTACATCTTCCATTTAACAAATGAGGTTACTGAAGCTCAAAGAAATTAAATGACTTGCCCAAGGTTATTCAGCTAATATATAGCAGATTCAGGAATCAAGCTCCAATCTTTTTCCTTTAAAGCCTGAACTCTTAGACATAATCTAGTCACAGTAAGAACTTTCTGAAAATTATGAAGTGAATCCAGCTTAAATTTATATCTAAATTTAGAGGTCATTAGTTTTAAGACTTCAGTTGAAAGATACAAACAGAAAGAGAGAAAAATATCTATCCCAATTAGTGTGATATATTACAAAATGACTTAAAGTGAGATCAGAAGAGGTTTTTTTCTTTTTTTCCTTTTCCTCTTTCTTTCTTTCTTTCTTTCTTTTTATTTTTTTTTGTCTCAGCTGTCTAACTATCTAGCTCTGTGACCTGGTCCACCACTTGGGACCTCAGATTTCTTATCTGTAAAATGAAGAGGTTGAACTTAATGATCTTTACACCCTTTTCAGCATAAAAATATTCTGTGTTTCTGAGTAAGAACTAGTCAAAGTGCACTTTCCTTTTTTCAAAGTCATATAACTAGTGAAATGAAAGGAGGGGATACTCAGGAACAGGCACAAAACCACATGTTATGCATTTTCACTGTATCATATCTTTATGTACATAATCTCATTGAATTCCCTCAACAAACCTTTTACAGTATTATTCACTTCAGTATTATTGTACTGAAGTGAAAAGACACAGAGAAGTGAATCAGTTCACCCAACTTTACTAAAACATAATATCTAAGAAGTCTAGTTAGAAAAAAAAAATTATCATTCTGTAAAACAAATAAGCTTAAGTTTTAAAAGCTGATGTTTGCTTGTACTAGACACATTTGATCATACAAAGTTTATTGTGTAGTTTGCACATGCATAGGGCCTATTCATGCTATAATTATGCAGTAAAGAAATAAACTTTTGATTCAGCATGTTTTTCATTATATATGAATGCCCAAAACTTAGTTTTCTAACTAGTGTACTAAATTTATTATTGTAAATATTTTGAATAAATGTTCAAAGTATTCACTTTAATTAGCCCACCCACCTAAAGGTAACATGGAGAAAAGAAATACTATTGTATCTTATCATTTATGCATACATTCTTGCTGAAATCAACTGCAGAAAGCCATAAGGAGAATAAAGTCAGAAAGAGGTTGGAGAAGGGAGGCAGATAGTTTCAGACCTTGCAGGTAACTGAGCTGAGAATTTTTATATTCTTAAGGAAAACAAGTAGTGTATAAGGATTGCATGATCTAGATTGCAATCCAAAAAATCATTTGAGCTGCAGTAAGGGGAATAGATTGTTGTGGTGCCCTAGAGAACAGATGAACTAGTTATGATAGTATTGTGGTAAACCAGGTAAGAGAAACAGTGGATTATATGAGGATGGTAGCTATGGAGATGGCATGAGATGGATCGGTTTGACAAATACATAGGAGATGAAACTGACAGGACTTGCATAATGATGGGAGTCAGAAAGATGTGAGGAATAATAACTGCTCAGTTTCTCTGGCGTACAACTGGACGGTTGAGCTGGTAATGAACTGGGTTGGGGGGATTAATGGTGGTGAGAGGCAGATACTTAAATAAGTATATAACAGAGTATGGTGCTTTGCCCTGGAATTTCTTCTAAAGAATGTTTTTTGATAGATCCTCTTATTAATGCTCCTATCCTCCTTTGAACACAAAATTCCCAGAAAGAAAATAAGTATAATAAACATAATGATGTACATTTGACAGAAAAAGTCCTTTGATGACATTATTCTCTTTTTCAGACTAGCATTTGTTCTTTCCCCTTAAAAGCATTGTCACAGAATGTGAAACCTCATTTGTTGTGGATAACTAACAGCTGACATTTTTGAGGAATGAGAGAAATACAGATGACTTTGGCTTGATTAGGAGATTTCTTTGACCAAAGTAATTATTCAAAAGGGAAAAGTTAAGTATTTCCGTGTCATATGTATTTTAAGTTCAGGGTGATTTTCTCTTCAGCTGCCAAATGGCCAAAAGACGTGTCCTCAGCAGGCCTCTTTCTCTATCAGGAGTGTGTTTAGATAGCCTATTCATCTAGCATTTTTTGCAGTGGGACTTAGATGCTATGAGCACCCTAGTGATATCCAAAATGAGAAAAAAAATCTAGTATATATCATCTTATATATTGTGAAATTACTGACTAGAGGGCATTCATTTATTTCTAGAATTGTCCTGTAATATCTTTCAGCAATTTCCATTTGAAATTCAACTTCAAGGGGTTGAGCAAAACTTCTTATTGGAAACATCCCCAAACTCATTTCACATGCTGTGAGTGCATCATTAGGACAGTGACTACTGACTAAGCTCTGCTATGTGCGAGGTTTATGCTATGTGCCTTTCAAGTATTATCCTATTTACTCCCCCACAAGAATGCTCTGAGGCAGGTACTGTTGTTCTAGCCATTAGGCACAAGAGGCAAAATACCATTGATTACGGATAACTCAGTCATTATTTTTGCACGTTGTTACAGTTATATATATTTTTGGTACATTGAAACATCTATGCAAGAGAGAGAGAGAAAGAACATAAGGAAGTAAAGGGAAAACGATAAAAGTTTTCTCTATTATTTCAGAATGTGAAAGTGCCTTTTATTATAAATACAGCTAAGAATCATGGCTCTTATTATATCTGGTCATTATTATTCTCTTCATGATGACTTAGATTTCTGTTCTGCTTTTCTGTAGATACTGGAAAAGCATACCACAAGTGAGAAGAAAAAAAAAAAAAAACAGCCTTCTGGACTAAAAGGTGAGCTATTTAAATAAATCCACAGAGGTTTCCATTTAACTATAAACATTATCCTATGCAGTTATTCTTCTGGGGACCAAAAAAAATATGTTTAAAATTTTTCCCAAATCCAACACTTCCCTTTATTCTAGTGTTCTCCCCAAAGCCTGGAGATCCTTTGGATCATATCTAAGTCTCCTTTAAGATCTCAGTTCCTATGGTCTTTGAGCCATAATCAAATACTTAGTTAATACTGGTGTGCTGCCCACACCACATTCCAAATGTTCTGCTGCCTATGAGACAGAGCAGAGGAATGGGATTTTCAAGCTGAAATTAAACGTGAACGGTGGATAATTGGAAAGAACAAAGAAATATTAGGTAGAAAGGGTAGGGGTGGGATACTGAAGGAGTAAGGAGACTATCCAGATTTAGATCTGTCTGCTTTGCCACTATGTAGTGGTTTGAATCACCAAACTAAACTATTTTGTATTTAATGTTTATCCCTTGCTTCATTTTAGGAATGAGGTTTCATGTATTCCTCAAAAATATCACAGATATGCTAATGTGAAGATATGAGAGCTCACAAATCTGCATTTTAAACAAAATCTTCCAAGTAAGTCAGGTAGCACTGAAGTTTGAGAATAGTTGTCTAAAGATATCATTTTGTCTGTTATGTATTTTCCTTGAGGGAAAACAGTCATATCATGAAAATACAAGAGACTTAACTTAAGTACAAAAAAAAATATGCTTGTCTGGATGAGTCGTCACAGGGGGTGTAAATTCCCAACAATTTTTATTTGAGGGCTCACTTCCTTCTTATTTCTAGTTAGGATGAAACAATCTGTGGGAAAAAAGAAAGAAAGAAAGAAAAGGGCCAGTCTGTCTGCTATTGTCACTGTTAATCTGAAGCCTATTCTGCCTTCTGGAACTTAAAAATTTACAAGTAGATCAGAAAATGGGGGTGGGGAAGAAGGTGGGACATGAAAGCACTTTCATAATGCACCTGGAGATTTTAAATATTGGAAGGTCGCTTGCTCAGGTACAGGCTTTATTTTTATCTCTTCTCCAGAATATTTAGATCTGACCATTGTGCCTGCTGCCTTCTCTCCCAGTGCCACTGGGGCTGTCTTGAAAGGAAGATGCTTATGTAAAGAAGACAAGTGTGGGAAGGCGCACATCAGCTTAACAGACCAAGGAACTCAGCAATTCCACCCACCGCTTCCTTCCCAGAGCAAACTCCCGAGAGATGTACTTCTAGCGAGATGTCTGGTGCTTTACAATGCTTCCCCAGCCCTTTCTGATGCGATGATTTCCTCCTGATAGCTTAATTTTATTAGATCATAGGAGCACAGTCCGTAATGTGAAAACACTTAAAGGGAAAGAGAAACTTTCAAAGCAGCTGTTTAATGTGGGGTGTTTTTTTAAAAAAAGAACCCATGGGGTGGGGGTGAGAAAACTAAATCCAAAACCTTACAAAATAAAAGCTATTTAGGCAGGCTAGCTTTCCCTTTTCCTCTATAAGTAAAATATTCATGAATTCCGCCACTATGGTACTGTATGCTAGATGCAATCAAAAACTCTTATGCAGAGCAGAAATCATTGAAAAGTGTACTGTTGCCTTACAATACTTCACAGAAAATCCATGAAATCTGCATTACAAGGCGCTGTCTCTTCCTGTAGCAACATTGCTTCACCCATTTCCAGCGGAGGAAGCCATGATCTTTCCTTTCTGTGATACTATCAGAACAAGATGCCTGGAGCAGGTAGCCGGCTGGTGTAAGGGCTGTGGAGTGTAAGAAGCTCTGAAAGTAGGAGAAAACACTGAAAAGGGGCAAATAATCACATTCAGGGTCCAATCAACATCAGTGCCCTATAATTAAACTCATGGAAACATTTGGTGAACTGGAGAGCTGATGTACTTCTTCATGAGGCAGAAAGACAGCTCCAAAGACATGCTACTTCAAAACACAGCTTGTCCTTGTATGTGCGATGGGTCATGTAATCTGTTTGACCACCAAAAATGTGTCCTTATTCGTGTGTCCATCTATCTACCCATCTGTCTGTTTATGCTTCTATGGATACATGCATTCATTTAGTATTTTGGAGTGTCTAGCATGTTCCACGCATCATGAACCAGGAACACAGAATGGATGACCTCACACCCCATCACGGGAAATCTCTTATCACATTTAAATAGAGACAAAGTGACATATTTCTGGTTAAAAATGGCAGCTGGAACACATATTTACCTTAGGCTGACCTCATGGAAAGATAAACAGGAAAGAATGAATGATAAATTTAGGTGACCTCAGAAGGCCAGCTCACGGAAATGACAAAAGGAGATTCAGAGAAACTACTCCTTTTATAGGAAAGGATCCTTGAGGGGCATGGGTGAAGCTTCAATCCGATAAAAGGGTTGAAAGTCTATTTAAGAAGCAGTAATGACACCAAAATATTCTACTTTGCATCTCCCAGCCAGGGGGTAGTGTCTCTCCCTCTAGACAGAATAAATAAGAGCTTTATTCTTTGGTAAGTGATATCAGAGGACCTCTGCTGTTGAAAAATACAAGTAACAATGAACAGTAGGGTTCCTGTCCTAAAAACATAATAAGTTGTTACAAAATTGTATACTGAAGACTGAGGCCTCCCCTTGTGCTGTTTTTCTCTGGGCACTGATTGCTGCATAGGAACATTCCAGCCAGATCTTGGAAGAACATTATCTGCTGCAACTAAGAACCTCAACCTCTAATTCAAAAAATAAGAAAGCAAACATTAATTATATCAGTCACATCAATGTGTAATAAAATCATCACCCATCAGGCTTTCCTAAACCTCTGTTCAGCTGTTCATTTCTATATTCTACTTTGTATAGGGATCTGTAGAAATTTGAGAAAATTCTCTCATATGAAAAAGAGCAAAACAACAACAACAAAGAAGTATGTCGGCAGAAATAGAACCTATGTGGGAGAAAAAGTTGCTCAAACAAAACTATTCCTTAGAAAAATTGAGATATAAAAGATAGCAGCTCTCTGAGCATTTGGGTTAGGGGGAAGCACAGTGCAATCTGGTTAAATGGATATTTCGAACAAGAATAAAGACTATAGTGAATGTGGATAATGTGACCAGTTTTGAAAAGGTGAATTAAAATGTCTTTGATTTAGTTATTCTTCACAGAATCATGTTCCTCGGGTTTCCTCCATCATATCTATAGCATTCCATGAAAACATGCATTTGACACCAGTACATTAGAAAACACAGTTTAAAAAAACATACAGAGGAAAAAAATAGGAAAATGTGCGCCCCCTCTCATATTCAAAACTATCAATAAAACCTTTTTTGTTTTACTGAGCCTCAGTATTCTGGCAATGATTCACTAAATAAATGAATGAATAAAAAAACTTAAGAAGAACCAGAAGGGCAGTTGTCAAATGGAATTGAAATAATTAACTTGAAGATAGAAAAGAGATATGAAGATACAAAGATGAGGGACACACAATAAGCATCAAGTTTCAAAAATAAAACAAGTAGAGGCCTTTTTGGATCTCTTATCACTCAACATCATTTTTTACTTTGTAATCATAATAGGTTAAGAACAAGTTGAAGAAATGAAAGCAGAAAGGCATTCACAATCTTATTTCCAACACAACAGAAATGTTATTGACAATAACAACAGTTTAATTTAAAGACCAGTTATTTATGATGTTAATAAATTTAACAAATTTGCAATTCATATCAGCACCATTCAGGTTAGGCATTGTTATTCCATAACTGTAAAATGTGTCATTGTTCCTAATAGACAGTGTCTATTACAGGATACATTATTTAATTTATAAAGCACACATTTTTTGAGCACTTACCAAGAGCTATGTTTCTAGGCTGTAAAAACACACCTACCTAAAACGAAGTATTTCTTCACCACTGAAAATAAATAGTAGAATATTTTACCATTAAGGGAGTATGTGTAGACATAGATGAAAGGAGTAGTGCGTGGTAGTAAAGGTAAACAAAATTTGCTCAACTACTTTCCAGTGGCAGGCACTGCATTATGCTATTCAGTTATCCAGAATACCTTGAGAAGGAGCTATAATTTCCCCTTTGGATGCCAAACAAAGTTAAATCTCTATCTGTTCAATGGGCTGGGGTTGGGGTGGGGGGGCTACTGTCCAAAGTGAAATATAAATCCACTAAAACTATACTTTGGTATTTATTGAATTCGGTTTTCTAAAAATAATACATTCACTTAACAAACAGCCATAAGCACTTGGCAAGTACCCAGCTCTCCTTTAAAGCTGGCTAGTCTCATATTCTAATAGTAGAAAAAATAAGATAACAAGGCTGAAAAGAAACAGGTGTATGTCAGGTGTATGCTGATGAAAACCAAGGCAACCCAAGGGGCTTTCTAGAGAGTTAGGAGGGGAAAAGGAAAAAAAAAGCAGAGGGGGGCCCCCAGCCAGATTTTTTTTTTGCATTTTTAACCTGATCGACAAAGTCACTGGCTTTCTTTCCTTCAACATATCTGTGTTCCTGCACAATATGATTTCTCTCTGCTGGCCTCTGGAAGGCACTTCACAGCACTGTGGCAGATTCCTTTCTTAAAATGATCTCCCAAGGGATCTAAGGTTTCTGGAGATGCCTTTATAGAAGGTCCCCTGGGTAATGGCTGAGGGCATCACACCTGGTCGTCCTCTTGGTTGCCTTCTGCCATACCCTGTATAGTATCTTGTTAAGGATTGGGTCTGAGGTGTTCCCCCAAAGCTTCTGTGTTAATGCAGAAGTGTTTGGCGGTGAAATGGTTGGAGTGTGAGAGCTGTAACCTAATCAGTCTATCCTCTGTCGACTGGCTGGGTAATAACTGCAGGCAGGTAAGTTGTGACTGGAGGATATGGGTCACTGGTGGGCATGCTCTGGAAGTGTGCATCTTACCTGCAGAGCATGCCCCTTCTCTCTCCCTCACTCCTTGCTGACATGAGAGGACAGCTTCCCTTTGGCATGCCCTTAGCCCTGGGGTGTGCTGACTCATCTAATGCCCCCAAAATGAAGTCAGCTGTCTGTGGACTAAGACCTCTGATATTATGAGCCAAAGTAAATTTTCTTCCTCAAAATTGTTCTCTTCAGGTATTTTGGTCACCTGATTTGAAAGCTGACTAAACAGGGCTCTATGAAAAATATGTGACCCTGATTTCTCCCAGGAAATCCTGGTGCAACTGCCCCAGCCATCTAGGACAGCCCTGGATCATTTGATTCCCTGAGTTCCTGGAACTTCACGTTTTCCCTATCAATGCAGAACTTGTGAACTCTAAGTCAAAGACATATACCTATGTAACTTACATTTCCTCAAGGTAAAAATGTAAATTTATGTTTCTAATGTGCTGTTACGTGTATGTTAGTTTCAGAGTCTCCAAAAGCAAAGTTGAGTCCCTCAGAAGTGGGTGGGGTAGTGTGTTGCATTTTTCTTTTTTTTAATTATCTATTCCTCTTATACCTGGATTGTACTTTGAGTGCAGTAGGTTCTCAAACCACATTGCTGTTTCCACTCAAAGAAGTCTGTGTACTCATTCAACAAAACCTTACTGAGAATCTATGCCCTATTAGTATGTAGGCCCTAATAATACCCCCTATTATTCAGTTGCTTTAGAGCTACCAGGAAGTGGACAGATTGGTTGGTTACCTTGATATGTTTATAACCTCTTGATGGAGATAAAAACAATACATACATGTGTAGTTATAGGATGTCTACAGGCAGCCCATAAACAGTATAACTGGTAAGAGCTGAAAATTCAGTATGAACTTAGGCTCAGGATATTAAGGCAAAAATTAATTTGTGAATCTGGAACTACAACTTAATGAAAAAAAAAGCATTTGAATTCAGGAGGCTATTCCCAGTGTGGGGAATGTCATAAATAAAGGCGTAACTTTCGGAAAGAAGTGAACACATGTGGGAGATAGAATGCACACCAACCTGGCTAAGTCAGGTAGTTCTATGAGTGGGGAGAAACAAGGTCAGAAGGATTAATTGGGACAACTTAATAGCAGGCTTGGAATCCCCAAAGAAGGGTATAATTTTATTGTAATAATTAACAGGAGCTGTTATCTATTTTTGCACTGGAGACTCATTCAGACAAATCAGAACATGAAAGCATTTTAGAAAGCATTCACAGTGATTCATTGGTCACTTGTACTTCATTGTAAAAAAAACAGCAATATGCTCTTACATATGGAATCAAGATGCCACCATGACCAACCTGGAAACTTAAGCCCTACTAATATAGACTCAATTACCTATTTCATACCACGAGTAAGCCAATCTAGTCCCTCCCATGCCCTATCTCCCATTGATTTCTTCTCAAACAGAACCTTCTTTATGTGAAGATCTTCCTCAAGTTTGAAGAGATGGAGAGCTTCTGGTAACAGACACACAAACCATTAAACAATGAACATTAGCCATTATTGTACTGAAATGTTTTGTTCAATAGCCTCTTTGTTTTTTTTTCCTCCTGCTACACTTTGTGTTCTCTTCTCAGAAACAAAAAAAAAAAAAAATCAAGCAGAAATAAAAAAAATAAGCACTTTCATTCTAAAAACAGAAAATATGCAGTCTTCTCTATTCTCCTGAATTCGGACCATCCTGCAACAGGTGGGGCCGCTTAGTCAGGAGAGATGGGAAGTAGTTGGGTGGTCTATACATCATTCTCTTCCTGGCCTAGCAGGTGCTTCAGGTTTTCCTACCAAGTTTGCAATTTCTGTCAGGTACAAGGAAGAGAGGGTATGTCTGTCCCACAAGTTAGACACTGGATAGCTCTGTGTGAAGCCAGATTTATAGCAATTAGAAGCATGTCACACATTCAGCTCTAGAAGCCTCCAGGTAAAAGCAGATTCTATATTTCATTGCTTTGTTGACAAAACCTTCTCTTTAGCTATTTCCCCCTATACAAACTTTGGTTAATTTATAAGGGCAGCCCTCTCCCATGTTTTTATTTTGAATGTCACATTAATACACTGAAAACCCTTTTTGGTATCTTAATGAACTGGATGATTCAAACAAATTATCTCTATTTCAGAATCACAAATTCTGCCTCATTGTTCAGGAAATTTCTAAACTATTATCTCTGGACAGTCTACAGTGCTTCATTTCAATAACAGAGTATCTTTGTAGAGGGCTTTTGTGTGATTCCAGAGCAGTTCTTTGTGGCTCTTCGATTTCAGTTACACAATTTGTGTGCTGATTTTTTTTTTCTCCCTCTGATTTGTGGAACTCAGCATTCTAAAAAAGACCGATGTTGGCAAAGGGTTTGAGGCTGGTCTATAATATCTGGACTACAGTTGGGCTGACTCCCTCTGGAAGGAGAGAAGGGGAGGGGGAAGGGTAGAATTCTTCTCTTCCTCTGACTGAAGGGTGGGTCCTAATGTTCATTGCTGCTGATGCAGAACTCAGCTTAAATGATATAGGACGTGAGGGGGCGGCAGCAAGTACAAAACAGTGAAATAAATTACCATATATATCATGTTCTGGTGGGTAAGATAGAAGTGATGTGTGTAATGAATCAAAGCTGGAAGCAGTTCTGGTGCATGGCGATAGTGAGGGAGACAGAGTTCTCCGGGCTCAGCCTCAGCTTCAGAGGGCTCTGCATGAGGAATATGTGAGTAAGCAGAAACCACTCACTGTAATGTGACAAGGGAGGACATTTGTGAGGGCACAGGAGACCTTTCGTTATTGTAGTGGGGATCTGTTATTTCGCCAGCCCAGCACTCTGGCTTTCCTGTGGGGAACTTCTCCACCCCTGCAGCATGAACCTTTTCTCATGCACTCAGTTAATGACCTCCCCTCCCCTGCAGAAGCACAGACATGTGACTTGGGCTGGACCACAGTCTCCCTGTCTCCCCTGATCTGAATTTTGAATAGTGATACACCATGTTAAAATGATTGTCTGCAGCTGCCCCATCCTGACAGCAGAGCCTGGGAAAGATGATACGTTTGTTTCTGCTCCCCAGAGTTAACCTGGTTCCTCCCTATCTTTTAGCCATGGCTGTTTGTTTCCTTTTTATTATGTAAACTACTGCATATTCTTAAAAGCTATTTTATCTTCTGTTCAAGTTAGTCAGGGTCCATTCCTTTTGTTTTAAATAAATTATTCCAGTTGTTGAAATTTTCAGAATTTTGGGGCTCTAAGCATCTTGGTGGTCTGTGGAGCTGTCAGGCGGATTCTGTATAAAGGTTGTCTTCTTGAGTTTCATGTAGTCAGACTGGAAGAGAGTCATGGTAAAATAGAAAGAGTAACAATAGGTACATGAGGGTTACAGTTAGAATTGGGGTATTGTTCTGAGGGTGTCTATAAGCAAAAGGAAGAAAGAGCCTCCTGTGGATGTCATGGGTCTTTCTGAGGCTAGTTATGAGAAGTTTGTAACTCCTATGAGTCCAAAGGCTCAAGACTAGTTCCTTAGCCTAAACTGAGGCTCAAGACTCTAGTTCAAAACTATAGATGGACATAGATCTGTTCGGAAAGCTCTGCTTTCCCATCTGCCACAGAGCCATTATTCCTTTATCCCAGAAATGAGAGTTAAGTCAAATGACACTGAAAAATACTTGGCACGGGGGTTTCGTACATGGAAGGCACCCAATTAACTGTTGATCCTGTTCGTCCCTCTTTTTGAGCTCTCAATCTTCCTTCAAAGATTCTAATGAGGCTGACAGATTAAACAATGCATTGAAATGACATATATTTGTTTCAGGCTTTTTTTTTTTTTCAATAGAACTGCTTTCCCCCGGGGATGATGATGATGCAGATTATCTAGGCACAGATTTTCTTTTGGAAAACTTTCATTAGTGGGGCATATTTTGCTGGCAGCAGGCCTAAGAAAAGTCTTAAGAAACTCAATGATTTAAAGATGATGAAAATGCAACATGTTATATAAATTTCATAGCCCTGGCCTGACTGGATAGTAGATACAAATTATATCCAATTAACATTTCTTCATTTCATTAACTCCAAAGCTCCACTTGCTAATGAACAATTAATCCCCTATTGATGTCTTTTACAGGGCCCAATGAGGGCTGTGCCCTGGGCCTGCCACTCTCTTGTATCAGAGGGTAGTGCTACTCTTGTACTGATGCCTTGTGGTCACCCATCACATTTTGCCACTGCTTGATCTTGATATGAGGATATCTGCCCTCCCCTTCCTGTCTATCACCCATCCTGGGTAGAAATCATGCTTTGTGTTCTAAGTAATCCTGATTGTCACCACCATTGTCTGCATCTTCACTTTTGTACTCTGCTCCTTCTCTTTGAGACTCAGAACTAGTCTATTAGTCTGAACTGAGGATGAGAGTATAGATGGACAGAGGTTGGACCCTTGTTTGGATTATCCTAATATTCATATGCATGGATCATTTGCACAACCCTTTCATACTTTTCCAGAAAAATATAAATATATAAGTTTATTATTTATATGTTATAGGTAAATTACAAGTAAGCTACATATATATTTATATAGGATACATTATATATAAATTTATCCCTTATTAAATGTATGTATGCACTAGTGTGTATCAAACAAGCAGAAACTCAGGAGGTCGATTTCATCCAAGTCCACATTCCAGACATATCTAACAACTCTCAAACCTGGATCAACTAGGTTACCATGTTAGTATCTAAATCACTCAATATTGTCTCAGTGTCTGATCTATTTTGCATTCAACCATGATTTGATTGAAATTCTATAATATAATCAAAGAGGGCTATTTTAACTATACTCTCTTAGAGAGTAAGGTAGGTATTTATAACTTACCTTTCTAATTTTTTTGCAGAAACATTGTGATAATATTAACAAATTGTAATCTTTAAGTACTGAGAAGAGAACTTAAAAGCAAGATTATTCATTATGTTACCCCCGCCCCCAAATTCTTAAGAATAACATAAAGTACAGCAATTGTAGTTGTTAATGTTAACTTCTGTGCAACATAATTCATGTAATTGGGTACTTGGATAAAGTGTTTTGTTTTATTAAAGTAAAATTCATTTTTTTTGCTACTATTTTGAGATTAGTTGTTAACGGCAATTTTTAGGATTTCACATTTTTCTTAGATTGGTTTAAAGTAAACATCATTCTTAATCTTGGGAAAGCACACTAAAATACTCTATGAAAATATTGTAAATTCATTAAGATATTTCAATGAAGCAAATGATCCTGGCTGGGAGGATGTTTATTTATTTATTTTTCCAAGGTTGGAAAAGAATTTTTTGACAAATAGAGCTGGTCATTTTGCATTCTATTACGGTTTTATCTTGCTTCCTTTCTCTATTCATTTTGTCTTGGTTGTGAAAATTCTGAATTATTTTAAAAATGTGCTGCAAGTTACAAGTTCTTCCATTTCATTCAGTGCCCTCCTTTTCTCTTATTAATTATGAAATTAGATTTATATGACATAGATGCTTTTTAAGGAGAGAAGCAGAGAATAGTTCGTAGTTGTTGTCTATATCTGACATCCCTCTGCAATGAAGAGAACAGGGATTTTGAAATATGACAGTAATGAATTCAGTCCTGAATCTGCCCTTGTTTGTTGTATGACCTCACCAAGCACTTCAGTTTCCTTAGGTGTTAAATGGCAAAATGTGTACAAAGATTACTATAAAAACTAGAAAGTCTGGGCACATCACCCCTCTAATGTGGAAAATGAAGTATTTTATTCCACTTTCATCTTGGGGCCCACTCACTTTTCCAAGCCAGCCAACAGCCATTGGGGAAATGATTTCTTCCCACTATTAGAAAGCTGTCTGTCATCCAAATGTGGAATACATGGTCCTCTCACAGACACTATAATAGGAGGTGGAACAAAAAGACCTCATATTTCTCTAAATTGAGCAGTTGGCCAGTTTATGGATGCTTCTAAGACTCATAATTCTCTAAATCTATTTATGATGATTATGATCTAAGCATCACATTTTCTCAATCAGTTGATCTGTTATTGAATGCTCTTAACTAGTTACTAGATATATAATTGCTATGATTATTTTAAGTTAATTGTATGTGTTTATGAGTGCAGTGCCTTCAAGGATATATTTTTGAATGCAATATTTGATATATTTCTCTTTTTTTCATAGAGAACATTGTGTATGCATACTACATTTCATTTGCTAAAATAAAAGTATTCAGAAACTTTATTAATAAAAATGCACATTGCAAACTTATTTAAAATAAGATCATTAAAAAATTAATATCCAATAATGGGGGATAGTTATGTAAATTATTCTACATTTTTATCACAGAATATTATTAGATTTTTTAAAATCATGCATATGTTGTAAGGACACATACAAATTAAAAATGAGAGACTTAATTCTCCCTGTCCAAAATAAGAGATTTCTCTCTACTTTTTTAAAGAAAACTTGTAATTACAAGTACTTTCTCATCTCTTTGAAAAGTATATAAATTCTCTTGAAAACTGAATAGGCCTTTTTTCAGCTTTATGACCTAGGAATGTCTTTTTTATTCTTGATGCATTATAATTATACACAATAGTGGGATTCATTATGCCATATTTGTACATACATATAACGTGGTTTAATCAATCTCTTTCCCCAGTACCTTCCCTTTCTCTCTCCTCCTCCCTTTCCTGTTTGCTCCCTTCTATTATTGTTATTCTTATTTTAATTAGCACTTTATAATTATACACTAAGATTCATTGTGGTATATTCATACATAGACATAGCATAATTTGGTAATTTTATTGCCCAATACCTACCCAGGCTTTCCCTGTCTTTCCTTCCTTCCTCTGTTTATCCCTTTCTGTTACTCTATTTCCTCCTCCTATTTTCAGAAGCTCTCTTCCCTACCCCACCTTATTTTCTTTTACTTTTTAAATACTCCATCTCTGTCTCTCAACTTCCCTAAATGTGAGAGAACATTTGATCTTTAACTTTATGAGCCTGATCTGTTTTACTTGTTGTGATGTGTTCTCCTAATCTATCCATTGTGTATGCATACCACATTTTCTTTATCCATTCAATTGTGGTTGAACATAGAGGCTGGTGCCATAAGTTGACTACTATGAATTGCACTGGGGTAAACATGGGTATGAATATATTACTATAGTATGCTGATTTTAAGTCTTTTGGCTAAATCCTGAGTAGTGGGATAGCTGGGTCATGTGCTGGGTTCTAAAAGGATGTCTTTTTCAAGGACTGAGGAGTCATCTTTTTGAAATGTAAACATTAAAAGAGTTAACACAATACCTGCTAGTTTCTGGAAACTGCTAGTTTCTGGGAAAGGATAAGAGCTTAATTTTGGTGAAAGCTTTGTTCTAAGTTGCAAAAATATCCCCTGCTATGAAGATATGAATGGCATTCCCCCCCGCCCCAATAAAGTTAACACAGGTGGTTAGCCCAATTGCCAAGTAAATCTAGGATGAACTATGTGTGTCAAAAGATGATGTCAGTGGGCTTGGGTTGTGGCTCAGCAGTGGAGCGCTCACTTAGCATGAGCGAGGTCCTGGGTTCGATCCTCAGCTCCACATAAAAATAAATAAACAAAATAAAGATATCGTGTCCAACTACAACTAAAAAAAAAAGATGATGTCAAATTTTCTTACTTGAAGAGTGGTTATTATTTCTCTTGAAGCCATGTATGTATGGTTTGTATCTGCTTGTCTATGTAAAAGTGTGTTTCTTTCTTTCTAATCACTTTGCAGATTGCTTGTGTTATTTATCACATTTTGGTTTAATGCTTATTAAAAACATAATGGTTTTCTTTCTCTTCTACCTTTATGCAAAGTTTTCTAGGTAAGAATATTTTGTCTTTAATTATATTTCCCCCACAATGTTAAAGTGTTATTAACATGGAATAGCAAGTTAAAAACTGTACAAAATTATATATACATATGTTCTTTGATGTATAGCATACTCCCAAAAGCTCAATGTAAGACAGTGCAAGAAGGTTCAGAGGAGAAAGGATTGGGTTGTAAGAATCTTAACCCAATCAGTATTTAATCCCCTGATAGGGATTAATTGAGTGGTAACTGAAGTGGTAGGGTGTGGCTGGAGGGGGAGGGAATTGGGGCTTGGCTTTGGGTATATATTTGTATCTAGCAAGTGGAGACTCTCTCTCTCTGCTTTCTGATCACCATGACATTAACTGTTTCCCTCTACCACATTCTTCAGTCCTGATGTTCAGCCTTACCTTGAGCCCTGAGGAATGGAGTCTGCCTTCTATGGCAAAGACCTCTGAAACCATGAGCCCTCAAATAAGCTCTTCCTCCTCTATAATTGTGCTGGTCGAGTCCTTTAGTCACAGCAGCGAGAAAGGCTAACTAAAACATTCACACACTTTAAATATATATATATATATATATATATATATATATATATATATATCCGATGAAAATAGAGGGGAGATCATCGGAGTAGAGGAAATGAATTGAGGGCGAGTAAGGAGGGAGGGGAAAAGGGAGAAACTGTGGAATAAACATGATCAAATTATTCTAGGTGCTGGGTGCCTATATGAACACGCCACAGTGAATTTCACCTTTATGCATGTCTATTAAACATCAATCAAAAGTGCAATAAATAAATGAAAGGAGGACAGTCGAAAAAGGGTTAAAGGGGAAGAGAGAGGGGGAGGGAAAGAAGAGGCACTGGGGACTGAAGTGGAGCAAACTGTATTCCATGTGTGCACAATTAGGTCAAAATTTAACCCCAATATCATTTTATCTATGATGTACTAATAAAAACATCAAAAATAGAATTTTTGTTACAANATATATATATAAAGTAGTTGAAAAATGTACATTTTTTTTGGCTCTTAACTATCATGTTACTTTCACCTTCTGTGCAGCTTTTCTATAAGAGTGACCACATCTAAATTTAAAGTGATGGATGATTAAAAACACAGGGCTAATATGACTCTGCCAATGATAGCAATGAGCTAAAAGCTGAAAAAAGAACATGGATTCTGGCACAAGAGAAAATCCAGTAGCAATTCTCCACAGGCAGCAAATAATTTGTTTGAGTGCATAATTAATAGATTTGTCAGAAAGTACTTAGATTGTGAAATATTGCACATAGCCCTCTTTCCAGATGGATTAAGATGAATGGGTCCTCCAGCAGCGTATGAAACCTCATTGCTCAGCGGCTAGAGAATTGCTGCATCTAGAGTTGTTTGAGTCTCTGCCTCTTTGCACTCTCTTTTCTCTTCCCCTAGCTGCAGGGGGAAAAATGAATAGAATGCTTCTAATTCCAATATTGAATGGTGTCCTTTACCTAAAGGGCATCCAAGCAGACAAAATTAAATCAGATGCTCAATGGGGAAACTTTCCACTAAGCAGGAATTTAAAACAGGAAAATGTATTAACATGTTGAAAAATGGTTAAATTAAGCCTATCTGTGGATCAGAGGTGTGACTTTTCAGCAACAAGCCACAGATATATTTCATGTGCAATTGCCTGCACTTTGAGAAGTGACACATGCCTTCTTTACCCTTGGAAATAGCCATGTAATGCATACCTGGGGGACTCTGATAGAAATTGGCTGGTTTAAAAGAGTATGATGAGAATCCAGATTCTATTTCTTTTTAGAATATAGTCTATATGAAAAAAAAAATGACCGACCAATGATTTCTGCCTGCAAATTTTTGTTACAGATGAGAATTATGGGCCTTAATGAGTGACAGAAATGACTTTGATTCCAAGGCAGTGGCCTCTATTATTTTGGGTGCCCTGAAGAGTTGAAATATGAATAAATAAAATTAATTCACCTCTTAAATTTTTATTTATGGGAAGAATTATGTTGTGTTTTGGGGGGAATGGGAGATAATTTAATTTTGTTTTTTGCTTTGTTTCATTTTTGCATTTTACTAAAGTGGAGAGATGAGGTGGAGACATGGTTCAGCATCTCATGGGGGTCTGATGCAATGTTGCTGTTGTTATTATTATTATTATTATTATTATTATTATTAAAATTTCCTTCCTCCCAAGCAAATATTTAGCAGAGTCTTGGAGGTCAGAGCTATATCTAGTTTCAAGAGGAGGTGGTTTATAAAACTGATGGTAATTAGTGGCTGTACAGAATATTTTCCAGAGCAAATAATTGTGAATGGCACCAGTAAGCACTCCAGAAGTTGTTATTTTAATCGTCTAGTTGAAAACATTGGCCTTTCCCCAATAAAATTAAAGCCATGAAATCTAACCAGGGCTGACAATCAAAATTTATTCATTGTTTAAACATTTATCAAGGATTTCCATCATCCTGGATTATGTGAATCCAAGTCACGTAACATATTTATTAAAATCGTAGATTTCTAGGGCCTGTCATCATATCAGTCAATCAGAATCTCTGGGTGGTGCCCTGGGAATCAGCATTTACCATAGCTGGAAGCGCTTTCACATACTAAAACCTTGGACTCTGCTTAAAGGTTGGGGCCTGTTTCATCACTGCAAACCTCCCCGTGCCACTGCATTCAAACTTGACCCAGGAAGTTCCTCAGACAAGGGAAAGGAGGGAAAACTGCAAAATAGTTTTAAAATTTGGAGAGATTTTTTTTTTTAAAATAGTTTGCTGCTTTAATTTTCATTCATTCATTTATTAATTTATTTATTCTTTCCTACTTCAACAAATACTTATTGAGAATCTGTTCTGTATCATGTATCTGTAAGTTCTGGGAATATGATAAAAATAGTTTCATGTTCCTTCCACCTTCTACTCTGGAACCCATGCAGGTGAAGTCCTTTAAGCAATATAAAGAACACTTAGGGGCTGGGGATGTGGCTCAAGCGGTAACGTACTCGTCTGGCATAGGTGGGGTGCTGGGTTCGATCCTCAGCACCACATAAAAATGAAGATGTTGTGTCCACCGAAAACTAAAAAATTATTTCTCTTTCTCTTAAACAACAACAACAACAATAACAAAAAACACTTAGCTCTCAGATCTGATGAGAGTCCTGGCTCAGGATGCCTGCTTTGTGTCCTCTTTGTTTTAAAAATTTCTCTAGACTCTGAATTCAGCTTTCCCGTTTTACTTCTATTTTGGTTTCTTATTCTTTAACCCAAAAGCTTAATGTTTGGGGAGCAGGGAATTAATAGTAAGCCAGAGAAGAAATCAAATGCTATCAGAAAATTCAATAAATGAAACTAAAGCTTCTTGTACAAAATTTTGTTTTAGATCAGAGATGCCTCAAAAACATGGAATAAGCTTTGAGAGTAGGTTAGTATTAAAATAAAAACTAGATATCTATAATATTTTGTGATCTGTCAGTGTAAGAAAAAAAACACAGAAATTTACTTTATGATAAGCTCTTCAGTATCATCATTTCTATTTTCTCCTTCTTTGTTGATCAGAATCAGATGGAACTCTGATTTTCTTTGAGTAAATATAACCATGATGTTAAAATCATAAGAGTGTAGTCAAATAAATTAACTTGATACAAAGATTTTCTGGTAGACACAATGGAAATATTCTAGAAAGAAAAAAAGTGTGGGCATTGGATGACCTTTTAAAGTCACTTTGAGAGAAAAATTAAATGGCAAATGAAATCTAATTCTTATCTCTCTCAATATCACAGCAAACTATATGGAAATATATTCCCATGGTAAGCTAGAAGGAATAGCTTAATGATTTAAAACATCAGGTTTGCAATGATTAGAAACCATAGAACAGTCGGTTTGAATCTCAAAACACTTTAGCTTAATCTTCTCTCTTTCTAAAACATGTCAATAGAATATCTAATTTAGATTCTGTGTGTGTGTGCATGCACTCGCACGTGTGTATGTGTGTGTAGCCACATATGCAGTTATTAAGGGAACTGATACCCCTAACAAACAAAACCCGAGGGTTTTTGTAAGAATAAAAGTTTCACAAAACTATTTGCTTCTAGAAACAATTTTTCATGATCTTCTTTTTAAGAAGTACAGAAAAGCTATTGATAAAATTGGGGAAATTCATAGCTTATTTCTCCTCCATTCTAGGAAAGCAAGCTTAGAATGCTTTGCCTAATGTTACACTGCCCATTTTTAATCAACCCCAAGGAACCTGATGATATACAGTCAGTCTAAAGGGTTTGCTTGCTGCTTAAGCCCATTGCACATGATGAAATTGTATTTTCTTAGTCTAGGGCAAGAGATGCTGAGGATGACAGTTCCTCTTGAAGTGTCAAGAAAGACCTTGAAAAAAATCAATAACTCTCCAGTGGTATATTAAATGCCTATGGAGCAAATGTAATTTTTTTATATAACTATTGCAAAAAGTTTCTAAAATATACCTAATTTAGGTGTAAATTATGTCAAATCAGCATGACAGGGCGCTAGAGAAGATATGGATGCACAGCTACACTGTCTGCAGATCAAAAATCCATTTTTTTTTATTTGACATGTTGAGTTTGGTGTTTTTAGTATAAAAGTTTTACCATTTTTTTAGAAAATCTGAATCTTTTGATCCTAGAGCCTAGTATCATGGGGAACATTTATAAAAGTTCTTCCTATAACTCCAGGCAAATAAGAATTAGTTAAAATTAGGCAAGGGACATTGATCTGATTTTAGTGAGCCAAACTGAATTATATATTCTAATAATCTTTAGAAAGGAAAAGAAAAGAAGTACATTTAACTTAACATTTGCATCCTTTTGGAGAAGTTTTACTCTTCAGGGACATAAATTTCAGTAAGAACTCTTTCTGCCCTCCTGATTCTGAAGGTAATCCGTCGCAGCAACATGCTAGTACTTAGCACAATGAAGGCAGCTCTCACAAAGGGATTGAAAGGAATCCAAAATATACTTCTGTTAACTCATCAAAGAAGTGAAACTCTCTCAAGTCACACCACCTTCATTATGATGGCAGCTTAGTTTCAGAAGAAATGTTCAGAGGAGAGCCCTGGAGATGTTTTGCTTTTAAGTAAAATATTTTTTTTTCTGATAATGGAAGTAAAAATTCTAAGAAAAATTAGAAAAATTTAGACCTAGAAAAAAAGTATAAAAACATAAGTCTGTAATTCCTTTCCCTGAAAAAAACCACTAACACTACTTTTGGTTTATTTTCTTTCACCAAAGGAAATCTTTTTTTCATTTAAAATAAAACTTTGCTTTCCTTTATGCTTAAAGTAATTGTTTTTTTTTTTTAATTTTTATTATTGGTTGTTCAAAACATTACATAGTTCTTGACATATCATATTTCATAAAAGTAATTGTTTTTAAATTCTAAATTACACATAAGAGCAAATGATTATGCATAGTAACAACAGAAGTATGTATTCACAACTTCAATTTATCAAAGGTTACATTTTACAATATTCATTACCAATATTTTTAAATTAAAATTTCAACTATAATTGGCTCATCTACTGTACATCATCCCATTGCTCACTCTGGGATGTAACCACTTCTTGAAGGGTTATATGTTTAATTTCCCCACACATCCATGTATTTATAAGCAAACAACATAACATTCGGATTTATTTTTATTTATAACATATGAATAATATGTTGTGCATATTTCTGCATCTTTTATCGCTCAACATCATTTTCTATATTCATCTGTTAATCAGTTTAACAGAATTCATTCATTTTAACTTATCTAAAATAGTGTACTATATAAATTAAAAATTACATAAATATTCTACACTTTTCCATTCCCACACTGAATCCCTGAATTTTTCCTTTATATTTTCTTTCTTAGATTTAGTAAATAACTATAATTATACAACTATAATCTTTGTAATTATATATAGTAGTTGGGTTCATCTTGACAAATTCATGCATGCATGGAAATCGATTTGGAAAAGGTGGAGGGAAAAAAAGGGAGGGGATCATGAACTGAAATCAATTTCCTTTACTTTTTTAATATTAAAAGAATGCTTTAAAGAATATCATTGTGCAAATTTGCACACAGTGGCTATTTCAATTTTAATTAGTAAATTCAAATTATTCTATGCAGTAGTCATAAAATATGTTCTTATTCCTGCTGTGTAAGGCAGGATGCAATTCTCCACGTCCTTGATAGCAAGTAATGTTCTCAGATTTTATTCATTTATTTTTCCCTAGATGTAGTGGTTCTCATTGTTTTAACTTGTACACATCTTGTATTACTAGCAAAATATCTCTTCATAAATATAGTGGCTTTTCTATTTTTTCAACTTTCCTCTTCAACATTCTATGGATTTTATATTGATTTAAATGTATATATGAATCAGTTAATTTGAAATTTTTTACATCACAAATATCATCCTCCAATCTATAGTTGATGCTTTAAAATAAAAATTGACATAGTGTCTTTATTGGACATTAAAAACAATGTAAACAAATTTATAAACATTTTAGTTAATTTTTATATCTTCCTTTAGAAGTCCATTCTCATATCAATAAAGATATTCTCTAAAATTCTTTTCAGAGTTCAAAATTAATGCTTTTTCCCCTCACATAAACTGATTAAAATATCTTGAATTTCTTCTTACTTCTGAGGAAAAGACCCATATTTTAACATATTTATTAGCTCAGTATCATTTATGGATTAGCCTATCATTGTATCTTTGTAAGGCAATTCAAATTCAATACAGATTCAGTTATTGGATACATAGCTTTTTTGTTGTCTTAAACATATCATTATTTCAGTTTCAAATTCTTAACACATTAAGCATTTGAAAGTGTTTATTTTTAATTTATGTGAATTTTTATACTTCCTCTTAATTTTTTGTCGGTGATTTCTGATTTATAACAGTGACATCAAAGAGCCTGTTCTCAAAGAGTTGGGACCACAGCCTAGTTGTGCTAGGATGAACTGCTGAGAAACCAAATAAAATACCTGTGATGGCATATGTTATGGTTTAGATATGAGGTGTCCCCTCAAAACCTCATGTGTGAGTCAATGCAATAAATTTTAGAGGTAAATGTTTAGGTTATGAGAGTCTTAATGTAATCAGTGCATTGATCCCTCTGATAGGAATTAACTGGATGATAACTGGAGGTAGGTAGACTGTGGCTGGAGGAGGAGGGTAATTGGGATTATACCTTTTAGGTATATATTTTGTTTCTGGAAAGGAGAATGCTTGCACTCCTCTCCCCCTATCTTCATCCTGGGGCCATGTTCCTAGTGGCTTTCCTCCACCCTACACTTCAGCCATTATGTTCTGCCTCACGTCAGGCCATGAGGAACGGAGTAGGCCATTTATGGACTGAGACCTCTGAAACCATAAGCTCCCAAATAAACTTTTACTCCTAAAATATTTCTTGTCAAGTCTTTTAATCACAGCAGTGAAACAGCTGACTAAAATAGCATATGAGACATAAGGTATGTTGAAAAATGTTTTAGAGAAGATCTCGTGGCAACAGGCTAGACAGAGAGCACTTCCATGCCTCACAACACTTCACCAAATAGAGTAAATCTTATGATGGTGTTTTCAGTGGTGGTTAGCTGAATGAATGGCATTTATCCTCTCTACAAAGCCCTCAATTCCATGCCAGTTATCACAGGAGGAAGGGCTTATAAGTTAGGCTACAGTAACAATGGCATCACTAATTTACATAGCTTGCTTTGTTCCTTGTATGACTAGTATTCCAAGGAGCAGTTGTCCTGGTATGTGTGTGTGTGTGTGCAGGAACATAGTTCCTAAAAATAACACTAGTTTGCCCTATTTGCAATATACTTGAGAAAGAAAGTCAATGTCCTTCCATATAGTATTGAAATGAGCATTGCAGTCTAGGCCTGCTCCTATTGTTACCTTAACTTGACTAGGTTCTAGGAAAGGGAAAGTGGCATTTCAGGGACATGGTGTTTTCCTGTTTTCTATTTCTTTAAGGGTGAACCACTCAGAGTTATTCCTTATTATTAAGAATCTTTTAAAAATAATTTTTTAGTTGTTGATGAACCTTTATTTTATTTGCTTATTTATATATGGTGCTAGGATTCGAACACAGTGCCTCACATGTATGAGGCAAACGCTCTACTGCTGAGCTACAACTCCAGCCTCATTATTAAGAATCATTACTATAGGGGTTAGGGTTGTAGCTCAGTGGTAAAGTGCTTGCCTTGCATGTGTGAGGCCATGGGTTCTGTCCCCAGCACCACATAAAAATAAACACATAAAAAAGAATAATAAAGATATTAAAAAAAGAATTGTTACTGCATAATTTATGCTCAATTTTATTGGATATTTCTTATATGCTTGAAAAGATTATAGCTTCTTTTAATGAGGTCTGAGTTTATCCATAAATATATTGTATCAAGAATAACATTTATAATTTGCTAAGTAACTTAGCAAGATTCTTTCTCTAATAAAACATAAAAAAGCTTGGGGATGTGGCTCCGTGGTGAAGTGCTTCTGGGTTCAATCTTTAGTATCTCCCTTCCCTGCCCCCCCTCCCCCCCAAAAAAAAAAGAGAGGGAGGAGAATAATATGAAACAAATATGCTTTTGAAATGAGAAAGCAATGCTATTGCTTCTTCTCACAAAGCTTATCTAATTGAGCAGGAAATTAGGAGGAGTCACTCACAAGATATAAATCTCACCAAATAAGCATCAGAACAGAAATAGAGCACATTACTAGAACTGGCCAGTGAAGGAAGATTTCAGCATCCATGGATCTCCCTGAATATGCTCAAACAAGTAGATAAGAGAGAGTTCTGTAGAGCAGATGAGTTCCTTGGATGTTTATATTCATTCACATCTTTCATGAAATTTGGAAAGTTCTTAGTTATTATTTGTTCATATATCTCTCTGCCCCTATGTCTCTTCTTCTGGAATTCCTATAATACAAATGTGGGTCAGTTTAATGGTGTCCTGCAGGTCCCTTGGTTCTGTCTACTTTTCTTCAATATTTTTTATTTCTGTTCTTTGGAGTTATTAACTTCCATTGTTCTGTTTAGATGTGCTGATTCTTCCGCCTGCTTGAATCTGTTTTTGAATTCATTTCGTGGACATTTTTTGTTTCAGTTATTGTAATTTCTCACTCTAGAATTTCTTTTTGGTTTCTTTTTAAAGGTTTTCTATCTCTTTTTTCATTATTATTTTATTTTTTGCTTATACCTTATTTTCTTAATATTCTTCCTTCCTTCTTTTAGTTATTTAAGTATCTTTTAAACAGTTTATTTGTCAAACATGGTAGCACCAGCCTGTAATCCTCAAATGAGGCAGGAGGATTCCAAATTGGAGGTTAGCTTTGGCCACTTAGCAAGACCCTGTATCAAATTAAAAAATTTTAAAAATGGGGGCTGAGAGTGGAGCTCAGTGGTAAAACCTTTCTGGATTCAATCTCCACTTCAGGAAGAGAAAGAAATCACAAACAAACAAACAATTGTATTTAAAATCTCTGATAGACCTTCCATCAGTTCTATTTTAGGGGTACCATATATATTTATGTCTTTCCTTTGAATGGACCATATTTTTATTTATCTTTACATGCCTGTGATTTTGTTGTTGTTGAAAGATGCATATTTGAACTTAATAATGTGCTAGTCTGGAAATAAAATGACTCCTATGGAAGATGGAGAATTTTGTTTTTTAATTGTTCTAGATAATATGTGCTAAGGATCAGTGTGAGGTGTAAACTTAATAACTCTCGTATCTTTTCTGAGCCTAAGTCTTAGAATGACTTGGAATGAAAGTCATGGAATAATTTTCTAGTTTGCCCCGAATACATGGTTACTTTTGGATTTTCTATTTTTCAATGTTTGGCTTCCAAAGGGGGAAAGAGAGGGGGAAAACGGGTACAGTAAAGCCACTGGCTTTAAGTCCTCATAAAGTCACTTCTTCCTGAAGGGAAGGGCCTACAACAATGGAGGGAGGTGCTATAGCATTGACTTCCACCTGTTTTTCTACAAACTCTGTGATCAGAAGCAGCAGTGAACAACCAGAGCACAGATGCCTGATACTTAGAGCACAGGGTCCTTTTTACCCAATCTGATTCCTGGAAGCTATGTGTAGGCTACTTCTTCACAAATTCATATATAGCTTTCTTTCATAATAAGAAGTAAGGTATGAGTGGTTATCATTGTACTGAGAACTGAGAAAAGTAATTAATTGAATTAATGGCATCTTACCATTGAAACCTTTCCCCTGGAAGTTGCAACCCTTTAATAGAATTCTGAGTTCCAAAATAGTTACCTCAGACAGATTCTGCTTGTGCAATTTTTATCTAGGTAGGTAGATAGATCTCTGGTACTTTTTTTACTCTGTCACCTTTCCAGATACTGTTTGTTTTATCAATTTTTAAATTCACATTTAAGGATGTGCTTTTGTGTCCATCTTGGTTCAAGATTATATTATCTTCCTGGAGAATTGTTCTTTATGAAAGTTCTCTCCTCTCTCCTGCTAATATCTTTTGCCTTAACTCCTGTTACTCATTTTTCATTCATTTACTATTCTTCTCTATTTGACATTATACATAAGATGGATATTTTGATTTTTATAGCCAAGGCAAATTTAGTTTTATCCACACATGTATATCATTTTCCACATACACAGTCTTATTTAATCTCATGCCATCTTTAGGGCCTAATATTCCCTTTCATAGTATATTTTATAGTTACTAAGAGTGATTAAAATATTTTCCCTGTAATTATTAGTTTTTGAAAATTTTTATAGCTTAGCTGGGAATAGGCTCAGGTTTCTTTCTTTTATATATATATATATATATATATAT